>NC_081249.1:140754531-141057561 GCF_030490865.1 Poecile atricapillus | reverse complement strand
TCTTTGTGAGAAATCCAGCCTGTTGAATAGAACAGGAAGGGCCACCAGATGAACCCCTTAAAACTGTCATGTTTCACAAGGGCTTCTAGCTACTGCCAGTCCCTCTGCTCACCACATTTGCAGGGTCGAGAGACACTTCAGCACATGCCAGCCCATATGTTCAAACAAAGGAGCAGCTGAAGACGAAAGCCATGTCCTGCTGGATCTCTATGCCAGGTCAGTGCTTTCACAGTGAAGAGCGAGGAGAAACATCTCTGTG
Organism: Poecile atricapillus; assembly: GCF_030490865.1. Taxonomy (NCBI): domain Eukaryota; kingdom Metazoa; phylum Chordata; class Aves; order Passeriformes; family Paridae; genus Poecile; species Poecile atricapillus. Next base: position 141,057,302 of record NC_081249.1, on the reverse strand, counting down.
GAAGCTGGATCAGAATAATTTCATCCCCTTGCAGTGGCTTCAGAAAAAAGGTGAAACACTTTTTGATTTAGAACTGGACCTTGGCACAAGCTGTCAGCCCCATGTGTTATCCTGTAACTATTGCTCCTACATAAATAACTAACTGTTCTGGAATTTCGTAGCACTTGTGCAGCAGAATCGCTGCGATGACACAACTACATTACTGCACATAAATCCAATTAGATCCCAAAGTGCACTGGGTATCTGTAATCGGCCCCTGTGGAGCAGCCAGGAGGGGACCTGCACAAGGCCATGCAACTGGATACTAAATTACAGTCAATCTACCTCCTCTTTAGTTGCATTAAAATGCTAATATCACTGTAACACGGGCCCATTTACCAGCGATGACTGCCTGGTCTTGCATGAGGCTGTTGCACTGCCTCCCAGCATTTAATTCCTCGGTACAGTTGAGTGAGCAAAGCCCTTAGGGGCATCTTATACCTTCAAACAGTAACCTGATTGGCTTTTGTAACACTAAAAGCATATGAGGCTTGTGATAGTGTTTAAATGCCTCCAAAACTCCCCTAAGTTTCCTACACAAGCAGAGCAACTGGGTCCCATCCCATCCTGATTGCTTTTAAGAACACATTTCTGCCACCAAAAGTCTGTGTGTGTTAGAGCACATCAGTCTGACACAGGAGGAAAAAGAGGGCTGGACTGAACCTCCTAAATTTTCATATAAATACTCTTACCCTCTGTTTTATATTTGCAACTTTGCACAATGTGTGCATAGAATACATGAGATCATATGGAGGTAAAATCTCCCACACGTGCACAGACATTCAGAATGGAAATTCAGAAGTCCCAGAGCAGAACCAATTCTACATGCTGTAACGTTTTGAAAAGTGCTAGATTATGTGTTTGAAGTGCCAGCATGGCTTCAGGCCACGAAGCACTCTGTTTCAGCTGGTGCAAATGTGCACACTGCACTGTTGGAAACATGAACTGCTTGCTCACTTTGGCCCCTTCCCAAGGAAAGTTCCATAGGTAATCACATCTGGCTCTTTCGTACAGCTTCTCACACACAGGCACAAGCTGTCTGTCTCAGAAAAGAAGATCCTGCTTACAGAACCAGAACATCTTATAGCCTGCAATTCTTTTAAGTTCTGGGGTTTTTTTATATAAAAAAAAAGCCCTCAGATAGCTCACAGGTGTATTTTCCCATGTGTTAACTGCAGTACAACGGAGCCATATGGTACCGATTGTCTGCCATTCTAAACAGATGACCCAGAGATCATGTGCACTGATAATATAACAACATTAATTTTGTTTATTAGATGAGAAAACCAGGGCCAAAAGGGGAATGGATGTGCTAAACCTCCTAACCCCCAATATAGCTCTCTGCTCACTAGTCAGTACTGAGACCAGTCCCAAACCCATGAAAAAGCTGATCACTTCTGGCTGACAAGTTGCAGTCTTTGCCAGACACCTTCCGTCCCAGAAAGCTGTTATTTAGCAAACCAAAAGGGAGGCAGCTAACTTCGGCCTCCCATTTCTGACAGTATTTCCCTTCCGGATGGAATAAATGTCACCCTCCTGAGTGGATGGTGGAGTTGCAGCACAAGCCAAGTGACATTATCCAGTGTCATGTCAGACACTGTCACGTGTTGAAACACTCCATACGCTCGCACGGCATTCCAGACGCTGAGGGGATTTAACACGAAGCCTTAAATGCCTGCCACTCTCTCCCTGAGCCTGACACATCTCACCTTTACCACAGCCTTGGTGCTTTTCTCTGTTCTCTTTTCCTATGGCCCTGCTTTGCTTGCAGCAAGCGCCTCAGCAGTTTGTGGCATTCGTGATGGTTTTGAGAGATGCAGGAATGAATCTCAGGAACATTGGGCAGTTGCTGTGGCAACCTTGTCCTCCTCAGACCACCATTTACAATATTTTAAGAATTTTCCTGGTACTTTGCGGGCTTCAGGGAAACAAGGCAGAGGAAAAAAAATATTTTAAAATTATTATTATAATATTATTTTAAAATTTATTATATTATTTTAAAATAAAAATTATTTTAAGGTGAGGATGTTACCAAAGGGGTTACTATAAGCCACAGGGCTTTGTCTTATCAAAAAGGTGATGACGTTGATGTCCTTAGCAAGGAAAAGAAGCCATGACTGCCTGAGCAGAGGCAGAGGCAAGGGGCCATGGGCAAGGAAATTTGAAATCTCTGCTTGTGTCATCTGTTCCAATGCAGAATGTTGCTGCAGATCGATAGGTTAACTTCTTTTTATTGTGCTTATTCTCAGTGTTTTCTCATAAGGCAGAGGTGTGGAAAAACTAACCCACTATTTAGGATCATTTAATTGGGGGACTAATAACTAGAATTCCTTTATAAAAAGAAATCCCAAACAGAACTTTGAATGCATTGACTATTGTACCAAAAAAAGAAAAAAAAAAAGCAAATAACAACAACAAAAAGACACAAACTCCCCCACCAGATCAAAACCAGACAGAACCCCTCCAAAACCCCAGAAAACTATCAAATTCTCTGTTCAAGGTAACAGCCTACACAGATATAAACACAAAACAGTTTAGTCAGGTTTAGTCAGTCTAGAAAAGCAAAGGTTAGGAAAAAGAGCCTGTAAGAAAAGCAGATCTTAAATGAGGGATCTCAGTAATACTAAATAACCCAGAAAATAATATTTCTAGAAATCTGAGAAATGACATTATTTATCTGTTTCTGGTTCTGTGTTAAATGTTTTTAAGAGAAGAATAACAATGTATCCCAAAGCATTAGGGATTCAAAACTCAATAGGATATGATAGGAAATACACACATTTCACAAGCTATAGGTGTGATATGTGCAGGAAAGCTTGAATGCAGCAAAAGGTGTGACAAATGGCCTAGGGAAGAGAGGCAGACCTCTCTTCCAAGTTACCCTGCTTATAGTCAAACTGATGCACATCTCATAAATATTTCATGTGCAAATCTAAACTGAGTTTCACTGTAATCAGCACCTTTAACTTACTCGAACACATAAAATTGCAGCTAATGTTGTCTGAAAGGTAAATGTGGCTGATCTAAACCACACCTGTCCCAATTAAGGTATGAACACGCAACCATTCAGCATCTTTTGCTACATGTATTTTTGATTTCAGATTAAGAGAGAGATCCATGGCCACAGTGCACAAGAGGGCTTCAGATGTTCTGCAGGAAAATAAATGAAAGTTAATGACTTCCCATAATCTTGGCACCCATGTTTCTAAATGTTCTCTCTTCCTCTGTAAGACATTTAATCTAAGTGTTATGGCGACCGTCGGGTTCCAGGCAGACAAAAGACCCCAAGCACAATTCATACATAGATGACAGGAGTAGAGGGACTAAGTGAGATATGAGCCAAGACTCCAAGGCTGGCTCCCAGCTGCTTTTGCTTTCCCAGTGGATAACAGCTACTGCATCAATACACACAATGTCATGCTAGTGAGTTTGCTGTTCTCCTAACACCTCATTTTTCTCTCCATCTGAACTTGTTTTGAAAGCATGCAGTTCACTGTCCCCTTCTCCTTTCTCTTTTGTCCTTACTCACGGCAAGAGAAACATGAAAGACAGCGTGGCTGGTTATTGTTAATGCATTTGAAAGTGCAGACCTTTAAAAAGGGGTTCTTCTGGAACATGCCACGGTTTCCCTTGTTATTTGCACAGGCAGCTAATGATCATCCTAATAGCTTCTCTCTCTGAAGTCGTAATAAGCTTACAAATGAACCCATTCAGCACATATTAAAAAGCAAGGGATGCTCCTTTGATTACAGCCTTTATGGAAATCTCCGAATATTTGTTTTGTTGCTGCACAGCCGCAATTAGGACATGCTGCTGGGAGCCGGCTCAGCTGCCAGAGCAGCGGGGTTTGGAGACACCTCCAGTGCCATAGCAACACAGCCACCTCTCCCAGCATCACACACAGGGAGCCTGGCAGCCCTTCAGCCCAGGCAAGCAGCCTCAGCTCTTGCAGAAATTAAGAACTAAAAGGTGCCTGATTAAATTTCCTCCGCTGCCGCCCCAGCTGCGTTCCCGCAGCAGCACGGACAGCCCCGTGTGCGGCTCTCATGGAGGAGCCGTCCTTGCTGCACCCAGCAGGGCCCTGCCACGAGCACGGCGTGGCTCACACAGCCCCCGAGACACGGCTGCACACCCCGCCCTGGGGCCTGGAGGCTTCACACGCCAGGGAAACTGGGAAACAAGGGGACCCAATGTTGGGGAGACCTGAGAAGGCAGGAGCTTTACATTGCTGAGGTGCCACTGGGGGAGAACTCGCTTTCACGCCACCTATAACGCTCTGCATAACCTCAGCCTTCCACATGTGGGAGGGGAACCAAATAACCTTACGGAAATCTCCTTAGCACTTCACTGCTCGGGGGTTGATCTAAATCCCACTTATATTGCTGACAGACTTAAACTTCTCCAAGGGAGGGGAGGGGAGGGGGAATTAAAGGATGTGAAAACCTGCAAAATTTGGGTTCTAGTTTTCATTAAGATTTGATCAAGCATTTCACAACAGCTAAAAGTTAAAAGACCGTACCTTTTTTCCCCTAAAGGAAACACTATGAACAATATACCCTCTTTCCCAAAATATCCCTATTCCCTGAGTACACTGCAGAAGTAGAAGTCTTAAGTGGAGAGACTTGGGGAGTAATTTATTTTTGCAAACAAAATCAGCAGCTTACGTGCGGATGACATGGATCCAGAGGCTTTCAGACAGCCTCAGTGGGGTGACTTTCACCCACAAGAAGTATAACATCTCCTCTCACAAAGCTGGGACTCTAAACAAACCGCTTCTACTTTGCCTGAAAGCCAAGACCTTTGTATGGAACAGATATTTTCTAAATCTCCAGGAGACTGGCTGAGGTTAAAGCAGGTCAAACCATGTAATACAGATATCTTTGTGTTGATACTACCCACGGTGCCTATTAGGAAGGCCACAATGTAAGAAACCTTTTCTCGTCAAGGATATTTAATACAGTGCCAGAGAGTCTCCCCAGGCAGTCTTTGTTTTAAGGTTTGTGAGCTTTTGGGGGGAAAGGATTGTGTCTCTGATTGTGAAGTAGGTTTTCAGCTCTATTGTAATCTAAATAACACATTAGAGCAGCACTGGAAACTTCACTGCCAGCATAGCTTGCAAGAGGCCTGGGTATAGCCTGGGGCAAAACCTGGAGCACCATCAATCATATATGCACATAAAAACTGGCATGCACTCACAGGGCATCCTAAGGACTCTCTCAAAACTAAAGCAGCAAATTTAACTATGGAAATACTCTGGTCGCTTTACTCAGCCTTCACTTCTATTTTACTCACTGGAAGTCAGGAGTTACAAACTGAAGACATGAAACCTTTTCTAATTCAAATCAGAAGGGCTGGAATAATTACAAATGCATCAGCAAATGATGAAGGCACAAGCTGATGCCATGGCCTTAAATCAGTACAGAAACCAATTTGTAGATGGACTGATGAGCACTTTCCTCTTCCCACCCAACAGAAGCACAAACACAGTCTGACCTAACCTGGCAATTCTGATTTTGAAAGTCTAGGCAACCTTCTTAGGGAGGACAACAAAACCAGACCCCTTGTGAGGAACAGAACTGCGCAGGCTAACAGTTCTGATGGGGCTGAATTCTGAATGCAAAATCACACCAGTTTTCAGTGGTTGGAGGTCATTATATCCACATGCTATGTCTCTTTTCTATGTCTCTTTTCTTGGTCAGCATGCAATTTGAAAGAAATGTTGCATTTCAGCTAAAACTCCCATATTTTAAAAGTAACAAAATTAGGTTTGCAGAGCAAAGAGCCAAGGCAGTCCAGATTAAGGCTGAGAAAATAGAGCAAACAACAGGATGTTCAAGCTATCCTGAGCATGGAGAGACAACACTTTGGGGACAATCTCCCAGTTAGGCTGCAGAGCTGCTCTGCATAAAGGACAAGAAAAGTTGTCTCAAGGAACACAACATTTAACAGCTTCTTCTCCCATCCCTGCTGTCAGCACGGGGAGAATAATCTTTCTGAAAACATTGTGGAGTCTTGCCATGAAAATACATTTGACAATAAATTTTATGACAAATTTCATTACAAGATTTGTGGTTACCATTCCTTATGTCTGATGCACAAACCACCTTGCATCAGAACATTAATACCATTTGAGCTTTAGATTGCTTTCCACATTAGTCTAAAAGCCCTTTATGAAGCTGTGACCTTTATAAAGCTGATGTGGCTTTGCTCCAGGATACCCAGGAAGTGTTCTGGGTAGCTTTTGTGGTCTCCTGCCTAGTGCTCAAACCACTTTTATAGTTCCAGTTCTGCTAATATCTCTCACAGAAACTCACAGACATTAGCAAGTCATTTCAAGCTGGTGTTCATCATCCTCCCCCACCCTCTGTATTTAATATAATTAACAGCAACACTTATGTGCCACCCATGGAGTTCCAGAGATTTAGTTTGGTATCCTATGAGTGCCAGGCTGCTTGTGCTGAAAACAGGGAAAAACTTACCCAGAAGACAGTATTCAAAATATTGTCATTTTTAGATGAAAACAAGTATTTTGAGTGACTGCCAGTATTTTTTAAAACTGTTCAAGTACAAAAACCCCAGGTGGGGTCCTTCATATGGGCCAAAAAATGTCAGATGGTTTGTACTCCACATTCCTCTCAACAATGTGCTCAAAACCATAGAAATATCCATTTAGAGCTGATGTCTCCAAAAATGCACTCCTGCAGTCGTCAAACAAACAACCCCTTTAAGTTTCCTCTACAGGTTCACACCAGGAAATTTCTCACTAGGAGAATCCCAAGTCAGTGATCTTCTGATGAAGACACAGCAAGCTTTGTAATCTTAAAAGTGGGCACTGTCCACAACACAGCTGAGGTCCCACACCAACCAGGGCCCCAGACAGGGAGAGGCTGGATCACAGGGACTGTGCTTGGGAGGGGAAGAGCATCCTGGCTGCAAAAGGGCCACTGCCAACTCAGTGCACTCTGAAACTCCATGCTCAGCACCACAGCCCACAACACCGCCCTCCCTGCTGTTCCCCACTGACAACAGTGTGAACCAGCTCTTGTAGGGGCCCAGCAGAGACATGAGAGTCTTCAGGGCATTTGGGATCAAGGATCAGCATCCTGGAGGCCCCAGCTGCTAACAAGGCAAGGGACTGGATGTAGGGATATTTTTGGAAAATGTAGTTCCTTCAGAAGTACTTCAGGAACTAAAGTTTTCCAATCAGCACAGTGTCAAACAGGAATTTGAAGCAGGCACTTCCAATAATCTCATACTTGTAGCAGAAAAGCTGCAATGCAGAACTTTCCCCAGTAAGGGATCTCCAACATGCATGGCTTGGAAAAACAGGTTTGTTCTTACATCTTTTGGATGAAGCACATTAATCTGGACACAGGATGCATTCATGTAAATTTACCTTCCAGTATTTCTGTTGCTGTTTATTTGCACCAGCCTGCTCCAGCTCAGAGCCCATCATTAACCTCCATCCTTTCATGCTGTGCACCCAGGTGCTCTAGAGGTGAGTGCAGCATGGCTCTGATGAGATGGAAGATGAAGTACCAGAGATGCACAGAGAAATATGAGAGGCAGGAGATGTGCATAGGGATCTACCATTTCGATAGGCTGCGCTCCCTCTCTGAGCCTGCACACTCCCCGTGGGCGAGGGGAAAGCAGGTGATGATGCTGGCCCACTGTGGAAAACCCTGCAGAATAGCTTTGACTTGGTTTGTCCTTCACCAGTTTTGTTGTTTAAATGCTGCTGTTCACTGGAGCTGGGCACACCTCATCAGCAGAGCCAAGTTCTCCCCTTTCAGCCCCTTGAATGCCAGAAGACTGAGCACACAGAGATGTGCACCCTCTCCCCAAAGTTGAAACAAACTGCTGCTGAAACAAACATGGGCTCACCTTGCCCTGACTGAACCTCCTCTGCCCTCTCCTCTCCTCCAAGTAGGGCTTGTCTGTATTTCTCTTCACCATCCTGCTTCAAATTTTGAGAGGCTCTATTTTACTTTTTATTTCCTAAGTTTCCCTCTTGTCTGCAATGCACAGTGTTGACACTGTTAGCTGCGCCATATATCTCATACCATATTAATCTTTTTTGTCATCTGATTTTTGCATAGGAGCTGTCATTTAGAAAATCTGATTTTGCTCAGAAGCATCCAAACAAATCTGTGAGTCAAAAAGAAGGAGAGAACAAAAGCGAGTGCCAAGTAAGCTCGCATTTAAGCACTTTACATACCCTGTATGAAATACCAGCTCCTAAAATTCATTTTTTAGTGACATGACATCCCATATAATATGCTATCTTTCCATTATCCCAGGGTCACACTGCTCAGGTATCTCAGCTAATACTTATCTGCTGCTTTCCCTGCTATCCTGGGAAGATTACAAATGAATTAAGTGACTCCAAAGCATTTTGGAGTAAAATAAATTCCCAGGATATCCTTCTGATAAAAAATTGTAGTCAGAGGTGACCAGATAACTACAGCCTATCAGTACCAGCCCAGGGAATTAATTTCTGAAAATCAATGAAATACTGCTAAATCTATACCAAACATCCAGAATAATGATTTTCTCACTACTTAAACTTTGCTATTGGTTCAGTGAATCTGAAATTAGTCCTTTCAACTGGACCATTATTTGGTCCAGAGATTTAAAAAAAAATCATTCTAGGATGGGATATTCCTGTAATGTCAGATCTCATTCAGCCATTTAATAAAAAAAAAAATAAATTACACTAGTGGGTATGGTATAAATTATTAACCTACAAAATAAACTGATTTTAATTAAAGGCACAGATGTGCAAGGTTTTGGCTGAAGACTTTCAATATCTGCTTCAAGAAGTATGATACATTTATATGAGTCATAGGCAAGATAGGGAGGAATGTACTTTACACATTCATTTCTTAAGGACTGAAAATACAAGATTTAGTTCATGAAGGCAGCTTTAAGTTACCACCTGTGGTTATTACCCCAGCTTTGCTTGGAGACCTGCATTTTACAGCCTAGCTGCAGTGACTCATATAAACCAGGGAATTTGCCTGGGGCAAAGGGTGCTTAACCTCTATGGGTTTGACAATATCTCCAGACAGACTGTTTCATTTTCCCAACCACACAAGCAGACCATGGCCTCATCAGGGAAGCAGCTTCTGCTCCAAGCAAGGACACATTTTTCTAGCTGAAATAAAATGATTTGTCATGACTCTCTTCCCTTTACAGCATCAGTGTCTTTCCTGCTGTACCTGAAGGCTTAGTGAGCAATTGAATAGAAACTTGATAATGTGGGTGCTTTTTTCCTTTTTAAAGATGATGTATCGATCTTTTTTGTTAAAATATATAAATGGAGAGACACCAGAAAAAATTTCTTCTTTCCCAAAAACTGGAGTAAGCCATATTGCAGTAGGAGATATTGCTACTTTAACTGTGCAGCTAAGAGTTCAATTAGCAGCCCTGCATAACAAAAGACAAGGTTTCTTAGCATGTCTACTTCATACTATGTACAAGAGCTCCTAAATCAATAAGCATACTCCAAACTCTGAAGAAAACTATCATTAGCCTTTTACCAAAGCCTTTTTGTTCCACTGTTTTAAATACAGGCATTTTAGGCTTTACATGGCTACTAAAAAAAGGTGCACGTAGGTCTGAACTGTGAACACATTACTTTCCATATTAAAGAAAGTAGTATTCATTACAAAGCTGAGCAGATTCTGTGACCACCACAAAATGAAAAAGGCTCTTGTAATAACACAATTGGAAAAATAGATAGAAATACTAAGAAAATAACCCAAACAACAGCCTAAAATCAAAGTCTACCAACCTTTCCCCACTTCACCATCCAGGTAAAGATGAGTGGAGAACGACTTCCAGTCAGCCCCAGTGTCAAGTGCCTTGTGCCACCCCCAGGTGTGAGTGTAGGATCCTCGGCAGGCACCCACAGTGGGCACTTTCTGCAAAAGGGCAAATGTGACACCTGGGACAAACACTGATGTGCTCATGCTTGGAACTGCTTCAGGGAAAATGAGAAATCCACCAAGCTGGAAAGCTGGGGTAACTCTTTTATGGCTTTTCTCTTAAGAACACACTGCACCCATTAACACCTGTGACATGTTTCCTTAGAACATGAAGCTCTACTGAAACCCAAGTGGCGTTGTAGAGAATGAGCAAAGAAACTCCCAAAGCATGTGCAAGATGCCTTATACTGGCATCTATCCAATTTTTCAGGGCACCATCCTGCAGGAAGGCAGCCACAGGCATTTTTACTTCTTAACAGAGAAATGTTAACTGTAGTTCACAAGGAGAAAAATATGTACATACTTTCATGTTTATTTTTAGTATTATGCAATACACCAGGGAAGTATGGGATTTTTTTTGTCAAGGACAGACCACAACTTATCCTTTCTCTTCTCAAAGCTCTAATGTTATTTTCCAAATCAGTTGACAGCACATTCAGTCACTCTAGTGATAGAACTTCCTAGATGGCTCCAGCCAACAAGCACCAGGGAGCTACAGGTTGTAGCTAATAAGATTGCAACTATGTAGTATTCAAAAGGGCACTGCACTGGCAGCCCCAAATTATGTAATAGATTGTCTGGGGGAAAAAAAGTCCATTTGCCCAGTACTCTACCTGAGACCTCCACATTTGTCCATGGCAAAGCAAATGGACCACAGAGGAGCACAACCTACCCTAGCGAGTGTGACACCACCCAAGGCAGGCTCGGGGCTCTCAGGGAGGGTTACAGGTCTCAGAGTCAGTCCTGAAAAGACAGTTTCCATGAGGACACTGACCTGCTGGGCAGAGGTTAGCGGCAGGGAAGTGACATCATTCACAACAGCAGGCTAATAAGACAACCTCTACATTTTGCAGCCTCAATTCTTCAGCAACACTGGTTTTCAAAGTAGCAAAGGTGCCAGGTGCAAAGGAAAGGTCTCTTTTTTTTTTTGTGTTTACAGCTCCAAACAACAGCACAATGATAGGAGCTTTACAGACCTTGGATATTACATGACCTACTCAAGCACTCAGACCCTGAGCTCTGTCACAAGGTCTCTGTTCAGAACAAAGCCAAGTCCTTTCAGCTCCACTTAAGTGACTTTACTAGTGTTCATTAAAAGGACAGTAAAAGGGACAGCAAACAGTTTGCTAATAAAGACTGATTCTGAAGTGCACTATGAATAAAGGAGAGGTAGCATAATTACATTAGTAAAGGTAACTGAGGTCACTGCCACATTGTTGCTCACTCTTTAATTTAAGCAAAAATAGTGTAAGGTGGCTATAATTGGAGTGAGGGGAAAAAAAAGACAGGAGAAACTGTTCTGCTTTAGGATCAATCTGACTGCATGATTATAGGATGTTGGTTATGTCTAAGAGGGAACTACTGAATATTTAACCTTAGAAATGGAAGCTTGGTTGTCTCTTGTCCTGTTAACATCCACACATATCTTCCATTAGCTCTAATTAGGGCTAACAGGGTGTTCAGTAAGTATCTCAATAATTAATGCTAATAGTTGTTGCAGACAAATGTTGATAGAAGATGAAATGCTAAGGTTCTTCTCCAGGGTTAAATACTCAGCAGCCTGTCTCTCATTTCCATTTCCTCCTGTAACAGCTCTTTAATCAATCGCTCGGAGCCCAGACAGCCTTACACACCCAGTCTTGCAACAGGAGACACGTGCAGCCATAAGTAACAGCACATGCTTTATTTATACAAAATATAAACACAGACACACAATACCTGACACGTATTAGGCTGGTTCATGTCCATATACTCACTGCTGTACAGTGAGTGTTGTATTCCAACAGTACAGATTGACACATCCCTTCTTCCTTCAAGGCTGCACAGGGAAGCAATATTATTTCTATCATATATTAAGATAAGTAATTTTTAATTGTCAAACCAAAGAGCAAACAGATCATAGAAGCACCTCAATTACCCTTATTAATGCCATTATGCCACCTTTAGTTGATAGACTATACTACACTCCCAAATCAGATGTTATTAACAAACCATTAGGTTTGTGAATGAGAACAGAACAATTATCAGCCATAATCAGAACAGCTATAATAACTCACCTGCTATTGTGCTTCTGAGTCAAGCCCTGAGCAGTAGTTCATGGAAAAAGTGTTAGACTGTCTCCAGCCAGGGGTCATTTGCTAGCACAAGGTCTCACTCTCTGCTCCCCTATCCCATCATAAGAGGAGAATATTCATCAAACACATGCAATTCTGTGGCTGAGTAGATTTATAAACTGCCTTTAGATGGGAATGTTTTTATAAAGCCTCAGGGAACCAGAGGAGCACTCTGCTGTTTCCCTCAGGAGCTGCAGATACTATTTGTAGAAACCTTAGGACATTGAAGCCTTTGCCAGGGATGTTTCAAAGCAGCAAAAAACCATCAGAAGAGGAGTGGTGGGACAGCCTGTGCAGGCAGCCAGGAAGGGAGGAAGGACCAGGACAATGTCCCACTGGAGCTGGCTGTTGGAGCTAGACAAGGAGCTGTGCTTGTGGAAAATGTGACTCAGGCATCTGAGTGCTGGCAGTCACTGGTCCTCGTGAGCTCCAGGAACAAAACACATGCAGACACGAGTCACACAGAAAGGAATAGGTGCTCTCTGTAGGGTGAGGAAAAAAAATCAATTTGTATATTTATCAGCTCACCTATACTGACCCCATGTTACATTAAAGAGGAGACAGCTCCCACGACTCGGCTTAAATCAGAACTGGAGATGTTTTGGCTTTGCTGTGTGAAAACAAACTTTTTTTTGCCTGCTTTGTTTTCTGCCCTAGGGAATTAGTGACTCAAGCAGGATGCTGAGGACTCAGGGGGATTTATTTTTCATCATGTTTAAGGAAGGTTTTCTTCTACTAGGCATGCAGGCTGATTAATGCAGCTCCAGTCAGTACTAGACTTTAAATAAACAATTTTCCCCCTCAATTTTTCTTCATAAGTTTGTGGAGGGAGCATGGGGAAGTTACTGTTCAGGAAAGCAAGGGATATGAAGCACAGAAGGCACTATCTGAGGCATGCTGGCTCTCTGCAATGGGGTCAGAGCCAGCTTCCCTTCTGATGCACCCCCGCTTTGCCATTCCTTTCTCAGCCCTTCTAACAAGGGGGAGGATTTTACACAGGGCAGCTCCCACTCTGGGCACCCTCCCATTGCTCTTTTTGTGGCACTCAGTCCCTGTACCACATCCTTCCTCTTCTGGTTCCACATTTCACCCAGTCTCCCCTGACAATACATCCATAACTTGCATTGAAGCACTCACTTCACTGCTTGATCCTCAGACTAAGAGACTATGTGAAAAAAGAAAGTTTCTGTAGGGTAAAAACCTTCCCATTTTTTTGGCCAGGTCTGATTTATCAGAGGTACTTTGCTGTATCCACACAATTTTCTTGGAAAAGGAACATAGAATATTCTCTTTCAGAGCTATAGGACCAGCAAATATTTTAGCTATAGACAATCTGACCAAACACAGAACATTTCTTCCCAAATAATGAGTTGCTTTCAATAAATTTTGAATATTCATTATATGCTCTTTCTCATAATCACCCAAAACAGAAGAAATATATTTAACAGTAGCTGAACCACGAATGGCCAGAGCTCTGTATTACCTGTTACAAGACTGGTCCCTTTTCCAGCCTGCTCACACTCTTGGCATGTAGAAATGCACAGTGAAAAAGAAAATGTAGTCAGTAAAAGTAACACTTGTAAAATTGTATTTTAAAATCAGGGCGTTGTAAAGCAGCAGCTACAAAATGAGCTGAAATCCTAAGCAATCACTTATCTAGACACTTTTATAAGAGTTGCAATGAATGTTGAGTAAGCGTTCAAGGAAATCTGAGTTGATTGAAACATCTGAATACTCTGTATTTTAACTGGATGGTTGGGGCTGCTTCAGCATCTTGCCAGCAGGATGAGAAGGATATTAAACTCAGGAGCAGGAGGGGATCAGCCAAGAACAGTGATAGGATAGTTCATCTCCTCTTCATTATTACTTTACTTAGTGAGAATATTCTCTGATTGTGTTGGCATCCAGTTAATTTTATCCAGGTCTCCACAAAGCACAGACCCATGTTGGCAATACAGGTAGCACAAAGAGATCAATCATGTCTGAAGGAATTTGCTCTCACTGGATTTTTTTCTTTTTTCTCAGCATAAACAGAAACAACAGAAAAAGGTTTGAACTGAATATTTTCTGTAAGACAGCTTAGCCAGAAGCTGAAAACATGAGCTCTGAGATATATTTTCTAACTTGAATTTTTTCTCTTTTTGCATTCTGATGCCGACTCACTTTCATCTATCATTCTGCATGATGGAATATCATGGACTTCCTAAGAGCATGTTGCATCTTCCAGATGAAGCCTGAGCTGAGAATTTCTTTCAGTTTGGGAAGAGACATTACTGCTTGAATTTGTTTTAAAAGTGAAACCCAGGTAATTTTGTGATATTTTTGTGAGTCTAGGATGGAACTTTTAATCTAAACAATATAGACTGTTTGAACTAGCCAGAGGTGTGTTCAGTGGGTCATTAACGTGGGACACAGAAGATTCAGGGTGACATTCCTGGTCTTCCCAGTTCTCACCAAGGAACACAAGCAACCTACTAGCCAGGGTATTGACCTAAAATTAGATTAAACAGAACACACCTTTTCTACACAACCCTAACTTAAAGATGTTGCAGTGTACTACACAGATTGAAGTTCCTTGTCTTTCGAGTCTGGCATTGTCCTTGCTCTAAAGGCCACTTGGAATTCCACTGTGTATGAGTTAGGAAGCACTTGGGAAATTTAGGACGAGCATTAGTAATAGTATATAAAAGAACTAACTAGTTAGAACTTAACATCTTCTCCAGACCAGTCTGAACAGACATTGAGAGTTATTCTCCAACTCCAATGCACTGAAAAATCCATGCTATAAGAGGAAGAAACAAAACCAGAAAAATTCGAAAATTTCTCCAGGGGTATGGAGCCCAACTATCCCCTCAGAACTTCGTGTAATTTTTTTTGCCCTACCAGATCTACCTGTCTCTGCAAAGCTCCGTGGCTGTCCCAGTGCAATGGGCTGAGTGCTGGGGCTCTCCTCCCACTGCCCAGCCTCAGCTCCCTTGGCAGGGTAAGGGCACATGGCAGCCAACAGCCCAGGCTGGCTTAAGAACCAAAGCAACCACCAAA
The DNA here is from genome assembly GCF_030490865.1 of Poecile atricapillus. Taxonomy (NCBI): domain Eukaryota; kingdom Metazoa; phylum Chordata; class Aves; order Passeriformes; family Paridae; genus Poecile; species Poecile atricapillus. The sequence goes on along the minus strand of NC_081249.1, from coordinate 141,042,118 downwards.
ATCATCTACACCCAGCAGCCACAAAAATATATTTATTTTCTTCCTCTGTCTAAAATAAAATAAACCCAAATTACAATCATCCTAACCATAACACTTCAGTTTGCAAACACTCTCAAAGCTGCAGAGGGCAATAAATCAGACATGTCACTTTCAGCAATTCATCTCTGGAGTTGGTTGCTCCATGGCTGTAATACATAAAGAGGCTTTTTCCTGGCCATCCTCAGAGCCAAGATTCTTTTTGCTGGCTCTTCTTTAAACAAACACTCCTGTAAATTGCAGCTGAATCTAAATTTATCATTCAATCCTAATTATTTTCCTCTAATCAGTGGTTTGAGGGTGACTTTGGTTCTGATAAGCTGATACATTGTCATACTCATTAAAAAAAATTAATTCAGTTAAGCCAACTCCAAATGTATGCACATGATATCTCTGCTGCAAACTCATCACCATCACGTAAGTCATGATGAAGGCAAGTAAGACCTTTTGTTTTCAGGAAAATTGTCCCAAGAGAACAATAAAAATCAATAAGGGACAAAGGAAACTTCTGCAATGTCATGAAAGACCAGCAAAATGCACTGACATTCTGTCGAAACACAGCTGTAACATCCCATCCATTCCACATCACTCAGAAGGATACAAGGGAATTTTCAATAAAGCAACAGAACATGAAGATTTATGCATCTTTGATGTCCCACAGCTGGAGGGAAAGACAGCAGTTTACTAATCCTGTACCATTTCTCTTTCATTAGTTTAAGTTTCCAGTTCTGGATAGTGCTAAATTTAGAAGGAAGGGTTAATTGTTTAACCTTAGAAAAATACTTACACTTCTTTTGGCACTGCCTTAAAAAAAATTCATATTTTCAGTTGCCCAAAGGATTTAAAGTTCAATGCAATGGTAAACCCTTTAGTGGAGACTATACCTGTGGATTCACTAAACAAAAGTCTGGGACTAGACCAGGGTTTTATAGATTTTGGACCTACCTGCTTGTGCTGTGGGAAGAAACCTCCCAACATTTACTTAAAACAAAACTTGAAATCAGGTTTGGGTTTTTTTTTATTTCTGTTTTGTTTTGTTTATTTTTAATCCAGTGTTTCAATACATGTTCAATTTAATTTCTATTCCAGCTGCTACTGTCACTTGGCTGGAAGAAGAGGTTGTGTGGCATAGCTAAGTCTGATTTAGAACTTTCAAACAATTTTTCAATCAGAATTTTTTGCAGTTCTGTAACTATTTGTCCTCCTATATTGTTGTGAGCTATGGGTATTTTAATCCCCAGTAGAGGTAGTTGAGTAGTGATAATTCCTTACACTCTCAACAAAACTGGTGTTCAGCCCAGCCTCATCATTCACGCATCTCTGTGTACAGAGGTAAGAATTTCAATCTCCATTCTGGTCACTGTCTTTTCAAGTTCATTGATACTAATATAATTCCCAAAAATGTTACTCCACACTCCATTTCAGCAGGAATCATTCCTGCTGAACATTCACTCCTCCCATTTCAATTTTCCAGAAATTACACAGGCCTTTCACATATTTTCTTTACTACTAAAAAAAGAAATAAAGGAAGAGAAAAGGGTGTGGTCTCCATTTTAAACACGAAAATTTATGTGGTGTAAAGTGCTTAATCCAACAGGTTGTTGGGATATTATTACTAAAACTTGATTAGAAGATGGAATTTTATTGATACCCCTAGTTAGCACATATTTGGTTTCTCTAAGTAAATAGTCTGGTAAAACACCTAACAAATTTATTTATGAAGACAGGAAGAAGAGGGCAATAAACAATTTATATGACAAAACCTCTGTACCAAAGTATAGCAATTTAATGTCTAACTTCACCTTCAGTAGAGAGAAAAGGGTTTCTCATTTCTACTTACAATAGATACTAGGCTTCTGTGAATAGTTATTTACTGACAATCAGTGGCTTTGTGTGCATATTTTCATACATATGTATGTATATATATATATTGATACACACACACACACACAGAGCCAAGACAAAGCAGATTCACCTTCAGCCCAGCCTTTCAACAGTGGCTGTCTCAGGAGTCTCAGTGAGCTCCATCTCTCATCCTCTGACACTTTCCATACACGTGTAAATAGAAACACAAAGCGTGGACTGCAACATCAGAACAATAAGTTGTGTCGTCAGTCATTTGCACTTGTTTTGCAGAGATGCAAATACCTTCATAAATAAGATTTTCTAAAGACCTAGGAAAAACTGCACTATATTTCCTGACCTTCTACTGTTTGTCCTGAAACCCCTCAGGTTTTCAGACTTCTAAGTTTTGTTTCTAATATTAGTTCAAAGATTGGTGCTGTCCTCCTTCAGCAATGAAGACGAGCCAATCTTCAATGTGACTTAGCTCAGGGGTTCATCTCCCTGCCCCACACACTTCATTATACTAATTTGTTTTCACATATTAAAGTTGAATGTACATATTCTTAGATCAGGTAGTATTTCTGTCATGAAAATTGACTGTGCTTTGAGCAGGAGGATCCTGATCCATTCTTTGAGATCTTTCATGCTCTCTCAGTCTAAAACTTAATTACCACTACTGATACAGTTCCTAAGTGCTGTTTGAAATAGCACAATATGCTACAGATGTATACAGAAAAACCCATAGCATTTCAATATGAAATAGCCCAAATTTAAACTAGCTGAGCTTAAAAATTATTTTGACTACTTTCAGCAAGTGAAGCTTACAGACATTTACACGTGTGCAGTACAACAGGGCATTCTCCTAACGATGAGCTTTCATGTGCTCAGCAAAGGAGAGAGGAGAAGGATTTTGCCCTACACTCAGCATAGTCCCCTCTGCACACAAGAATAATGCATGACTTGGCCAGTCACTGTCACCAAGCAGTGATGTGTATGAACTGCAAAGAGCATTTTCATGTTTAAGATGAAATAATTTATTTTTAAATATTCAGCAGTCAGTGCCTTCTTCATATTGTACTCACAAGGTCTCAAGTCACAGGCTGTGATTCCGTGTTGCCAGGAAGGCTACTTGTCAGCAGCTGTAGTGTGAGCAGCAGCAGGAGGCTCAGAACAAGCGTGTGAAATAAAGTGCATACGCCAGGGACAGCACAATGGTTGGTTTGCTAAGTGGCACGAAGCGCTTCACCCTGCAGGAGCCCTCAGATCTCTGCGCTGAGCAGCTGGGTTGCACTTTTCTCCTATCAATAATAATGATAAATAATAATAACAGTAGCAAAGTCAAAGGAGGCTCTGAGCTTACAGGCTGCATCAGGTGGACTTTGTGCTCCTGCTTCCAAGTGCACAGGGATTACTTCACCCACCTCCCCCTCCCCAACCTCTGTTTTCGCAGGGCTGCCTGGGGGGCTGAGATGCAGGACTACCCTGTATCCAGGCAACAGGCATCCCTGAGGCTCTGCAAACCTCTGCAATGCACAAGAGGAGAAGCTAGGACAGGTACCTCCCCAGACTTCTTGGAGTGTGGGATAGAAGGAGCTTTTCCAGTTGTAAAGAATAAAGGCAGAGAGTAAAACAAGCTGTCAAACTATTTCCTGTCAATGAAAGCATGTTCCAAGGTCTCCATGGGGCTGCCTGCTTTCCCAGCACTGCTCACTGAAAAGGCACAAAACTTACTGTGACCTTCCCTTTACTTTCTCAGTGCTCTGTATGTTCTCACGTAGGTATACCTCTTCCTACTGCAGGAATTTTCCAGATTTACTAGCCACCTAGAAGCAGCAGTCTCAATTCCTGGACCCATGTTTCAGCCAGGCAAAACTTATCAGTGCCGTGATTAATGGACATGCACTCACATCACCAGGCTTCAGAGATGGTTTGTGGGAGGAAAATATCAGTTGAGAACAGGTGAATTATCACTCCTTATATTCACAAGAAGTTCTTCACTGGTAAAGGGATAAACTCCTAGGGCCGGGGATATGTGGGAGCATGTACACCGATTCCAGTGGCATTCAGATTTCATACACAGTGCCTTGGGCAGGTTTACTCATGATGCACTGTTCCACCCAGTTTCCAGCTTCAGCTGATGTTGACAGAGACTGGGACAGTCTGATGGAGATTTCATATTTGAGGAAAGACCAAAGAACACCATGAGCTGGGAAAGCTATAGACACAAACCTGGTCCCCAAGCATCTTCAATTTTCAGATAATCTACAGGCCACTGATATTCAAAACATGAACTGCAGAGGAAAAAGTTATTTGACAAAGAACTGGAAATATGCTTATAAAGCTTCTGTAGTGTTCAGCTGCCTTCCAAACAATCCTTCAAGCTGCCATATGGACATTATGTAATTTCAAGATATACAGGGAAGAACGGTCATGAATAGAAAAAAAGTATGACAACTTTCTGCCTGAAAATGCTCTCATCCAAACCAGGCTTAATTCAAAGAAACTTTGTGTCTAGGATGAAAAAGGGGTCACAATGGCCCTTTCTTACCTTACTTGATGCTGTGTCAGCATTTGAGGTTCTTAGCCAGAAACATAATTTGTGACACAATAACACTGCACAGCAAACAACAGGTAGCCTAATCTTCCTCATCATCACAGTACTAATACACCACCCAGTCAGGATTTTTACCTTCATTAAACAAACACTACCCCCAGAGCTGTGTGAAAAGATAAAATCAGGAACACTCTTCAGAGCTTGAGAATTCTCACAATTCCTGCTGCAATCTCTGCTCCCTGCCCATACCTTTCCCTCTCTCTTACCAACTTTTACAGCCTCCCTGTCTTGGCAAATAGCTTGTTCTTCTTCTAGCACTGACAGCTGTTATTGTAGGAGACAGCATAGTATAAAGTTACTTATTAAGGGATGTAAAGAACTATCTCCCTTCAACTCCAGTTGAACTCTGGGGAAAAAATAAGTACAGTCCTTCTTTTCTCCTTTGTGAGCAATGACATGGAACATCAGAAAATACTGGCCTAAGTGCACATTGTACAGATGTCCTCAAGGAGATTAACTCAGGGCATGCAATTCCCATCCTTTGCAGTACAGGGTGTGTCTTCCCAGCCAGCTACACCAATTTTACAGCAATTTGCTTAAGCTGGAAGGGTGAGGTGGGACCTGTGTACCAGGTGTCCTGGATTTCAATCTGACCTTCCACTGACAGAGGAAGGGCAAAGCTTTCTATCTTTTAAATCAGACCAGCTTTCCTCCCCCCCCCCCCCACCAAATTCTTATGCACATAAAGACTGTCTTGAATCACGTAAATATTTTTTACAACTTTTCCCTTCACAACATGTTCATTTTGCAGCACTTTTGTCTCAGCAAAGAATCTGGAGGTATGGTAAGTGGAAGGACAGATGAAGGATAGATGAAGGGGCAGGACAGTGATATGGCACCACCGTAAAGCTGAAGCACTGGGGTCCTGTCTGAGATAAGGTGTGCTCCAGATTAGAGCCGACAGCAAAGATCCAAGGGGACAACTTAATCTTGCATTAGGAAACCACTGAGATCTTCAAAGCATGCTTCAGCAAAGCACTACCACCACTGTCTTCTTCAGGACCTACAACTTAAAATGCCCATTTAAGTGCTTTGGAGAAAATAGGCCAGATGCTTTCACCCACTGCAAAACCAACTCTTCTGCCTGGTGCTATTTTGTGCAAATCGATCCCTCATTCAGAAATTAAAACCAAAATGAGCAGCACTGAAAGACACATCAGAGGAGCTCTGATTGAGACGAAGCCCGGAGCGATGCTGATTGATTACTCCCAGAATGCCTTTCCCCAAAGCAATAATGAAGTACGTGCCTGGGACCAAAGCCCTGAGTGCTGTGTGGAAACATTTGAACAGCTCGCCTGCACCCACAGACCTCCCTGCCTGAGCAGCGTATTTAAAACAGTTCTGCAAAGCACTACAGCCAGGGTCTCTCCTGAAAAAAACAAACATTCCCTTCCCTTCCATTCTCCTCCCCTTTAAATCAAGCTCAAACCTCAAATCTGGGAGCACCTCTACTCTGTGTATAATGGTATCTGTCCAACATTCCTCAGTAACAGAATTGCTTGGGATGGAGAGGAGAGTGCTGCTCATCCTGGGCGGGCACAGTACAAGGGATGCAGAGAAGATAAACAATGCCCTTCGGAGGTTTCAAACAGAGCCTACTGCTGGGGCTGAAGGCAGTAATTTTAATCCTCAGCTGCATGTCACTGGGACACAATAAAAGAGAATTAGCAAAGAAAACATTTAGTGATAACAATGAGCATTCATTCCTTATTCCTTGACTTGCAGCTGAGAGTATTCAGTAATTCAGAGGTGGATGAGAAAATAGGAACAAGGAAAACCCAGAGCAGTCTCCCTGCCACTAAGTGTGGCAAAAGCAACTCATCAGCAGAAGGAAGAGTAATGTCCTAATCATCATTTCCCTGCCAGACAAGCCCCAAGCTCTTTCAGAAATGGGGCACAAAAAGGAATTTTATATTAACAAAAAATAAACAAACAAAAATTACTCTGCATCAGTATACCCAGAGAGAACATTGCAAGATGATCAAAATATTCTGTTGTTTGGATGGAAAAAATAAAGAAATAAAAAAACCAAACCAGATGGGAAGTATTGCTTCAGTTTGAACTGGTAGAGATTTATTCTAACATTAAAAAAAAAAAAAGAAAATTAAATGATACTGTATTATAATTAAATCTTCACATTAATTCCCCAAAGCTTAGTTTAATCTGAGATTTTATTTTTTTACATTTTCTGACTTAAAATACACCAACTACCCCAAACAAAATACCATACAAAACAACACAAACCTTCTTTTGATAAAATGTTTGGATCTAATTTTAATCTGAAAATGTAGGTTTCATTTTTAGATATCAAAAAAATCAGCTTCTGAAAGTAAATATATATGTATAAGTAAATCTGAAAGTAAATATTTTAATGTTTATATACATACATACTATATATATATGTAGCTCTACTGTTGATTGAAACTTTTACTTCATTTTAACTTGATTTTATGAAGATGTACAGTCTGTGAAGATTCTTGGATATCAAAGTTTGTGTCATTCTTGTCTTTCATAAAAATTGTCTACTACAGAGATGTGATTCACAGACTTGATACGCACAGATGATTTTCTAGTCACAGGAAAAGAACCATGAGAACACCAGACTTTTCATCAATTGTCATTACTACTGATCAATAGAAAAAACACACAGCAAAGACCCCAAGCAGCTCAGGCTGCATCTTGGGATTAGTTTTGTACACCTAACACTCAGGACTATTGAATATCCCAGGGGATTTATATTGCTAGTTCTAAGTGTCTGGATTTACATTTAGCTAGGTTGGAGTTTTCCAAATGAGTTCTTTCTAACTACATCTTGAAAAAAACACAAAACCAGAATCCATTTCATCACTGCTTTTTAGAAGTCACCATCACTTATCCCCGTTTCCTGAGATGACTTGTGGAATATATACAGCTTTATCCACCATGTGGTCACACTAAGTCTCCAGGAGAATCAGAGCTTTGCTGTACTGATCTTCAGGTATTTTAAACAACCATAAATTGTGCTCATGTGAATAGTCTGTACTTACAGTCTTTACTTTGAACATTGGCTTTTGGCAGGAGGACCCAGAATAGCAGAATGCCAACTCCTGGTTCCAATCAGTTCAGAGAGACTTTGGCCTTCAGTGCTGCTACCAGATAACATACAGAACTGGGAGATGGAAAGGGAAATGGAAAAGCAAAGGCAGTCCTGGCAAATAGTTACACTTTCCAGTAACGTGATCCATACATGAATCCAACTCACAGGCCAATAACTTGTGATAAACTTATAGCTCCATTCTGAGAGCTGAACACTTTAGCAGGGGGAGGGAAGAGAACAAGCTCTTTCCTTCTTGTTAATGGAATCCTTGTGGGAGAAATAAGTTAAAGTTGAGGATATTATTTTTAGCTTTCTTGGAATGTACTCTTGGATATACTCTGCAGTCAGAAATGTTATAAATGGTCCAGGTCAGTTTGAGGAGTCAAATTCTGCCTTGCCAAACATCCTCTGTACTGCACTGGGTGTCCATCTTTCTCCCTCTAGCGCCAGCAAGGGTTACCCAGACAGCAGCAAGAATGTCCAAGCCTGATAACCCTGCTGCAGAACATGGGGAAACCAGTGGGCTGGATAGCCACAAACTTTAGCATCTTAATGTATAAATTATCATTGATAAATTTAATGTCATTAACAGTCACGAGCAAAAAGTGCCAGAAACTGTTCAAGGTGGCAATTACACCAAGGCAGCTCACAGAAAAATCTTCCTCCTAACCTCCTGGGCTCAGGGGCTGGACCCTGCCTAGCTGCAGGGAGGGACTAAGCCTGTTAAACCTCCTAGATTCTTAAAAATGTCAAGACAGTGCTACCAGTCCATCTGAAAGCTAGCACCTCGTTAGTAATTGGGCATTTGAAAATAAACCTTTTACAGATGATTAAAAAGGAATTTTGTGTTGCTTGAACATACTTCTTTGAATTATATTTGCACATGCTGCTGAGGGTGTTAGTCCACACATACACGTGCTGTACTCCACGTTTTTGGGGAAGGAACAGCTGCAGTCACATGTTCGGCTCAAGACCTCCATATGCTGGGCACTGGAAGCTAAAATAGCGGCAGAGCACTGTCATTATAACCCCTCCATCTCATCCAGCCACAAACTGCCTGCATGTCCCCGCCACCTCAGCTCTCCTGACACTTGCTTCAGAGGAGAACAGCCCTGGATGTCCAGCACAAGCACATCCAAGGCTGCTCCTACTTCCTTATCTGCCAGCAACTGTCAACAAATGCAATGTCTGCCAAGGATGCGAGTCCCATCCATTAGAAGGTAACCGGAGCATGAGTCATCTTACAAAGGACAAGCCAGACATTAGATTATCATCATCTTTACTGGGCACAAGCCTGGCCAGCAGCTGACCTATGTGTAGGTTCCTCTCTCAAAATAGCTCCCGAGATTTTGCACTAAATGAATAAATTTTGCATCAAAGCAAGCAAGCAAGAAGCCTCAGCTTTAAAATGGGTCATTATTACTCAATAGTAATAATAAACTTTTTCATGCTCTGTGAGTTTAAAAATCAACTAGTTTTCAGTTTATCTTCTTTTTTAATGTAAGACACATAGAAATTTTTTGATATCCAGTTTTACAAGTGAGGCAAGGGAACTCTTCTTTCATTTTTTCTTCCCTTCCCTGTTCCTGTTTTGTCACAGAAAGGAGGAACAACAGGGAAAAATATGAAGATAAACCCTCCAGAATTAAAACTTTTCCATCATCAGATTTCTCTGAAAAGGAATGCAAAGTGCCACAAAGCTAGTTTCTACACAAAATAAAATACATTTCCTACAAGAAAAAGCTTATCAGCTGTTTTAGCATATTTATATAGATGAGGAAGGAAGGCAGAGAGGAATCAAGCTACATCTCACTGTCAGTATGCAGTCTAGGCACAGAGCTAATAATTGAATGCAAAATTCCCCAAACCCACTTCACTACTTAGAGGGTAATACTATCCTTATGACTGATTTTAGTAGTTATCACCTTTCACTGAGCCTAGCTCTTACTCATAAGCCCAGGAATAAAAGCTTCAAATACAAGCACATATACCCCTCTCATGTATTTGTTTCCTGAGAAATCTCTACAGTGAGACAATAGTTCTAGCAGCTTTTAAACTAAGTCCCCAGCTTCACTCAATAGTTTTCAAAATGCACAAATCAAAAGCGAATGTACTTTTGTAGGTCTCAAAATAAGAGATGCAAAGCCTTCACTGCCATTCTCAGTGGCACCCTATCTCAGCCACTCCACCCAGGACGTGGCACGGCAATGAAAGGCAGCTCTGCTTTCCTGTCCTGTCACAGTGGGCAAACCTCATTTTCTGTTGACAAAGCACTTTACCCATGATAGAGTTAGTCAAAAAAGCTTTAAATTATTCTGCAGCATTAGATCTAAGTGACAGGAGCTGTTATATTTCTAATGACAATTTCTTTCCTCCTCCATCATGAACGTTTCCATGTTACACAAGCTCCCAGCTTCACAGGGAGACAGGCACAGCCCAAACCAGTCCCCACACGCAGCATGGTTAACATCAGAAGGATTAGCTCCAGGTTTCTGGGGCAATACCTCTGACAAGGCCAATCCACTGCTGGCAGAACCAGCTCTAGTGACATCTGAGTGCTCTAGAGCCCTTAGAGACAGAAGTGGCAAACACGTGTCCCACTGTCAGCAGCCACTTACAGCATGCTGAGCCCCTCCTGCAGCAGAAGAGCTGAAGCCTGCTGCTACCCCAGCTGAGGTGCCAAGCACTGCTCCTCAGAGAAGGCGCTGGGGATGCACGGCTGACCTGGCACTCACCCTTGGCGCTGCTCTCTCCCTTGGTAGCGCGCACAACAAACGTTGGCCACTGCAGCTCCTGGGACAGTCACGGTGCCAGCAGGCTGTGCCCAAAACATGTGGCCTGGGAGTTTGCAGGGAGCTTGGAACAACAGCTCTGGGCCAGGAGCTTCCCATTTATCTGTGCAGTGCTAACTCAGACGTCCCATGCCAGCCATGTTCATGTCAAAAGTCATTTGCCGCTTCACTGGTAATTTGAGAACCGAGCACATGGGGCATCGCATCGTCCCACACCCCTCGCTGTGATATCTCCTCTTGATACCACAGTGGACAGCATTTAGGAGGCACCAAATTACCTTTTGTGAAGAAAAAGCTATGTGAGCTCATTCCCCTGCTGTACTGGTGCCAGCTCAAGCCCAGAGTAAAGCAAAGCCCAGAAGGCTTCCCCAATTTTGTCTCTAGTATAAGTACAGTTTATCATAGAGGAAGATTCTCTTGAAGACTAATTTTGTAGGTATTTGAGAGTAGCACAGCTTCTCCAAACAATTTAATTCACAGTCAAAAGAAAAAATTAAAGAAAATTAGAACCTCCTCAGTATGATATCCGATTATTTTGGTCAATGCAGCCTCCATTTACAGGCTTATATAAAAAACACTGAACCTTCAAAAAGTCCTTACTCCATTTTCACAAAATTGCAGTTTCTTTAAAAGTTGTCAAACTGTTCAACATTTTAATAAGAAAAAGACTGTATATTGTCAATGCACACACAGATAATCATCATAATAATATTGAACGATTAGTATTCTGCCCAAAAACGTGTTTATATAAAGTACTTTCCCTTTTTCCACTTCTGTAATCACACCTCAGCATAACACAGATTGAGTATTATAACATGATTGTGGTAAATGGACCTCAAAAATTGTTGCTTCTTCTTTCTAAGAAGGAATTGGGTTTTTTCTACTTTAATTTTTAACAAGCTTGCAACATTATCAGTTGTTGAACAGGATTTTATGGGGACAATCAGCAGAGCATCACAAGGAATCAGAAGTGATAGCAACCATAGAAAGCACAACTAAAAGCTGCATCCCAATTCAAGAGGCTACAAGAGGATACAAAAGGAAGAGTGCCCAAATCTTATGCTCACATGCACAAGCACACACTCGTTCCTCTCCAATAGTTATCTTTTTCCCAGCTCCCAATTCTATGTTTTTCCCACTCCAGGATCTGCCTCTGCTTTTTGAAGCCAGGGGATTCAGCCTTTTTTGTGCTCATGTTGCTCCAGCTGTTCCTTTGTAGAAGTTTCTAAGTGGATGCGTTTGAAGTTCAGACTTCAAATAAGCCAGCAGTTTCTGTTCATCAGCAAGGGACAGTTGCACCAGGAAAAAATCCCAAACTTCAGGAGTCCTTTTCCTGAGCTGGTGCATGTTTAGACTGACCCCTGCTACCTGCAGGACTTCAGCCCCCGAAGCACTGCTGCTCTCAGCCTCAAACATTTCATCTGCCTGCTGGGATAATGGGGCTGTGGCCACCCCCAGCAGTGGGCTTGGTCATCCCACAGAGCACAGGGAGCTGCTGGCCCAAACCGGTGCATGCCACTCACTCAGCACCTCAGCTGCAAACATATATGAGTAAAAGGTAGATTGTGAATGAAAAGGGACACACAGGGGTGCTTTGTGCCTCTGTCCCATGGCCTGAGCATCCTCTTAAGCAAGAAAAAAAAAAGGTGAGAAAACAAACATCATTATTACTCATTATTACTGAGTTCAAGATGCAGGGAAATGCAACATCCTCTCCTCCTGTCATAGTAGCTAGACCTCATCATTTGCTATTTAGCTTCTTTGCCTGATCACCTGAACTGAGATAACAGAGACAAAGCAAGTCTTCTGCACAGCCCAAGATGCTATACCATGGATACCATGGGCTACCACTTTCCTTTTGCCTGGATCTTGCACCAAAACAGAATAACTTTCAGCAAGGCAGGGAAGAAAAAGCAACTGCAAGAAATCAGTTTTTAGAAAGAATGCAACATTATGCCATTTTCCTTATATGGCCACCGGTATCCCATGTGGAGGCACACACAATAGACAGCTTGGCAGGGGGTGGAGTAAGAAGATAAATTGGGGGGAAAAAATTTATATATATATATATATATATATATATATATAGTCCCTGCTGGCCCTCACCCTCCATTTCCTCTTGGATTTCTTTGTGACTGCACTGAAAGGGGTCAATAGCTCCCAGCTTGAGAAATGCAGCTTTTAAAAGGACTATCACCAGCATCTGTATTTAAAGCATGCCTTTCACTTCACAGCCCCCCAGCTAATGCAAAGCTTTTAAAAAGCAAGCAGCAAGATAAACTTTCAGGGTAAAGAAAAAGCGAAGAGGAGAGGAGAAACAGTGCCTATCTGCCTTGGGTTTACTGAACCTTTCACTGGAATAAAGCTTGCCTGGCAAAGCAGGGACAGGGAACATGAGCTGCAGATGATCCAGAGTGCTATGGATCATTACCCTTTAGTGTCCACTTCCCCATCCTTTAAAGTACATTACAAAACTGCATGAAGCAGCCAAGCACCAAACTGGAAAAGAGTTTCAAGTGATTAAAAACAATGGGAAAATTAGCACAAGACTCTTTGAGCATATCAAAGCTTTGCAATCTTCAGCGTTAAAGAATTTTGTATCTGACAAACATAGGTAACTTAGTCAAATTTTAGTAAGCTTAATTAACTTATCTTGATAATGAAATAATAATAAATAATAATAATGGACCAGTGGCTAAGATTATATTAAGGCTTTCTGTTTGAAGAAATACTCAAGAAAAGTTATGGCATGTTAGAGGCAGGCTTTATTGAGAGGGAGGAGGAACAGGATTGTAACCTCCTCGTTTAGTGCCAGAGGACAGCGCCCATGTGGAAGGCTGGCACATGCCCAGTTTTTCAGGACCCCCACTCTCCATTTCACATTGAAGTCTCATTCAAACATCCAATGGCAATTATATTGCAGTTGCTTTCTGTATTAGGATGTTGTTTTTAATTCACGTTGGAAGTGGATGAATCTATATGTCCACACAAGGAATCAGCTGTTGCTGTACTCTCCAGGTGTAACCCGGTCATCTGCATTCCGGCATTCACCTGCTTCAGAAACTAACTGTTCCCCCTAAAAAAACATTACCAAATTTGAGGAAAAAAACATGTAAAATGTCACAGAAAGATGCTCTACTTTGTATTAAGTGAATACAACCTGCTATGATTTTCCAGCTCAGATTCATTTGACTTTATCTGATTATTTACCTGGAGTCTTTCAGTAAACATTAGAAGCCCACACCATTCATCTAAGATGAGTCTGCAATTCACAGATGGAAAGGTTCAGTGATAAGCCCAGCAGCACCACACAAAAATGTATTTCATCCTACCAAATTGCCTGGTAGAAAAGCCAATGAGATCAGAGAATGCTCCAGAAGCACAGTAGTGAATTGCCTCTTTGGGTCTCTAGCACTGGCAGCATATGACTTTGTATTTCGCCTTAGTTCCCAGTCCCACTATCTTTCTCATAGGCATTCAAATACATTAGTCTGTGCCTTATCAAATCTCAAATTATGATTGTAGAAAAGCTCCTAAGTCTGACAAATGTAGTTCAGAGACGTTTATGGGGCTGTAATGAGTACTGACAGATAAGCCACACTCATGCAAACATGCTTGCAACTGATGTCTGGTTTAACACAATACAGCCCTAAGCCTTCATAATACAGCATAGGAAACAGAATCCTCCCATCACCTACTACTAATTGCATCTGCAGCGGTCAGGGGTTGAAAGAGAAGTAAGCAGATTAATTCTATTAGTCTGTGCAATAGTATCCCAAGGGGACGAGGGAAAATCCCATCATTTAAATCAGGACTGGTAGACGCTGCTGGGAACGATGTTACATACTAGTAGGGGATTAAGAGTTTGGACTAAAGGGCCTCATTTTTTCTAGATCTGGTTTCCATGAGTCATAGCAATTGGAACTGCAAGGCTTTTGTGTTTGTTTTTTTTTCACTTATAGATGACCTGATACATCTTTCTGAGTTGAAAACAACATTATTGAATTAATTTACTAAACCCCTTCTTCACAACATACATTCTTTTATTTCCTTTTCTTAAAAAAAATTCTGTTTAAATTAAGCTATTTCCAATACAAAATTATTTTAGAACAGAAGATCTAAGTATTGTTTTATTAATACCTCGTATGTAACATTCTTCTTTTTTCAGCATACTCCCACGCTTTTAACCTATATTTATCTCAACCATATGGGCAGTCTTGATCCTCTGAAAGTACATTTTTGCTGAGAAACCTTCCCCATGCTGTAACTGCGTTGCATGGTTTCATCCCTACAGACATGGCAGGCAGTGGTAACAAAGCCCCTCTTGAGCCAAAATTAATGGAAAAAGTCATTTGCTCAATCCAGTGCAGGTGAGCCTGACCATCAGAAGCACTGTCTGCCTTACCTGTGCACTGCTTTGAGGGGACAGGCTTTCAGGGAAATACTTGTTGTCCTCAAGAAGTCAGGCTGTAGTGAATATGCATCGGTCAGGATCCTTGCTCCAGGTCTCTAGGACTGTGATCGAGGCTGGTCAACCTGTCAGAAACAGCAAGGAAAATACATAAGACACATCCTGAACCTGAGGAGAAGATTGCCACCTTGTTTTACTTCCTCCTGCTTGGGTAAAGACCAACTCTTTCTTGTGCACCTGAAGGAAAGGAGGGGAAGCATCTCTCAGTGGTCCTGAAGACCCTGTCAAGGTCAGGACTAACGGCAAAATCTTCTTCCTTACTTTCCAGTTCATCAGGCTGACCAGGAAAGGGCTTTGACCAGAAGGCAGGAGGAGGACAGGACTATTTCCAGCAGAATAAGATAGAAACAACAGAGTTGCTCTGTATCTCCCCTCTTGCTCCTCTGCACAGCAGAGGAGAGTCATGCCCAGGAAGAGGTGCTGTGAGTCCCCAGAGGGCGAGTTCCAGAACAGAGGATGGAGTAGTGTGTGATAAAGATAGGTAGGTAAGCGTTTAACACACGCACACTCTCTTTCTGCATTGTAGGCAACAAACATGCACCCATCTGATCACCTACTGGATTGATGTTAAACACTTATTCTGAATGGAGGGAGCCAGAAATGATTGAGGATGAAAAAGAAGGCAAGGTGATGGAGCTAAGAGGCAGGTAAAGGTGGGAGGGAGACACCAACAGGTGCTCAAGGGGTGCAAGCAATAAGGCAAGCAAAAGAAGGTAAATCAGAGGCTGCAGAAAGGCACAAAAAGCCAGGGGGACAGGAGAAGGGATCATGCCAGGTTGTGTCTGTTTTCTACTTGCAGAAATCAGCCAGACACGGGGCACAGAGGTGCAGCCATCACTTTAACTGAGCAATCATTCCATAACAACTCCTCTCTGGAGAACAGCAGCGAGTCTGGATCTCATTCTCCCTGACAGCCCCAGTTCAGATATGAAGATGGCGCCATGTAAATCCATTTCATGATATTAATTCTCTCCTCTCTAGTCTACCTTGTTGCTTTGCTTTCTTTTGAAGCCAACTCCCCTGCCCTGGCCAGCCACTCCAGATCTCAGGGCCAATACCAACTGCCCATATGAAACATCAGGTAGCATCTCTGACCCCTCTGCAACACACAATGCTTAGCACCTCCTTCTGGATCAAGATGAAAAGCTGGGAGAGGTCTTGTCACAGCAACTCCACTGAGCAGCTCCATAAGACACTGTGACAGGGCTGCAAGCAGGACATGTCAAGCTCCCCTTCTCTGTCATGCTGTCTGAAGATGACAGCCATACTGAGCTGAACTGCCATTTGTCAATCCAGGGATTACAAAGCCACCTACAAGCCAGCTGGAAAGTGCTAATGTCACAGCAGACCACATGAAAGGAAATTCCTCCCACGCACAGAGTATCAGCCCTCTGTCAGCAGCTCCCTGCTCCCCAGCACAGAGGTGTTATTTCACACCTCGCCAGGATGAGAGGGAGGGATTAGTGGGAACACAGGGGCATCGGTGAGGAGTGCTCTGCGCCCTGGACATTCATCTTACAGGCATATAGAAGGGCAGCGTGGTCTAGTGGGCAGAGCAAGGGCCCACCAAATGGTACTTGGGTAGATGTTCTCCATGCCTGTGTCCATTGGACTCTTTCAGCACTTTCAGCGGTGGCTCATCCTCCCATGGGTGTCTACAAGACTCTGCTCTGTACAACCTGACATTTCAAAGACACACATACCAAACACATCCTGGTTTCTTTGAAGGTGAATATTTGAGAGGTGCAAGTGTTTGTATGTAGAAAATGCACATCCACATACTTCTGCACAGGATAAAGTGCCTGCTGCTATTCCAGCTGATGCACTACTGTGATCAGAAGCAGGGGGCTCTAACATATTTAAGATCACTAATAATTTATTTTGTCTTCTGTGTGTGCTTGCTCAGATGAGAGATTTCAATCATCTCCATTCAAGGAACATTAAGAAACACAAGATATATCAGGTCATATAAATCCTCCTCTCCAGTGGAGGATTATGACTCTCTGCTCCCCCCTGCTTTGTTTATATGTAATCTAACTGAAAGTGTTTCAGGCAGCAGGAATATTCTCCTTTCCCTCAGCAGACTCCAGAAAAGTCTGACAGAAAGCTGTCTTAAAGACTTGTTGCATGCATAAAGAATCTGTTTGGTTTGTTTTTTTAAGAAATGTGATTCCTTAGTATCTCACCAGAGCAAAAGCAGTAGCGTGTGAGGAATGTGAATAAAGACAATAAAAAGCAGGTTTCTTCTCCAGGGTTGATGCATGGGGACAGAGATGGACAGCAGCACTAGAGGATCCAACACTCCTCTAGCCTGCAGGTGAATATTCAGTGGAGGAGTAGGCCCAGTGGACTATGGATCATCTGGGCTCAATACATTTTTAATATGAAAACAAAAATAAACAAAAGCTTAATGTGGAATTTCTCCCGGTTGTTGCCCCGGTCTGACATTGTCTAATCAGTGCTGGCTGCTATCAGAGACAAGACCCTGGATTAGCCATGACCTGACCTGGACTAGCAGCTCAGGGGTGCTGCTCCCGCAACAGCCCCACACCCTTGGGGCTTTAGACTCTGTGGCTCCTGAGTTTGATTTAAGGGGCACAACTGACTCTACTGGAATTAAGTTTCTAAAAAAAAAATTTTTCTTTTAAATCCAACCCTCATCACAGCCTTCTCCCCAGCTCAATGTTTCTATGCTTTGGGGCTCCTGTGGTGGTATATTTTGCAAATGACACTTTTTGTATACGTGGTTGTATAAAGCTACTTAATCAAGCATAAGCAACAAGAGTTTGCACTACATACTGACAGAGACATCAGGAGGAACACAAAGCATTCCCATTTAACATTTTATGCATCAGAAATAACACCAAAACAGATGTAAAGCAAGGCAGTTCCTCATTACTTAACACAAATCTTTGTGCATTAAATACAAGAGAAAGGGAGCTGTGGAGCTGGCATTAGCTTGACAGATGTTGAGATGAGCTGCACCAGAACTGAGCATCTCAGCCTGAAACAGTGCATGCTAAAAAGGCGCCTGCTTATTGTTTGATATATGTACTTATTTACATAGACAGCTTGCTGACATGCTGAAAGGCTGGGGAGAGTGGTGTAGGCTGGCATTTTAAACTCTCAGCAGGCATTCAGCAAGTGGTTTGTTATCCTTTGGTCATGTCACAGGCTTCCATTTTATTGCTGAGCGGTAGCAAAAGGGGGGAGCAGGGAAGGAACCAGGACCCCCTCCACTGGGCAGACTCCCCTCCAGGAGCTTGCCCTTAGCTCACAAGGCAGCTTATCCAAGCTCAGCTTCCACAAGCATGTTGCCCCTAGGGCTCACCCTCCATTTTCTGGGGCCTCTATGCCTTTGATACAGACATGAGAAGAGGCTCTGAAAAGCAAGTCAAGCACAGTTCCTTGTGCATAAAAGGAGATCTTTTTTAGCAAGAAGGAAAATTAATTAAGTGGGTAAAATCCCACAGGTTGGAACAGCAGCTGAGGAATTATCTTTCTATCAGGTTGGTAATGAGGACTAAAAAACCTCACACAACATTAACAGCTTCATATGGGCTCATTGGCATTTCAGATCAGATGTGAGATTTGGCATTCCCAGGAGCACCAGATGCAACTCCAGTTACAGACCGGGGCAAAATTCATTTCAGCCTGTTGAAAACAGTCTTGTCACAATGTATGAAAATCAAAGGTACATATCTACACAACATTTTTTTTCCCACAGAAATTATGCCCAGGGAGAATGTAGGTCACAACGACCAATGCCTCAGGCTGATCTGACCCACCTCTGAAACCTGAGTTTAGATATATAAGTGTGTGTGTGTGTGAGAGTTCTTCAACACGCTGTGGGGAGCAGCCAGCACACATCTGGGTGCACATCAAATGATGTGATCAGACACTGGCCAAATCCATCATCTCTACCCTATTGAATTCACAGAATATGCTCAGTCAGCAGGGACCCATCAGAATCATGGAGTTCAACTCCTGGCCCCATGCAGGACATCTCAAGAGTCTGATCCTGTGCCTGAGAGCATTGTCCAAATGCTTCTTGAACTCTGTCAGGTTTGTGCTGTGTTCATTTCCCTGAGGAGCCTGTTAAAGTGCCCAAACACCCGCTGGGTGAAGAACCCTTTTCCTAATATCCAGCCTAAACCTCCCCTGACTCAGCTTCATGCTGTGTCCTCGGGTCCTGCCCCTGGCCACAAGGGAAAAGAGATCAGTGCCTGCCCCTCCACTTCTCCTTGTGAGTAATGAGGTCTCCCCTCAATCTTCTCCAGGCTGAACAGAGCAAGTGGCCTCAGCCACTCCTCATACAGTTTCCCCTCCAGACCCTTCACCATCTTCACTGGCCTCCTTTGAACAATCTGTAATAGTTTCATGTCTTTCTTATATTGTGGCACCCAAAACTGCACACAGGGCTCGAGGTGAGGCCGCCCCAGTGCAGAGCAGAGCGGAACAATCCCCTCCCTTGCCTGCCTGGTGATGCTGTGCCTGATGCACTTCTGGACATGCTTGCCCCTCCTGGCTGTCAGGGCACTGCTGACTCATAATCCACTTTCTGTCCACCAGGACCCTCATGTCCCTTTCCTGTGGCACTGCTCTCCAGCCTTTTGTTCCCCAGTCTGTCCACACAGCCAGGCTTGCCTCATCTCAGGTGCAGAATCTGGCACCTGCCCTTGTTAAACTTCATATGGTTGGTGAATGCCCATCTCTCTAATCTGCCAGGTCTCTCTGCAGGGCCTCTCTGCCTTCAAGGGAGTCGACAGCTCCTCCCAGTTGAATGTTGTTGGTAGACTTAATCAGTATTCCTTCAAGTCCTGGGTGCAAGCTGTTAATGAAGATGTTGAGGAGGACGGGGCCAGGGATGGAGCCCTGCAGAACCCCACCAGTGACCAAATGCCAGTCTGATGCCATCCCATTCCCTATAACCCTTTGTGCCTGACCCGTGAGAGCCAGTTGCTCACCCATCACATGATGTGTTTATCCAGCTGTGGGCTGGGTATTTTGTCCAGAAGGATATTGTGAGAGGCAGAGTCAAACGCTTTGCTGAAGTCCAAAAAGATGACATCTACTGGCTTTCCTAGATCAGCTGGGTTGGTTACCGTGTCCTACATGGAAATGAGGTTTGACAAGCACCACTTTTCCCTCATGAAGCTGTGCTGGCTGTGACCAGTGACTGCGTTGTCCTCCAGGAGTTTCCCCACCAACACTGCTGGCTGCTTAACTGTTAACAATCACAATTACTATTTAATGCTAACAAAATAATTTAGATTTTTTTTTTTTCCCATGTCCTGAAATGAAAGAAACTACCTGATCAGGGACCAAAGGCAAGAATGTCAATCATGTTCATGGTAACCACTGCAATAGGGAATCCTACCACAAAGAAGTCATGTGGCCTACTGAGCACCATGCTGAACTGTGACAAACTATTCAAAGCTACATTTTAGAAATACTTTAACTTCCTTGGCAACTAAGGCGAAGGAATTTGTCCTCTCCCCCCCAATAAAAGAAAGAAAGAAAAAAAAAGGTTAACTACTGGCCATCTTTCCCAAACATGCCTTCGCACATCTTCCTGCCCCTTTGTTACTGTTCATATCACAAGAGTCCCTTGAGGTCTCATAGAAAGAAGCTTCTTACTGTGTGCAGCATAAAAGAGCTCCCTGCCCTAAAAGCTAGCTGACTAAACAAATAAAAAGCAGGAAAAAAATAATAGTATTTCCCTTGTTACAGATGGGAAGCAGAAATCCAGAAAGTTATTGGTGGTAAAGATCAGGCAAGAAGCCAGTGAATTAACTGGGAGGAGAACATCTTCAATCTCAAGCTTATTCCTTCACTGTGGAGATCACTGTTTCTTCCTTTCTTGTTGTCCTGTTTTTCCCTGATTTTTTTTTCATTTTACAGCTTGTAAAGTTCATCCTTAAAAGCAAAGCTGACAGGCTACTGATGCTTCTCATTTTCATGGGGAGGAGATTTAGGGATTCTGAGGTAAATAAGTGCAAGGAATTCTTAGCTGGCACCCAAATATTGCCCCAAAGAGGCCAAATGGCCCCTGTTTAATGAACAAGTGCTGGCAGCTGCTGTTTAGTGAAGTTTTTTAATATACCTAATCATGGGGCCTGCAACTCACCAACCCAGAGCCACTCTAGTGCAGGAATTTCCAAGGCAGATGTTTCATATATTACCCGTGTGTCATCAGTCAATACACGGGACAACCCTACCAGATGAAAAAATTATTTTGAAATTGCATGGAAATGAAAGATGTCTCTTTAAAATGTTTCACTAATTAGCCAGACTTACCAAAGGCTAAGGATAATGGAGTATTTCCCCACTATGTCTGCCTCTCATTAATTCAAATGCCCTCTGTGCCCTAAACCTATTGGAAGAAGAAACCAAGTGCACTTCTGAGCAATAGGATTAAATTACCTGCCCCAAGGAAGCAGGTTGCCTAACAGAAGCATTTGCAATATTAATAGCTACTTCAAATAATTTTAAATCATCATTTAAGCACCATCACTACTTCCTCAGTTTTTCTTGAGTTTGAAATATCTGTAGTGAATAAACAATAGTCAATCTAGCTGATTTTCAAGTTATTTTTTCTTGTTTGACTCAGAAATGATGCTTTCTGTCAGCCTGAATTGTTAATTTAGGTTTGTTATTGCTGCTCTCTCCTCTTTCCTTGAATAAAGGGCTGGCTGATCCCTGGGATACTGCAGCACAGCACTTGGGTTTTCACACTCAAGCTGTCACTCTATTAGCTCTGACAATCTGGCAGTTTTCTATCCTACGTTTTAAAGGCTCTCATCTATTTCTTGTAGCTTTTTCCTCAGATTCACCTGAGAAGGCAAATTGACAATTTTGGGCAGGATGTTCCCAGAATTACAGGAGCATCTAAGGGGAGGAAAAAAGCCAGGAATTCAAGGCAACACACACTGTATGTGCAGCAAGGGTGTACGTCTATTACAGCAATTCAAACATCTGCTGGTAATGAGGTTAGTTTGGAAAGGCTTTGATTCCTGCCAAGGGAATTTAGTGTTGTTTTCTTGCTCCATGAGGATGCCATGGGCTTCTTCATGCAGTGTTAGAACCAAATATACTTTCATGTATTACAGAGTTTTATGTATAATACATGCATGTGTGATTCTGGCCCTTCAAAAGATTTCCCAGTGAAAAAGCTAATACAGAATGGAGGACTTCATGGAGTTGGATAGCTCTTCAACTCTCCTTTGGAATGCATCATTAGTTCTGCATAACTGATATCTCTGTTTTATCTTCTTCAGATCCCCTTTCTTTAAACAAACTCGAGATTCCCTCACTCCCCAAAAAATGTCTCTTAAGTCCTGATTGTTTTTCTTGAAACACACAATAATTTTAAAGGGCTTAGCAGGAGTATTTCAAGAGGAAAGAGCACACAAAACCCAATATTCAAGTGATAAAGGCCAAAGAGAAAGCCACAGTCAGTTATGGAAAAGGACATGCAATGTTGTTCCATTATCCTCTTGAAATGAAGAGTTAAATCTTACAAAATTCCATTCCAGTGCCTACTACTCCACCTAAATCCTCCTGACCACAGCAACAAAGCCATTATATAGCACACATCTTGGCATTTTCATCATGTTCTGAACATCTAGCACATGGATCAAAGATTTGGTCCTCCAAAGTAATGAAAGTTGTGATGAGCACATGAAATCAAATTGCTAAGTGCAAAGAGAACAGAAAATTGATTTTCCAAGACATGGAGGAAACCACCCTCTCCCTTCAAATCCTTCCCTATATTCCCCACTGAGTGGGTCAGGTCTCCTTGCCCACGTGTTGCATCATTTCTGCATCACCTCTGTGTCCAACCTTCTGCTGTTCTGAACTGCTTCTTTCTAGAGTCTGAGGTAGCTCTGGCAGTGCACAGGTACAAGTAAGCCACAATGGAGTTTCAATTTTTGCAAATTACTGAGCTTAACCTCTGAATAAAGGCTATCATGGAAGAGTACAGGACAAGTACACCACTTGTCTAAGTCAAATTAGAGCCACTTTAAAAATTATCTGTGAGTAAACTTCTTGGGAGCATGTAAGCCAGCAAAGTCACACACCACACGTGGAAGTACAGTTTAATTGGCTTGGATGGAAATCATGCTGTCATTGAGCAATAGGGTTTTCCATAGTAGAAAACTGAGTAAAGGCAGAGCTGAGCCTTACAGAAATAGCTACTAGATTTTCAAGTGCCAGGAATCAGATGCCAAAACTTAAATACTATTAACAACTTAAATCTTGAAGGCCTCAAAAGGGTTTCCTCTGACTGCACAACAGAAAGGCACCTATTAATGACAGAAAGCCTGTAACTGGAAGGAATTAAGAACATACAGAATCAGCCAAACAAAGAGCAGCACAAGATAAAGAGCTCTAAGTTAGCACCAGGCAAAGACATCCATCCATCTTATTCCTCTCCCAGAAAACAAAAATAAAAAATTGTCATAAGAGCTATGTTTTTTCTTTTTTCCCTTCTACTCTATGTACATTAAAAAAAACCCCAAAAACCCAAACAAACACAAAAAACTTTCTGACCGCCACTCTTTCAGGAAAGAACAAATCTGGCAGAATTCTTTCCTGGAATTCAGTGTTAAAAATGTTCAAAACTTCAAAACTTTTCAATGGTCCAAAAGAAACATGACCATCAGTGCATATATTAGCAACTCCAGTACATGTTAGAAACATAGGGATGAGGTAATTGTTTCTTTAGCTAAGGCTCAGTTGTATGAGCACCTTATAGCCTTTTTTGCGATGCATGGCATTCAGCAGAATTACAGCACTTCAGAATGGGTTGATTAGGGAGAAGGCAGGGATTAATTTCTTGCTGGGATTTTCTGGTGATGGTGCTTTTAAGGACTCATACCAGCTTTCATTACTAGGGCATCTTCCCTATTTGCAAATGTTTTTCATCAGCAGCTTTCCCCCCAACCCATCCCACTCTTTTTCTCTTCTGTCCTCTCATTCAGCTGTTTAAAGAGCTAGTAATCAAAACCAGTGTAGCATAATGGAAGTTGCAAGTATGGAGATGCTCATGCAGTTTTGATCAAGGACAATTGTTGTTATTATATGGTACAATACTCTGGAGATTCTGCTACAACGCTGGATGAATCCCAAAAGATCTCCCAGAACTAGAGAAATGGGATGCCACCCCTCTGAAAGCTGCAGAAATCAAGCTCTTTGGCTCACTGTCACACTGTGTCAGCAAAGAAACATCTCTCTCTAGCTTTCCCAATTATTAATACAGTTATTAAAATGTGAGACAATGTTTTCTGTTGTAAAAACACTGTATTGTGAGAGAATACCCTTTCAGAGGACTCACGCAATTAGAGAAGGAGCAATTCTGAGCCTTGAGTACAAGAGAAGGAGGGATGCCAAGGGAAACTACAATTCCATGGAAATTGAGGGCAAAACTGTGTCTGCAATAGGACCATAAACATATCCCAAACAGATCTATAGAGGCCAGCTTCACAAAGTTTTAGAAGTGGTCAGTGGTTTGGGGATGCATCAGTACAAATGTCTCAGTCTGGGTGTTCAAGCCTCCTGAGGCAAGAAATACTTAGCTGTTTCTGAAAATCCTGGCCTTCTGGAAGTGTTTCAAATGAAACCAAAACAATCTGTCCCACTCTCAAAACTTTACATGTCACTGACACAAACGATGGGACTTCTGCCCTGCTCATTAGCCCACAAGGTTAGAAATGCTCCCAAAAGTCCACACATGCTGATGTGCCTGTCTTTCCAAGCCCGTAATAGCCTGTAGAAGCCAAAATGCAAATTTTTACCGGCCTGAATAATAAAGAAGGGTTCTGACTCTCGGGTTTCTTCTTGACAAGTGGGACCCAAGGCTATTCCTTCCAAGACTCTGCATTCTGTTTTTCTATTACAGAGCTGCTTGCAAAGATATGTCTTGAAAACAACCATGGCCTTATCTTTTGCCTGACCTTCCCCCATGCTTCTTTCCTGTAATTTCAGCTTCAGTTTTTCTTTTCAGCATTTAAACAAAGGGCACATCTGCAATTCAGCATTTTGCACAAGCCTAGAAACAGTGAAACTGAGAGACAGGGAAAAAGAAAAGACCAACACTACTTATAAAACAGTTTGGCAAGGACAGTGTGAACTAATATAAGCCTGTTGGCCTTACAATTGGCAACAAGAGCTTTTACTAGTACTTAGCTTTTAACTACAGCATTCCACAAGAATGTAGCAGAGGCAACATCCCAACTAATTAGGTAGGCACTGCCATCAGGAAAACATGACAAGGAAACAACTGCACAAAATCTCTCTGCTGCATTATTTGTCTTGGTCTCTTGGGCCACACAAGCACACAAAAAGACTTCCAGATGAGCTGTGGCATAGCTCCTATGACAGCTGCTCTGGACAGACAGCTGTATTTCATTTTGGGTGGAGTTAGGTGTTTAAAGGCCCTCAGAAAGCTGCTCGTAGCTGCAAGATGCCAAAGAGAGCTCCTGCAAGGGGAAATTTTTGTTCCCTTTGATTCACCTGGGGAAAGCTGCTGCATATAATCAATGGTTACCGAAGTCAGCTCTAATGTCTGGCTACCAGCTGGCAAGATACAGCAGTCTGCACAGAGCTCAAGCTAGGACCATGGAGGAGCTTTCTATCAGAGAAACGCTTTTTTGGCACATGGAAAGTGAACCCAGCAACTGGGAGAAAGGACAAAGCCTTGGGAGGCTGTGAAACCTTGCTCTTTCACACTGATGGTGCAATCAAGATTTACAGCCTTTGAAAGGTTTCTCAACACTTGCACAGCTCCAGCCCATCAGGGCAAATTATCAGACACCTCTTCCAAGGCACAGGCACATCAGTCTCAGGACAGTAATGAGAGATGCAGCATGTGTATCCCTCACCTAAGTACACCTCAGAGTGAGCTTGCCAGAGTTTTTACATGCTGCTAAAGCACTCAGAATACTCCATCTCCTAGCCACAACAGAAACCAGCTGCATTTAAATTAAAGGTGGGAAAGAAAACTGTGGTTCAGGCACCAGCTGCCATCCCAGGTAAAAGCAGTCAGAGCAATGCTACAGACAAGTGTCCACAACTACAGGTTTCTTTCCCTCTTGGGCCTCACCTCGGGAACAAGACAGGTGGAGAAAGCATTTGGATCACTTTGGGCTTAGCTTCCTCAGTGTCTCCTCTGAACAGCTGCCACAGTGTCCTGCTGGAACCCAGGGCCAGCTGAGTCAGGAATCTCCTTTGACTGTCCTGTCTCCACAGCTCACTCTCAGTGCAGTGGACTCCTGTACCAGGGGTTAACGAAGGTCAAACAAAATAATCAGTGTCAGCTCTGCCAAGTGAGCTGCCTACCTGTAAGAGAAGAAAACCCTCACTAAAAGCAATCACAGTATGCAGGAACTACTCTCAGTGCCCAGTTAGTGCTCCACAGGGCCCTTCTCCACGTGCAGGTCTTTCCAGAGCACTGCAACCAGAAATTCCAAGCTGAACAAGAAGCTTTTCAAGGCAGACATTAAACATTCATTTGTAATAAACACCCTCCTGAGCCCCAGGGACCAGTGAGAGGTGTAGGGAAACACAGCAAACAGAATTCAGAGAGGCCAGATGCCTTGCACTGTGGTTATTTGGATATGTGAAGAAAAATAATAGAAGTGTTTTCAAAATTATCCATGTACTAAGAAACAGCAATGATATTTTTGGTATTTTGGACACCTTAGCTCTTCAAGGGCAGTTTTCCCTTATTTCTGAACAGCAAGAGAGCATGGTTCTCACTGTTATTTTAGAAATGTGTACAAGAATTTCAAACATGCTCTCTGCTTTCCAGTGCAATCCTTGGACTGAAATGTCTCCACACTTGCAATCATTTTATCTCTACAGAGCAAGGGGCAGTTGGGGACAGCAGGGGAAAAGGGATCTGTGAGACCACAAACCAAAGAGTGGGACTCATGAGAGCAGCTGGCTATTGCTCATTTAATGGCTCTGGCTTGTCCAGTTAGTGTTGGATTTTATTTGTCTATTGATTTTATGTTCATGGTACTGTGGTTTTAAACAGAACTGTGGAGTTCTAGCAACATATAACAGGAAAAGTATGCAAAATCAGATGAAAGGACACATGTAAGGCACTCTGCAACCATCACTGAGGGTAGAGGTCACTATACGCAATTTCCACAGGAAATGCTTATAACTCAACCATATATATGTATGCATTTTTCATAAAATTACTTAAATTCACAGATGCCAAAAAATATTTAAATTATTAATATTTTGAGATCACAGAAAGAAGATGGGCAAACACAGAGAAACTAATAAAAATGCAGCTGAGTGCATAGCTGAAGCTTTACAGCAAATTTGCTCATTTATGGTAATGTCCACTGTGCATTAGCATTTCCATAAATACTCAGCAAATAAGATTAAAAAGGATTGTTTCAGTTTCTGCTGATAATCAAGTGCTAAAGAATGGCTTCAGAATAAGAATTTTGTAATTCAATGCAAATATTCGTGCAAGAAGCTAGATCCTATGAATTATATGCATTTAGTCAGGGAGCAGAAATACTATTGTGTGACCTATATGTCAAAATACGAACTGAATCGTGCAGCTGGAAGCTGAACACTTGAATACCAGCCACTGAATACTAAAAAGGAATTGCTTGTAAACAATCAGCAAACCAAGAAGCAATCTATGAATAATTTCAAGTAACTCATGCAGTTGAAAAGTCAGTAAGTTATTTGTAGACAGTTTGTCAATAGAAGAACTCACATAAAAATGTATTTTAAAATTTCTACAAATTATCATGTAGATATCAAAAGAGAATTTATGATTCATCATGAAAAGACATAAGTAATTATACCAGGGGTTGAAAAGGCATTTTCTTTCTGGTATTATATTCGGTAACCAATCAGGTGCATTAGAATAAGACTTTTAGTTTAATTCTGCTGATCCCCAAGGCATAAGCCATTAGCGTGTGATGGAGGCATGATGATGAAACTTGATGGCTGAGTAACCTGATTCGTTCTCACCAAATCTGAAGCAAAATCTGACGTCAATGAATCTGTACTTGAATGTACTAATGTCATTATTCAATCTCATTCCTGCAGGTGACCATACCAGATAACAATTTAATTCTCTTGATTTGGAGAGGAGTGTGACACAGCACAGCCCTCTTTAATCCTTTAAAAATTTAAAGCACCTGACTTGCCACCATTGTGCAGTTGGGAGAAAAATAGACCACAAGCCCTCCTAGAGATGTACTGTCCAAGGGCTAAGAGCTGCAGGACAGGGGTCTCAAGCTGTACATGACAGCTATAAAAGGAAGACTGGTGACCTTCCTGCACTGCTAAATCAATTATTTGTTGAATTATCCACAACAGTGTGCGGAGAGGCAGCAAGCAGTCACCAACAAGCCTCAATCCCTCAGGTTCATGGCAGTAGTTCTGGATGGAAAATTCATGAGCCTCCCAGTTCGTGAGGAAAACAGCAGGTTATGGAATACAAGGAAAGCTGGCCCTGTTCAACTTAATGAGATCTACTCTGGGAGCAAAAGGAAATACATGTTTAGAAGGGTCTTATTCTGAAGGAAAATTCCTGGAGCTACAGATCTTGTAAAAACACTAGGTTTCCTTAACCTCACTTATAAAATGGCAGGAGCCAACATTGCTGTAGAAATTTTGCAACATTTTAAAGTTATTTTATCATTCTGCTTCTCTTATCAATTTTGCATTTAATTTGATCTTCATTTGGTTATTACACCAGTTCCTCTACTGCTGTAACAATGGAGATCAGTACGTGACATCCTTTGTTTCACACAGGAGCCTTTGCTTCCTTCCTCTTGACCTGAAATTAGGAGCACTGCAGTGGATGGTCTGAGAGGAATGAATCACATCGACTAAACAACCCAGTTTGCTAAATCACAGAAACCAGAGCAGCAGAAGGGCAGAAGCAACCTCCCTCGCACAGAATTCGAGGGTTTTGTGATTCTACATTGGGTCACGTATCTTCATTTCTTTGGGGTTCTACCACTTGCCCCTCCTAAAAAGTTTAGATCCCTACTTGTTACACCTCAACAGTGCAATGTATCTCCACAGCCTTTCATTAATTACACATTTGGGGAAATGCCAACAACCATGAGACTCGTTGCATTTCCTGAATGTTTTACGAGTGGTCTCAAACATTCGTACTGTTTCCTTCAAGTCAGGTGCTAGACCACACAAAGAACTTGCTCTCAGGTTTTTCTGGATATCTCCCAAAAAAGCAGGAGGGCAACCTA
Organism: Poecile atricapillus; assembly: GCF_030490865.1. Classification (NCBI taxonomy): domain Eukaryota; kingdom Metazoa; phylum Chordata; class Aves; order Passeriformes; family Paridae; genus Poecile; species Poecile atricapillus. The sequence goes on along the minus strand of NC_081249.1, from coordinate 141,013,029 downwards.
AGTAAATGGTTATTTTTAGCTAAATACTGCTTTTCCCTGCAATCTACCTCTCCTTGTCCACATGAGCTTTACTGGCAGTAAATGCTGTAACAAGGACAGATTACACTTTGCATTAGCACATCAGCGGGGTTTAACGAAGCCTTCAAACAAGACTGATGTATTTGGAATTGAGAGCAACACAAAGCAATTGAAAAGGACAAGAGAGCTGTCACAAGTATACTTTGGTTTGGTGTCCAGCATTTTGGAAGTGGCTCTGGCACAGCTGTCTAGTCAAGATTAATCACACTTCTGCCAGCACTCAGCCAGGCTCCTGTGATGTCCCTTCCCTGGACACTCTCTTCTCCTGTTTGGGTCAGCAGTTAGAGGAAATCTTAGGAAAACAAGCACCTCCTTTGGGGCTGTATTTAAACAAACAGACAGCTCCTCCTGAACAAATGCCACTATCATAAAGACATCCAAACCATTTTTCAACATTTCACAATGTGTTTAAGGAGGAGAGATGCTGTCAGGCTGAAAGGCTCAGGCAGCAGGCCATTAGGAACCAGCCACACTTCTTGGGGTGAGGGACTTCAACTCTTTTCTGTACAGTTCTTGCCCTCCTACCTCTCAGGATAAAGCAGCAGTGTAGCTGTTTCTCACCCCACAGCTGCAGAGGCTGGGCAGAGTCCAACAGAACCCTTGGAGCTCTCCCAGCCCAGGCAGGGCTACAGGCAAGGAAGATCCTAACCTCATCCTCCTGCTAAACTGAGGAACTTTGCTGTCATGAGAACACCAAGCCAATACACCACAGTTTTGGAGCCTCGCAGAAAATGGATCTTTTAAAAATGAATAAAACATTTTCCTTACTTCTAAAAAGGAACAGTAACACCACCAGGAAAAGCAAGTAATTCTCAAAAACTTTACTGTGTCCTAGAGAAACAATTTTATTATCTCTTCTCTCACTAATGTGCCCCTAACCTATCCCAGCTTCACAACTACATTTTCTCCAACAGATGGTCTAAGTGATTAACATAACTTTGCTAAACTTGGGAAAAGTGTTCTCAACATGTATTTATTTAGTTTCAAAGGCTGATGCTTCTATTTCAGATATGAGAAACCACATTTACATGTTTAAAAGACTGCCTCTCCCAACAGTATCAATAGACCTAATAAAAGATCCAACCTACTTTCCCTGTCAAAGTTATCCAAGAAACTGACACTGATAGCTGTGTTGCAGTACATCTCTTCCCACTGAATCTGCTTGCGTGTCTCTGCCGGCCTGTGTTCATATTTCAGTCAAGAGAGGATGAAACACAAAAAGCAACAGCTTCCCCCTTGAAGCATACCAAAGCATTTTCTTGCTTTGTATTTGCTACCAGTATAGGTAGGATTGTGCCTTCCTTCTCTCAGGCCAAGTGTTCAGGGAGGAAGAGATCAGCACGAGCTGAGCTTGCACTCACAAGCAAGAGGCCTTGCTTTCAAGTCCTTTGTACAGTATTTATAAAGTATCAATGGAAACCGAAGGTGGCAGCTGGTTAACATCCTCTAACACCACTACAGAACTGTTTCATGCAGAAGTTAGTGAGAGCCTCATAATTAATTGAGGCTGCAGAAGGAATGCAGGCAGACTGACTAATTACCTCCAACACGCTGGCTACGGCGCTTGCTGTTGGAACACGTGTTAGGGGATCTCTAGTGCTCACAAGCAGTCAGGATCTCTGTTTCATGTCTCCACTAAGATGCATTTCTAAATACCATTTCTAAATACACAGCTCCCTCAGCCAGAGCTTTCACTCTGTTTTGGATTGCTACAGACATCACTTTCCTTTGCACAGCACAGCCTTGCTCACAGCTGCCATCCGCTCCTAGCAGCTCTAAGATTTACCTGTTATGTACTGACCAGCAGGAGAAATCAAGTGTGAATACTGAGGGCAGCATAAAATAATGTCAGAATTGCCACTGCCAGCCCTCCAAGCTGGACATTCGCTTGGAAACAGAAAATCATTCTCGCACTGACAACATTGTAAGATTCAGCAAAGCGAGCACAAGGCAAGTGGAGCAGGAACATTAAAAAAAACCAAATCACATCTTTCAGTGGAAGGAAAAAAAACCAGCACAATAGAAAACAAACTTTAATACACCATTGGCCAAAGTGCCTGCTAAGGGTGCTTATGCAATTAATCAGCTTCTGATTTCTGCTTAACCTTGTAACCTTTTAAATCTGTAAGTGGAAAACTCCCTGGTTAGAAAAAAAAGTGAAAGGAGAGATCAAGTTAAATAGTTCACCTGGCAAATATGCAAGAGGCTTAAAAACTACCAGCCTCATTTCCCCAGATTAATCTGCAGTGCAAACGTGAAGATGCTAATGATTTCTCACCCCACAGCACCAACTCCCTTCTCAGTCTCTTTAAGACAGAAAAATGAATAATAATAATGATAATAATAACAAATTTATGTACTCTATTCATCAGTAACTCTGAGCTCCCATTTCTGACTTGATATTAAAACATCAAAAACAAGCTCCCCAGCCCCCATCCCAGAGGGTGATCAATGATTCTTTACCACTTATAGAACATCTAAAGAGGCACTTATTACATTTATTATGTTACAGTCACCAGCACAAATTCTTTTCAAAATGTAGTAAACCTGTCCACGTGACATTTAACTCCCCAGTAGGTCCATTTGCAGTCAGGTTAATAACCATCATACTATACTTCATATTATGCAGGTAAAGGAAGATTAACTCTGAATATGTTGAAACCAAATTAATAGTATGATACCTCCTCCTTTTGTTCAGTTCTAGACCCTGCTGGCCTCTATCTAGGGCTTGACAAATCTTATTTGACATTGCCAGCAAATGCTTCTTGACTGAGCATTTGGGATCAAAGAGGGTCTTCTCATTTCCTCCCACTGCAGCTCTGCTGGTGTAGTCTCACTTTAATTTGTCTTCCTAGTCCAGCAGAAACAGCTCACAAGCAAACAAAAATAGAAATTTTCCCCCTTTTCCACTAGAAATTCAACTCTCAAAAATTTATTTCTAAGTTCTGTGTTTTATCCACACTGACTTTAGTGCAAAATACCAACTTTTCAGAACATAATACCCTATTTCCAAACTTCAACAGGCACCAGAACTCCTATAAGCTAATAAAAACCTCAATATAAGATGGAAGAAGAAACTCTAAATATAACTTTGCATTCTTAACAAATGGTAGGTGTTTTTTCTCTCCTGTTTCTCCATCCTGAAACAACAGCCAGCAGACATGCAAGCACAGCTTGTTCTGCCCAAGCCAGGAAACCCTCAGAGCGGTGGTATCCCCTTTGAACCAAAGCAGCAAAAATTCTCATTAGGTATCAAGGTAAGGAATAGAAGCAGCCACATCACTTCCCCAGGCAAGGATAAGCCAAGTGAGCCAGCTGGACTGTCCAGCACAACATTCCCATCACATCTTGGCTCCAGCTTGTTCTCCTCGGGGCTCTTCTGTCCAGAGGCTTTTGTGCTGATAACACATGCGACATCCAGGTGCAGGCAAGAGCAACAGGGCTCACTCAGCACAGTGCAGGGACATCAGGAGGTGGTTGGGAAGGAAAAGAAATAAAGAGAAGAAGGCAGCAGGTCCTGAAAGTCTGAAGTGCTTTAACCTAATGAGAAGAGGATTTTTCTAACTGCAGCTATGAACCTGCTCAAAATCATAAGCATCTGAATTGAAAGCATGCTGCCAAAACGTACCTGCCACCACATGTAGAGCTATCAATAGCTCCTCCCCAAAGAAAACTGGAGTCTTCTATTTCAGGGAGTCAATCCTGTGTCCAAAACGAAACACTGATAATAAACAGCTGATGATAAACAAAACCCCAAACAGCCATGAAACACAGAGCCACTTGGGGATACAGAGTCAGACTTCCAGCTCTCTGCTTGGCAGTGGCCACCAAGGACAAATCCTTGCTTTGAGTAGTGAATAGACTGCAAAAGCAGCCAGGGTATCATTTTTATTGGGTGCTGTCAGGAGTTTTGAGCTGGATTAGAATCCTTAATCCTTTTCCTCCATCCACTCCAGTCAGATCCTAGACTGCCAGAGATCCATTTTCAAGGATGTTTAAAATGAGATCTGAGAGGAATTAGAACTTCCCTACCCTAGTCACCTCCTCAGATGACAGGAGGCAAATTCACTGGCACCCTGGAGATAGACCAGATGAGCACTGTTGTCTGACACAGGCACAACAGCAGGATTTGTGCGGACTAGAAAAAGAGGTCTAGCTAAACAGGAGAGAAGGCTTTGCAAGAAACCTTCACTTTCTGATTTTCAGATGTTGAACAGACTCGAAATCCTGTCACACTCTATCCCCCTCAAAACAAAGCAAGTTGGAAGGAGGAGAGGTTATTTGTTTTAGTGATTGTCTTTTTTTTTTCCAATCACAAGCCTAACTTATTTTCTAGCCAAAAGTTATTTTCAGATTAAAACAAACAAACATGCTAAAAACATTAAAATTCTAATCTTACAGGATTTAGATTTTAATATTTTGACTTCATAGAAATTCCACAGAAAAGAGTGGATCCTACTAGACCTCAAAATAATTGGGAAGAAAAGACTCAGGCATTTAGGCAAAATGTGTATTGCTGGCTCAAACTAAACTGAATAATCAGCAGAGCTCCTAACCTCAGGCTGGCTGGAGTCCTGGCTTCCCCTAGCTTAGACACTAACTACAGTCACTCATTATTATTCAGCACTGGCTCAGCACAGACAATACACACACTTAGCATTGTAAAAAAGCAAAGGAAGGTACTCTTCCTGCCTCGGTGGATTTATTTTCTAAGGCCATCAATCTCATCCTGACACTTGGTACATGTGGCAATCAGCAGATAGATAACTGTCAAAGCACTGCATCCTTTTTACCTTTCTTATACTAAAGAGAACACAGCTACATTTGGTGACTCTTTTATGAAAACAAAGCTGGTCAAAACATTTTGAATTCAAACTTCCTCTCAAAATGAGAGAGGAAAAAACCACCCCGTGGTAATCTCTCCTGGTTTTCAACTCACTCTACCTGAAAAGCAGCTTTGAAGAAGATCATGTTCAAAGAATATTTGGAGCTAACAGAGCACAGCTTATGAGGAGCCGGCAGAGCTCGAAGCATTCTGATTCTCACTTGGTCAGGAGGAGCTGGTTTTAATGTGATTGCTACAAAAGCAGAGACAGGAAAACCTTTGCAGGGCTGCCATGAGGCACTCCAAACTTGGTAGATTTAGCTGCAAATGTATCATAACTTATGGCAATAGGACTAGGTAAATGGAAAGAAACTCTGTGCTGACTTAGCCAAGGTGGTGACCTTGATGTACCAAGGCTGTGCCATGCTGAGCTGCAGCCTCACACCTGATGACACCCATGTGCCAGCTCGGTCCCCCAGGGCAGCCAGAAACTGCAGGGACTCGCTCCACTTCATGGGCCACACCAGTGCCAAGCCATGCTGCAAAAGCAAACTTCACACTTCTTGGCCACAGATGAGCATGAGCTAATGCCTTTGTCTGATAGGGTAGATAGGAATAAACAAACCTGGGGTTTTCTTCTCCAAGATGTTAAATCCGTGATAATGCGCACACCAGAATGAACGCAAGGGGAAATCTATCCCAAGGGAAGTGTTTTAAACATTACTGAGAGGAAACCTGCCTCAATTCCCACTTAAGGGAGCTGGAGGAAGCAGAGAGCCATCCATGTATGCAGCCACAGCAACTGACTACATTGCTACAATTTTCTCCAGAGCTCCCTTGGTTCTAACAATCAGATCTATCCTTTATGGATATAATTTTTGGATGCCCAGACCACAGCTACAGATATCCATCAGCACGGTGCTGTCAGAATATAAAAAACCTCCTGTTGCCCCTGAACATAAAGTCTCTTTTCGCCAGCAATTTTTCCCATCCTGTGGGAACCATTCAGGTGTAGCTAACAGCTACACTGAATCAACATGGCTGTAAACCCCACATTTTTAAATTCCTCAGTTTCTGAGGCAAAACATCTAATGACTTTATTTCATGGAGAGCAGAAAAGGATAGCAGAGTATCCTGCAATGCAAGGAGATCTCTATTCCCCTATGGTCTTTGTTCAAAAGTATGTAGTATAAAGGAGAGCCAGATCAAAGAAAAGGGACAGACATAGGTCTGTATGAAGTTCACTGGAAAGTCTGAAGTTTTTGCTCTCTCACAAGACACTGGATTTGCTCCACGGGCAATTCCTTCTTTCTCTCCTCTCTTTCATCCCACATGTTGCCTCTGAATTTGAAAGACTGCTCAGCCCCTCCTGTAGCTTTATGCCGCTTCACCCTAGCCAGCTTAGGCAGAACTGAGTTGAGTTTGATGCATCCTCTCCTAGCACAAGCACCATGGGGGCTTCCAGGCACTTTAGAGAGGCTAGGGACAGTGGCTGTTATTCCCATCAGCATCTTCTGGAAGAGGAGTATGACCTTTGGAGCCTGTGGGCAGCCACATCAATGTGACATCGCAGCAGTGAGAAATTGTTGATTTAAAAGTTAAAAAGAGACATAGCCCAGCTCTGGAACGCTCCACAGGCACAGTCAAAGGGGACATAGGCAGATACACACTGTATTTATTCCCTATTTCTGCCCTCCTCTAGGCAGAAGAAGAGACTTCTGGGCCTCTGCCCCAGCCATACCTGGAGAGGGAACACCCGTGGGTGCTGCTGGAGAGAGGACAGCCATCAGCAGAGCCAGCAGCCCAGGACAGAGCTGGATTTGAGGCTACACTGAAACTGTGGTTTCAGGTTTACATTTGGGTTCACGCACTCTGGACAGCAAACACACAGGCGATCTCAGGGTGCCAAGTCAAGCAGGGAGGCGGCGGAGGGAAGGGCTGAGCGCTGCTGGCCAGGCTCCATCCCTGGGGCCTCAAGCCCCAGCTCTGACGCAGAGCTCCATTGTGAATGAGAGATCTCAGGGGAAATGCTCACATCCGGGCAAACATCCCTTTTGAAAATCCGAACCAACTATTAAGCTCTTGCCTTTCTGAGCGGGCTGAAGTACCCAGAAAGTTAGAGTCTCAACTGGCAGTGCAGCAAATCAAGCACTTATTGATCATCATGCCCAATGCAAGGACAGCTACCCTCTGAAGGTGCCTTGAACTGAATGTGCGCACAAGATGAGCCTCTTCCCATCTGAGGATAACAACATCCTCCAACTCACTGAGCTGAGCCAAGCACACCAGAAGCCAGGGTGGTAAATGACAGCATTATGCATCAGAACATGAATTATGTAAAATTATGCACACAAACATACAGGGGAGGGGGACATCCAACTTCTTCTCCCAGTTGTGGCAGATATTAGCTCTTCAGCATGTGCTTGCAAACTCCTTAAAATCCTCAAATAATATCTTTCTGGCCTTGCATATTCCTATGTCCTCCCTGTCCTCCTTTTCACAAAAATTTCTCATAGCAAAAATAGCCAACAATGAGCATACACTACAGAATACAGGCTGGATTTCTGCTGGCTGACTTCAGTTTCACAACCCTGTGGCTCCGTTTGCTTTGGTGGTGTCACTTCTGCTTTATGAGGGAGGGAAATCTCAGGTCCCCAGTGTGCAACTCAGGCACAACACTAAGTGTTTTCCTGTAAAGTGCTTCAGTCATACTCTCAGAAAATAACTAGAGCCGAGAGTGATTTTATAAGCTTAGAGGAAAATGTCTCAAGCAAGATACAATGGCGTGGGTTGTGAAAGGCACAAAACACCATCTATACCCTTCGCCCTAGGCTCTATGTTGCAATCTCTGACTGCTGACATCTGTTAACCTTAGCAGACTTTTTGTCTTTTAAACAGATAAAAATGAGTAAATGAGTAAACTGTCTTGACAAGAAACCCTGCTTTCCATGCCCATTAAACCTGAAACCTTTCCAAATCTTCTCCAGCAGCTGCAAGCATCTTCCCAATAGTTTCTGGGATGCCTGTTGGCAGGCTGCACAGCAAGCCACAGAAGTCTCTAAGGAGTTCTGTCTCTCTCCTTGCAGAAGTAGACAGAGATTAGATTTGTCAAATGGGGATAAGAAGTTAACGGGGCCAATAAGGTTAGACATGCCAAGCGATTCAGCAAACAGTTCTGGAAAGAACGATTAGATCTGGGCTAACTAAGTATGATAAATTCTGACTTTAACCCAATTATTTACAATGATTTTAGATGTCTGGGAAGAGCTGAGCACTACAGCGTTGTAATCAATGAATGTGCGTGAAACTGGGCAGGCTCCCTTCCTCACTCCACCTCCCAAAGACATAGAAATTCAAGTTGAATGGTTTTTGTCAAAAAAAGTCTCAGAATTTTTCTGAATCTAAAAACTCTGCCCTGGTCATAGACAGGCTTGAGCAGCAGGGAAATCAGGACCAGTTCCCAGCTTCATTTAATTGTTTTTAATTGCAAAAAATAAACTTATCTCAAAGACTTCTATGGTCTGATGTTAGTAAGAAGTCAATAGAGGCAAAACATGGTCTCTGCTCTGTCTGAAGAAAGCCTTTTCCCCCTACAAATGTCATCAACTGGAACAGTCAAAAGAAAATATTTGTCTTAGAGAAATGCTCTATTTCTTTTTCTCTAACCTTCAATTCAAAGTCCCTGAGGTCATTTTCTCCTCCAGCTGGTGCCTCCCCACTTTCTGTGGCTCTATACCATCACTCTGTAAGAGTGAAAGTCATCCTAGACAGAGGCCAGCCTGAGGTTTGGAGTTCACTTAAGTCAAACAGGCTTAATGCAAAGATCAAGGGGGTTTTGAAACCAAGACCATTTACATCAGATTTCAAAAAACTCTAGATGGGAAATCTAGATCTCCTAGCTGCTCACCAACACTTGACATTTAATAATAACAAAGTCAACAACTGTAGGTTAGGCCAAAAAGTTTCTCAGTCAACTTGGCTTTGATGTACTTGTCTTCAATAATAAACTCATTTGCTGTTCATGTTTTCATGCTGAGGCCTTATCCAGAAGGAATACTGTCTCTCTGTTTTTCCCAAAGCATCTTTCATTTATGTCATGAAACATATCAAGCTAGTTTTTTTCATCTAATTTAATTTAGGGTCCTGGCTTATCCTAGCACCAAAATATTTCTTCAGTGTGTTTTTAAAGAGCATAGATACATTCAAACGAGCTTCAACTAACTATTGTGGACAGGGAAGTTTTTGGGGAAATGGCTTGGAAAGGTTTAAAAGAAATTAGTGCTCTTTTATTATTAGGAATCGTAGAACATGAATACAGCTCCCAGACATTTTTCCTTTTTCAAAAAATTCTGTACTCTAGGAAAAGCTTTGAAGCTACCACAAACTGGCAAACTGCAGACCCAAGGATTATTTTGTAGAAAAGAGTATGAAAATATTTTTATTGCATGCATTCAGAGCTACAGTGCTCTTGAATTATGCCGGATGTCTAAAACAGACCTGAATGTAAATAGGATGCACCAGTATGGCATGTGTTGAAATTAAATACAAACACATGAAAGGAAAGTTTGCTTCAAGACTGTGCACTGCTTTACTGCACCAGGATTACAGTATTTTATGTGTATTCTCTCTTTGTAATGCTTCCATGAGCCAGGGAAACTGAAGACAGTAAGTACAGAGAGCATCAGAACAGAGAGCTCAGAGTTCTCTGGCTGCCCAGAAATCCCTCCATTTCCATTCTGCAAGGCTTGGTCTCTGTGTACCCAGGGCAGCACCTGCCAGCAGCCCTACTAACCAGCCTCTTGAAGGCAGTTCTTTATTAGGGGAAGCAGAACTCTGTGATTCTAAGTATAAATGACTTCCATGCTAAGATAGTATGAAAATAGTAGTAAGCAAAATTTCTCCACGTCAGCTGTTATCGACCTTAAAAGAGTATTATGTTCTTTAGTGTGTACGGGTACACAGACTTAATTCAGGACCACCTGAACCAAGAAGGTGAGAAGGGCTACAGAACCTAAGGACCTGAATTTCTCCTAAAGAGTTTTTTAAGGGATTTTGGCTGGCAAGCAGGTGAAGGAAAAAAAACTTCGGACGGATAACATTAGTTGATTTAAAAGATTTTGTTTTTCAGTCATGGTCAGAAACCAATCAGAATCATACTATAGAATCATAGAATATACTGAGTAGGAGGAAGGGGTACCTCTGGATCATCAAAAGTCCAATTTCGGGGTACCTCTGGGGTGCTGGGCAAAACTGAGAGAAGAAATGAGTGTGAAACAGAACTAGCTAGAAGAATTATCCAAGAATGAACTACTGAGATGCACAAGTAATGCATTATCTCCAGGAAGAGGGGTGTGGCATTAAAAATGGTGTGGGAAAGAAACCAGGAGAAGTGATGAGTCAGCAAATAATCGGTTAAAACATCTAGCTTTAGCTGTGAGGCACTGGCCTGCTCAAAATCACACTTGGAGCAGAGCCTAATACTCTCCAGCTGCTCCCTTCCACCATAAATTCAGGGGCACTAATTTTGACCAAAAGGGCTGGGGCAGACCCGGGAGAGTCCTATGAAAGTCCTAGAAATATTCCCATGAGAAACAAGCCGAACAAGGCCTGCAGCTACTCCTTCATTCCCCAGCTCACCGAGTGACATGGACACCGCTGGCTCTGCTGGGAACCAGCGCAGCACCGCAATTATTTCTGTTCTCTAAACAAAACTCTGCTGGGCTTGGGTGATTAGATGCTTAGAGCCAAGAAGCAGGTGGAATAATTTTGTTTGGCAGTGATTCAGATCTGGCAGTGCCTCAAGGGACAATAAACCCGAGTAATACTCAAGGCTTTAACAACACACAGTTCTAGGCAAATTATGAAGACCACAGAGAGGCGTGAATTGAGAGGCCCCCATTAGGCAGCAGATGTGTGAGGGGTTCTCCTGGTAGGGCACAGGCAGGCACAGCAGGTCCTGAGAGGAGAGTGAGGGACAGAGAAAACTGTGCTGGCCAACTCTGCCCCAGCCACCAGCATCACAAAGCCATCCTGCCACACATCCGCTTGGTGCTGGCAGTGAAGTACAACTATCTAAGCTGACAAAAGCAGTTTCTTTATTAGTACAACCAAAAAGTCAGCTCTAGGCAGCCTAACTCAAAACATCAAATAAAGCTGATATCAACACCAAAGTGTTGAATTTGTCTATGCAACCAGAAAAAAAGGAATAAAGAGAGCAGTCTCCAAAGAAATTAAGTTGCCTGTAACCCTGTTTATTGCCAATTACAGCATTTGATGGCTCATTCAACAAAGGTCTAAGTATCGTTCTGCCCTAACCTTAAATTCCCACACAAAGTATCACATGTGCTTGGCCCAAAACTTCAAACTTTGCTAACAGCTGTTCCTGCTGCATGGATTGTATCCATAGGAGGAAATTATTTTGGGTGGGAGGTACTCAAATCCAGAACAATGGTTCTGAGGCTGTTTGGCCCTCTTCATTCTGCACCTTGCTTTGCTGAACTCTTCATGGACATTGAAGAAGACATTGACAGGAAAGTAGGGAGAACTACATTTACAAGAATTCCTTGTAAGCATCAGCCCCTGAAAAACAGATTGGGATACTGCTGCGTATAGGAAAGTAGAAATTAATGATTTAGTATATTTCTTTCTCAAAGGATTAGAGTAACTTTCTTTTCATTCCACATGAAGATTTATGGTGGGCTCTAATCCCCTGCAAAGGAGCAGGGAGTTCTCCATAAAGGATGGACATGGAAACTATGCAGACAAGACTGCTGTTAGGTTAACGTTTACTTTAACTCTAATTTTCTGGTGACACATACAAGTGTTGGAAAATAATAAAGGTTGTCAAAATATTTTCCATAATAAACTCCTACGCACAGCACATGTACAAGACCAGCACAGTTTCCTACCCAGCTGGTGCACTAGCTGCTACCAAGATATTATCTGATTACTAAGATGCCATTGCAGCCTGTGTGGGAGCTTGCCTTCTCACGCTGGGCTGCAGCCTTGCCCCTCCTTGTCCTTCCATCTCTCAGCATGCACAGTGTCCTGCATTCTCACTGGTGGTGGCATTGGGGAACAGGAGGATTTCTTATGTAAGGGTTACTAGTGATCCCAAAGTTATCAACTAGCCCAAAACCAAGGCAGGGCAAGGCAGTATAGCTCTGTAATAAAGGCTGATGTATAATGCCTCTAGGCAGGCTGTGGAAGACAACAACAAGTCACAACTCCCCTGCTTTACTCCACACTCTCACGGTTACACTTGCAGGATGCAAGGGGGTATGGGGGATTTCCAGTTTTGCTAAACAGAGCAGCAAGACAGAAAAAAAAAAATAATAATTGAAGATGTACTCTCAATTTGAGAATGGCAGATTCATTTCCACTACCTCCTATATCTGTCTTGGGATACAAGCTCTGGAACAGGGATCCTGAGGCTCTTTATTTCAGACCTTCATTTTATGCCTTAGTAAAGCTTCTTTCCTCCTCCTTCCCCCCAGCCACCACCACCCCCCACCCCCTTTTATTAATTGGAGATATAAAAAGAGAAACAAACAAAAAAGTCCTCAAAAACCCATAACAGGGTGAGGCGCCCATGCTTTCTGCCATAATAACATTCTCTAATTAAAACACAAAGCAGCCAGGGCTACAGGATTAATGGACATGGTTTCCTCTTTTCAAGTCTTGCCTGCTGACAGATCGCCTCATTCCTTCCTTGCTCTTGAACCTCTCAGGAAAAAAAATAATCCAGTTTGCTTATCTTACAGTGTGGGGTTGCCATGGAAACCGCATCCCCCTGTGAGATGCTCTGTCATAACATTTCAGCACTGTATGGAAGGCTTAAAGACACAGCATCCTCTACTCTGAGGGCTCCTGAGCTAGCCAGAGTCTTTGCAGATGAGCAGCTGTCAAACCTAGTGGAAGTCTAAAGTTGGGAGGGAGAGATAGAGAAGTAACAGTAGGAATACTCAGTTGCCTGGTTCTTTGCAAAAATCCTCTTCTTGCACGGGCAGTTAATATTGACCAAGAAGTCCTTCAGTGTGGTGTAATGCACATTTTGCTCTTCGGAGAACCTGTCCCCTGACAGCCTGTTGAAAAAAGAGTGCTGGCACCAAAACATAACCCATCATTCTACCATGGGGTAGCACAAAGCACCTCTTTAGTCAGGGTTTTATGTCAGATTAGTCTTTGAGCCCTATTTTCTCAGTCTTTTTGTAAGAAAGGAGGGGAAAAGTAGTAAGCACAATAATTGCCCATAATGGGAACAGGCCTCCTATAGCCTGCTCCTTAATTACAGGGATGGCTTCCAGGCTGTAATCACTAGGGGTCCAGATGGAAGTTCTCCAAGCTCTTTGAGGGACAGAATGTGTCAGTTATTAATTAAACATATGAGGCAATTAGCCTCAAAACTTCGTAGTAAATCACTACAGCTGTGTTACTTTCACTTTTTCCTTTGGTGAGTGCAAGTCAAATGCACAGTGCATTTCCCAGGGGGGTCGCAAAGACTGCAGCCAAAAAGCATTCCCAAACAAGACCTTTGTTGTTGGGTGGAAAAAAGTATCTGCAGAAAGCTTATTTTCAGAAGTCAGCTACTTCACAGTCACATCCCTCACGAGAGACGATGGATTCTGCGTACGAAAGCTATTCACCACTCAAGCTGTCTGGTGTGAGAGCTGAACTCTCTCTGTCACCCCAAACATCAGCCTGGAGTTGTTCTGGTACAGCAGCAGGAGGAAACCATTCCTATGATTGACATGGCCCATATTCCAGCATCAGCTATCAACTGTAATTAATTGGTTTGGGCCTTGTCAAGATTTGTAGACTCCAGCACATATCGGACCCTGTTGCTGGTTGGTCAAATCAGTTTGAAAATGAGATGCTGTGTTGCAATTCTTTGTCTATCCCCAAGTTCAGAAACCAGGCCAAAACCACCACAGTTGTGAAAACCCAGTGAGTGATTTATTCCAGTATTTGTCTTTGCAGACAAAAACTCTCTCAGTCACATCAAGGCAGCCTGACGTCAGTGCATTGTTAGTCGGCTTTTTACTCCTTGGTTCAGTGCCACAGTTGGAGATTCTATCAACTACAAAAACCTCAGTTAGTTTCCCTACACTTTTCTCACATGTAGCTGACAAAAGATGCAGTAAGTCATAATTGACAACACTAAGAATTGGGTGGTGACCTCAGCCCTGTTTTACTCTAAAAGAGAAAGGACTTCAACCCAATTTTACTCTAATATATAAAGAACTTTGACCCTTTCCTTAGACATTTTAGCATGCTTGGAGAAAACACTTTGCAAAAACTCATAGGAAAAGTGGAGAAGAGCAACACATGCAGGCTGTAAACACATGCTGCAAGCTCCCCCTGGTACTTGACAAAACACAGCAAGAGCTGTCAAGGAGGCTTTTTTGGAGTGAGCAGCCACTGGATTCTCAAGAAGGGCCAGTGAGGATTGCATGCCCAGCTCAGAGAGCACAGCAGCCTGAAGGAGACTTAAGCCCACCGAAGGTTATGTAAGTTGGAGGAGGACACACAGATCCTGTTGCCATGGGAGAGGATAGAAGTGAGCCAAGAGCACGCCAAGCAGACCTCTAGTACACTTGAATTTAACAAGATGATGAATCACTGATGGGCAGAATAGTAAATATTTTGTGTGCAAGACCTTCTCATTTATGAATTTATTTCCCACCTTTGCTCAACAGGCCAGATATGAACAAAATAAAGGGGCTTTCTCTGGCAAACCAGATTACTGTGTTGAGCTTTTTATGACAAAAAATAGATGCAGCTTCCCATGTCTACCTCATCTTTGTCCTGGCATGTTTGACTGCCATATAAGCAGAGAGACATTTTTGCAGATTTTCTGAAATTATTTCTATCAAACTCAAACTGAAATACTAAACATTGCTCAAAGTAAAACCTTTCAGAATGTTTGCAGAGAATAGAAACCAAAGCAAAATATTATCATCGTCTTTGATTTTAAAAGTCTGAATAAAGTTAAGTTGAATGACTTTATAGGGGATTTGCAATATCTCTAAAGCTTTACACTTAGAAAAGGATAGATAATACTCAATACTTGTAGCCACACACATATGGGACTTTTAATAGGGCACTCTCCCTACTGTACACAGGAACAAACTTCTCACTTGTCTGCAGAGCCAGTGCCATTCTCAATGTAAACTTGGTAACATTTGCTCAGCGCTCCAAAGGAAACAATCAGGAACTAAGACAGCTTGTGTTCCCCAAGAATAGAAACCTTAATATATTTAAGGATTATTCCAGAAGGGAAAAAAAAACAAAACAAACAAAATAAAAATAACCCAAACAACAAGAAAAAAAACCAAAAAGCCCGAATAAACAACACAAAAACCAACAAACAAATGAACAAAACTCCAAAAAACAAGAAAGAAAAAACAAACAAAAAAACCCCAACAAACCTCACCCCCAGGAACTAATGCACTTATCTCCCTGTAAAAAGCAGGAAGAAGGAACTTTCAGCAGACATAAATGTTAAGCTTAGGGTTTCTTAACTGGGTATAAGGAGTCCATCATTTTACAGCCATGCCCAGAGTAGTCAGAATGTTACAGTAAAGGGGTATTTTCATTTTCCCTAACCAAAAAGAATTTAACATGAAATTTAAAAAATGAAAGTAATTTAACCACACTAGTACATTTAAACCTTGAGGGTCTTTGACATTCATGAAAGCAGGGAAGTTGTTCTGAATACAGAGGGTTACCCAAGAGTAACCTGATGAAAAGCAACCCTCAAAATCAACCCAAACATCAAAAGAATAGTTTCTAATTAAATATGCTGGGGATTTTTTCATCCTGTTACTAAGGTCTTGATGATCTTTTCTGAATTCCCAGGACTCAGGCAGGAATAATGACATTAAGCATTCAGTGTGTTTTTGGAAGAAAAGAAATAAGGGAAAATGGACACAAATTGCTTCAAATTCCTTTTAAGATCCTGCACCTTGTACTTACAAAAAGGTGGAACTCGGTTCTGGTCAACTCAGAACATAATTTTCACTGCCAAACAAGCCCCAAGAACAATTTGGCCAAGGAGCTTCTGTATTCTGGAGGTTGCTGGCAAGGTGTTATATCATTTTGTGATGCACAGGCAGACTGTTTTTGTCCTTCAAAGCTTTTTTCCTTTGGTAATGGTTCTGGACCTCTCTGCCTAATTGCACCCACTTCATTTGTGGAGAGAGATTTATAATGGAACATAATTTTGAGGGATTAACTTTGATGCTGGTACATGGCCCATGCAGAAGTGACAGCAGAAAATTTATATTAGTTGTTGCTCCTGCCAAAGAATAACAGAGAAGCTTATTACACAGGCAATCTAACTCCCAAATTAGTGCTGATTTTCACCCCATGGCACTTTACTGCTGTTGATGATGGGAAGCAGAAGCAAATATGAAGCAAAAAACCATCAGGAACCTACCTGCCAATTTTTATTATTGAACGGGGTGACCAAAGACTTTGTTCAGGTATAAATCTCAGAGGCAGCAAGGGCTGAAGACAGAGCACAAAAATTACTGGAGGAATCAGGGTCCTTACCAAAAGGTTCTTGGGCAACTTTTACTCCAGTATTTCTAACCCACAAGCCTAACAGAGCATCAATCTTCTCCCTTCCTCCCTGCTACTCAAGGATTCTCCTAGAAGTTGCCCTGAGGCAAAGATGAATGCTTTTGGGACCCACAGCCACATTTTACCAGCACTCCTAACTCTGGGAAGCCAGGGCTTCTCTTGAAACTTGTATGTATGTTCTTTAACCTATGGAGACCTCAGTACTAATTACAGCAGCAGCAATCATGATCCCACCTGCAAAAGGACACAGTAGGAAGATGGGCCTCCATTTAGACTTTGGCTGCCACAATTCTCTTGGAACAGAGCTCAGGCTGACGAGGCATTCACTAGGAACAACCTGTGAACTGTGGGGCTTCAAATATTGCCAGTGCTGTGATTCACCACTGGTGTGATACTACTAACAGACCTAAACCACTGCAAGCAATGGAACAGAAATAAATCTGGAAAAACAAGATAAACTGGGCCCCTTTCTAGTATTCAACAGAATAAAGGAGGGCTCTCTAGCATCTGTCATTTGAGAAATGCCCAAAGGCACAAGCCAGCCTTAAATATTCACAACATGATGTGCTTAATAGGAAGCAAGGCTAGAAACTCTGCCCTGGAAAGACCGTGACACGTTTTAACCAGAAAGTTTACATTTGGCTTCACTTCAAAGGAATCCTGACTTCCCAGATCACCTGAACCATTTTCTGTTAGGTGTGTTTTCCCATGTGCTGTTGATGCCTCCTTTAATTAGTTAAAAACTTATTTCCTCTCTCCTGATCTTTATGCTTTAAGGGAAAAAGGCAATTTCTGTGGTGGAAGTGTCCTGTAAGACTGAAGTGCCCATCTACACAAAATAATTTCTGCTGGAGTTCTCTTTCAAAAGCAGGCTAGTGCCTTCCACATCTCTCACTGAAATCAGCTGTAGTTCTTCTACTAATTTCCAAGCTGGAGCCATCTTAACTGAAATGGTGTGTATGTATGTAAAGTTTGTCCATAGTTTGCACAGAGCTTCTGAGGATTAATCCAACCAAATAAAGATCATTATCATAGATAATTGAAGACCCATAAAAAAATTGAGACAAATCTTGCAACCCATCTAAGAGGTTACAAGTAAAATATTTCTTCTTATTCTTTTATTTTTTGCCCTTTGATACTATGCTTCCCACATGGATTTGTTGTTGGCCTCAACAATACATCTGTCTATGTATCTATCTCTCTTAAAACTATTGACTTGTTACCCATGTTCACACTATGCATGGTTATTCTTATAGCTGAGCAGAACTAGTTTATGGTGAATTCTCAACTACCTCAACCTCTCCAACTGCTACTGAAAGGCAGCATAGCAGTTGGAGGCGTCAAAGAGGAGAGTTGTCCTCAGATCAACTCTGATAGAGGAACTCCTCAGTCACATCATGTACTCCTGAGCATGGCAAGACCAGGCTGACAGTCTGGGCCTGACAGCTTGGTGACATCTCTTGTGCTCACTTGTTAATAGAGTCTAGAAAAGCTTTTTATGGTAGCTGACGAAAGCCATAGTAGTAACGTGTGATAGATTCATGCTATACTTATTTTGCTAGTGTTTGGTTTAATGAAGGACTTCCATAAATTTTCAAGGTAGACCCCACTCATCAGAGAACGCCCAGATTAGACAGGGACAGGTACCTTAAAGGAGTCAAAGACCAGCCTTGCAGTTTTGCTAAAGAGTAACTGTGACTTATCACTCTGAAAACTGGTGGGCCAGTCCAAGGTTATAGACAGATATTTAGAGTTATGGCTTCAAAAAATCGTTACTGTGGACTGAACAAGCAGAACCGTGGGTGCAAGATGGGAGGGTAGCATTAAACGGGGCAGATGGAGCCATGAGCTGAGGGAGGTGAGGGAGCAGACCCAGGGTGATATCCTGCACCTCTGGCACTGCACAGGGCTAACGCTGGAGAAAGGGAGCAGGCAGGGACTACAGCTCACCAGCCCCTCCAGAGAAATCTGCTTCCAGCCTCCAAAAGCGTGCTTTCCATAAATCAGCCAACAGCTCCTTAATGTGCAACTTCACCCTCAGCACCCCAACATGGGGAGAGGTGCATCCAATCAGGGATGGCTCCGGAGTGCTATGCCAGCAGAAGTAGCTGAGTAAATTGTAACACTCTCCTCAGGATCATTACAGAAAAAAGAACAGCTGGAGACAAGATCCTGGAATATGAATGGTTCACAAAGAAATTCAGATAACAAAGCACAGTTAATGTATGTAGAGCTGTGATGTCTGATAACATGTGAGCCCATTAAAGGACCAAGGGGTGCCAAAAATATGCTTCAAGTGAAAAAAACAAAACATAATCACAACAAAAACCATAAGAAGCAACACATGTAATGGAGAAAGGGTAAAAAAACAACAAAAAAAATTCCTTTGCATGAGGCCACAAACCATACGAAGGGGCCTTCAAGATCACAAGTTCTCCTGCTGGGCACTGATATCTGTGGCACGTGCAGCAGGCCCAAATCAAACACACCACAGCTAGGTCTGAGTAAGGCGACATTGCAGCTTTGTGTGGAGATGCAAACTCGAGTTCTACAGGCAGCGGGATGCCAACACCATCCTGCATATCTAAGGCTCTGTTTACTGCTTGTCCTGATGTCGTTGTATTACTTCCAGTTCCAGAAACACTTTTCTAAACACTGTCTCTGGCACCTCTTCAGCGCAATATAGGCAAAGGTAAAAACAGCTTTTCTATTTCTCTTCCTCTCTTTCTGCAAGTCTCTCTCTTTGTACAGAAAGCAACATCAGTTAAGTCATCCAGCAAATGGAAAGTGGGTCCAGTTTCTGCTAAAAGGGACACTGTAGCCATTAAACTACCACTACAATTAGTGATTTGAAGTCTAATGGAGCAGGAAGCAGCAAAATATGCAATAGAACTTTTAGAGAATATCCACACTAAGCACACCAAGCACACATTAGGCTAGAAGCAGCTGTGGCTGTACCAAATTCAAGGTCCCCAAGATGACATTTGCCTGTGCCTGAAAGAACCTGCTTCATTCGACATCCTTCAAGCCTGATTGAATCAGACAGTCTCAGCGGCTCTCACACAGAAGCCATGCAAGTTCAGCAGCTCTGAGCTCTCTCTTCAGTTGTATGCCCTTTCCCTTTCAGCTTGCTTTAGGTATCACACTCAAAAGCCCTAGAGATCCCTCAGACTATCCAGGGATACAGGTCTGATCATGCCAGACAGCATCTCTACAGCACCAACACCACTAAGGGCAGGACTCTGTCTTGCTTTTCGTGCAGTGCTGGTGGCTGGAGCTGGGTGATGGTAATCCAGACCAGAAGTCACTAGCAATGCTGGCTCTGGCACAGACCCTACCCACACAGCTTTGGCAATTCCCACAGCAGCCCATGGTACATCAGTGTCTCACTTGTCACCGGTTTAACATGGGCAGCACGCATCATTTCTGTGTCTCACTGGAGTGCTGCATTACCTGTGCTGTGCTCACTTCTACAAAGACACCAAAAAGCACAGATCCTCAGGTAAGCACATCAAGAAACAAGTTCTAGTCATGGCTTGAAAGATATACAAAAAGTTAATATCTTTACGTCTCCTTTATACCCACCAGCAAAATCCACCCACTCCTGCAATTTGCTTTGAAATAAGGCAAAAAAGCATTAATTGTTCAGATTTATTTGCTGGCTGGAGCACCTAAGAGTACGCATTCTCTGCAGACATGAACTTGCTCTATCCCAGGGCTTGAAAAAATACCAGTTTTGCTGGTGCACAGCATTATCTTATGAAAAACTCACCACAGCATGCACTACATGCACTTGCCTGACTAAACCTAGACTTTAAACAACAGCAAATATATTGCTATGAAAAGCCCAAGACACGTCTGAGCAAGTTATTTCCAGATGATTTTCCTGTGAACATGTAACAAAACCGAAGTTTACATTAAATATACACTGAGGATTTTCTCTTTCTTTTGAGGGCAATCAACATCCAAGTTCCTCTGCACCAGGAGGTATTGGCACAATCCACTCTGATTAGACTCAGAAGGGGGAGCAAACAGACAATTACTCTGATAACAATCTTATCTGAGGACAGAAATGAGATTAGCAGCCTAACTGTGGTGATTCTTACCCAGATACACTGTAAATTCTGACTAACCCAGCATGGAACTGAGAAGGAATTTCCCCACAGAGGTTGTTGGCACATAAAGTGAGGTGCAATTCTTCCCCTAGTTCTAGTCCTTTTTACAGAAAAGAGAATTATCTGTCAGGACCCAGTGGCCATGAACAGCACATGTTCCAGGCTAGACATGTTCCTGATATTGCAGCAGCTGAGCAATTTCTTCCTTCTAGTATCCAACTGCTACACAGAATTCTTGTAAGCAAAAAACAGCAAAATTGGCCGGGACCCTTCTCTGCCAATAAGGAACAATTCCATGCTGGCTATCCTGTTATTTAATTTTTGAAAGTCTACTCTCAAAATTCTCAGACAGTACACCTTAACCTCTCATGAACCTAATGACCAGTGCTGCTGTGAAGTCCTCCGTAAACAGTTTTGATTGTACTTCTTGATTGTAACTTGTTCTCGTTGTTTTTAATTATTCCATTTAAAATAGCCAAATTAACTCCTGTCCCCTGGGTGCTTTACAGCCTTCATAACTCTGGAACAACATCCAGTAACAGACAGGGCAACATGATGGGATATTTACAGAACTTCGCCAAAACAAGGATCCCAAATAAGTCTGCACTTTAATCTTTCACAAAGACAGATAAATAATGCAGTAACAGGACAGAAGTCTAGCTGCTCAGAAGGTTGCTTGCACCATGCTTACACCAACAGGCTTACACAGGGGTCTTCGAAGTGCTGCCTGCAGTGGACACAGCACACCAGTCTTGAGATGTCAGCGTTATTGCTGATAAATCCAGATGCTGTGGGCTCTCCTCTGCAGCTGAGGGAATGTGCCTGTGGAGAGGTGGGGATGCCTTCAGCAACTGAGCCACAAATTTTGTATCTCTGATACTGTTTAATGAGCTCTTTACACTGCACAATTGCAGGAAGAAGTCAAAGACAAAAAACGCCACAGATTCACCAGAAATGCCATACCCAAAAGGAATAACAATTCCAACAGTCTGCGTAAATCAAGCTGATGGTGATTTGAAAACTGATAAAAGGCAGAGGGTTAAACTTTCTTCATACAGTATATGACAACATCATGCTTCAGTATTTGCAGTTTTCTTTACACATCTATTTAGACTAAGATGAATAACCTTATAAAAATACATAAGTAAGCAGCAGAAGAAATGGGCCAACTGCTGTACTTCTGCTTTGCTGATCTGAATTCATGGCATTTAGTTATAATCCTTCATATAGGAAGTTTATTTATACAGACAGGGATTTTGGGAATTCTGCAGGATTAGTCAATCTACAGCATTCTCAGAGCATGAATTTTAGCATCAGAATTAAACTGCCTGGATATTCAATGCCTAGAGTAAGTAAATATTTGGGTTGATGAAGGTTAAACAGATTAGACAAGATGAAGCCAGGATTCTCTGCTTATTTACACAGAAGCTTAAATATTGCTGCTCTTCATTTAAGAAGCCCAACTTAAAGGAAAAACCTGCAAAAGCAACAAACAAAATATACTCACCCAACCTGAAGTGAGACAGCACCAAGATTTCTATCATCTTCAGCCTGGGTAGGCATGTGACAAAGCCACACACACTGAATCACAAATCTCACACTCTTTGGCCTCCTTATGGGAAACATGCAGAGGAAACAACAGCTTCAGCACAAGCTTGCTGCTCTGAGTTTCAGCTGCACCAGGGAAATGGGATAAACAACCCCCCTCCCGGTTCTATTCAAAAACAAGAGGGAAATAATTGGTGTGAAAACCATTTACAGTTCAGTTACACTTTTGTGATGTGAAGAGGCAGTTATGCACAAGGCTGTCTGGGACCTGATCATGTCCATAAATCCTACTGTGGAGAGGATTTCCAAATGTTCCCAGCAAAGCCACACATCAGCTTTCATCAAAACCAGCAATAAATTCCCATTCATTACGGGCAAAGCAGTGTTAAAATAATTCCAGTTCCTACACCCACCTGCTGTATCCTCCAAGCTTACACTGACATTTTTCTGTGTCATACCACGTGCCTGATCCAAAGCCCCTCCACCACCGATAGGTTTTGGATCAGCTGGTAAAGGACCAGGAGGTAAGCACTAGACACAAAAAGCAAAATTTTGATTTCAGTCTTTGATAGACACAGATTAAGATTGAAAGCAAAATGACAAGGCAGGTATGCCAGCAGGTAGACAGCTAGCACAAGCTAGAAGTTTGAGGAGGACCGGCCAAGCATTAGTTCACACTTCAGTCCATTCAGTTTCAATTTCTGAAACAATTTTATTGAAAGGAACTGACATTAAACCGTTTGAAAAAAACCAACACACTTCTGTCTAAATTAAATGCCTCTGCAGAACACTACTCTCACTTGCTGGAATTCCACCCTTCACTACTGTGCATCACTCAGCCCTGAGCCCACTGAGGTTGTGCTTTGCTTACCACAATCTCGAGAAAATTCGTGTACAAATTTCAGACACTTTGGAGGAAGAATTTCCACCAATCCATGTTTGCTCTGAACAGATGTAACATTCCTAAGAAGATCTCAGCTGACTGCCTTTGAAGTCTGAAGAAAAAGGGAGGGGTGGGAGGGGTTGGGGGAGCATATTAAAAAAAAAAAAGCAAAAAAAAAAGCTCGACCTTGAAAGCTGCATTTCTTCCCTTAACAGAAGAAGTCTCCAGGGACTCTTGAGCAAAATAAAAAGCAAATTCTCCAGATCCTTATCTCATGTTATTTTTGAGAGCGTTTTCTTTTGTTCCTTTGCTCTTGTCATATTTTGGATTAAAGGACTTTCACAGTAGCACAGTGCAAGCAGACCATTCACCATCCCAGATCTGTGCCCCCCGTGCCAGGCCAGGGCAACTCCTCCCGCTGCAGCTTTTCCTTTTCACAAAAAGCACAGCCCAGCCTCAGACCCAAGCATGACAAGGAAAATTTCATGACAGGCAGCTTGCTAAGAAGAGTTCTGCAAAGGTTAAGCATTGACCCAAAGTGAATTCCCACCACAAAAGCACTCCCACAGTCACACCTTGTGCTGGGTCCGTGTCTGGACAGCCCTTACACAGCACTCAGACTTGCACACCGACAGCCCTCGGAGCTGCACTGTGACCTCTCTCATGGCTGAAAATATTATTTCATCAGACACAGCTCGCACTTACCCCAAAATGACACTGGGGACTAAGTTAACTTTAACATGGCAAAAAGGGGCTGCTTTTCCTGTTTTGCTTCCCTCTGTCTGCTGCCATGTCTTCGGCGTTCCTCTCCTCCTCTCTCAAACTCAGCTCCTCCTCTGTTAGCCTGCCCTATTAACCTTCTCCATATCCCACCCACCCAAATTTGCACATTATTAAGCATCCAGAGCCTTTTGTTCATTTAAACAAAAGCATGGCTACTGCATTTCCTGGCAAGAGGTGTCTCATACCCAGCAATCACTTAGGGCAGCTCTAATAGACTCATTACTCCCAAACACAAAATCTGGGCACGCCAGACAGGCGAATTCAAGGACGTGTCCTTCCCCGAATTCCACAGAGCAAGATAAGCCCGTGAGCCTTGCGCTTACTTTATCTCAACTAAGAGGCTTCCCCCGTTTTCTCACTCAGTAAGAAACTAATTATTTGCCACTGAGGCATGGAATAGGTTAAAGTTTCCACTGTCTTGTCTCAGTTCCCTTTGCAGATTAGGGGAAAACAATGAAGTCTCCACACTTTGTGATATTGCTAATGCTTCCTGTGGGGATAGCAGCGCCGGCTGCAAAGAGGATTATGATTACAGTTTAAAAGGAGTGTGCACTGTACTGCCGCAAGAGGCACAGGCTTATCAGGAAAGAAACCGAGCTGCCCCCAAACTATGCACTTGGGACTCCTGCCTGCCTTCCCTTCTGGCTGATGGCTCTGCCTCAGATCACACACCAGCTTATCAGGAGTGATAAGGCAGAAGCTGATCTTGGAGGGGCTGGGGGATAAATGAGTAACGCTGCTCAAACAGCTCGCAAACATTCACCACCAGGACACACAGCAATGTTTACAGAACATCCCACCACATTCATCTGCAACAAAACACAGGGCTGGCCAGGGCACGGCAGAGTGCAGGGGCTGCACATTCCTGGCCACGGTTGGGAAATTTGCAAGAAAAAGTGGTGGTGATGTTGGCTGGCCTTCCACAAGCAAGGCTGCAAATGCTTTGAAAAGCACAGCATCATCAGTGAGATCTGTTCTGAGCAGATTTAGCTTCGAGGTGCAGCTTCAGTGCTGGTGAAGGGCCTCTGTCAGTCTCAGTGCTGAGCACAGAGTGGACTCATTGAAGGAATAATAAGAAATTGATACTGTGGAGTCATAAAATGCATTTCTGTCACTGGGCCCTCTAAGGTACCAGGAGCAGGACACAAGTTTATTCACATCCATTCATCTCTACCAGCGCAATTGCTTTATTATAATGCCAAGGCATTGGCCAAAACAGCAGTCAACAATTCCTTGACTTCAAATAGTGGCAGGATGCAACTACAGGTCAGCATGGCACATTCTTCCCCCTTGCATAGTTCAGCCAGCATAAAAACCTGTATCATCTTGGTAGACACATCCTGACAGTGT
Source organism: Poecile atricapillus (assembly GCF_030490865.1). Taxonomy (NCBI): domain Eukaryota; kingdom Metazoa; phylum Chordata; class Aves; order Passeriformes; family Paridae; genus Poecile; species Poecile atricapillus. The sequence goes on along the minus strand of NC_081249.1, from coordinate 140,987,861 downwards.
CAAGAGGATTTTATTGTTCCTGTTGGCATGATTTTTTTTTTGTTTGATTGTTGTTTGTTTCTTTTTTCTTTTTTTAAACATTGTGCCTGTGCTTGCTCTTCTCCAAGTAATTTGTACAACTGATAAAAAGCTGAAGTTATCAGATATTCCCCTTCACCCCTATTTCTATTCAGAGGGGTTTAATGCTTGCTAGAGGCTACAACAACAAGCAATAGCATTAATGCATGCTCTCCTGAATTTTTACAGGCTTAAAAATCCCCAAGCTTCGCCCAGCATGGCACTGTCTGATTACATGCTGCTGTTCTAAGCAGTCTTTGCCACCTCCCACCATACACCAGAAAAACTACAGGCCAAACCTTCTAACCAGTGAAAACAAAACAAAACCAAACAAAACAGCAGTTTTAAGATGCTCACAAGGCACTTCTATGAATTGCTGCATGCTTTAAAACAAGCTGTTTTAAATCCTCCTGCAGAGGGATAAGGTCTCTTACAGTCAGTGAAAGCTGGATGCTTTTTGCCAACCAAAATAAACCTTCTTGTGATGGTTCATGCATCTCTACTAATCTTTGCTGCTCAATGCCAGGCTTGCCTAGGTTTCCTCTCTATCCACTCTTCCTTACCTTTAATCTCTGTTGAAGAGTAAAGAGAATAGAGCTGAAAGACCAAAGACTTTCCTGGCTTATGGCTGTTATAAAACAGAACAGACATTTTCCCAACATGACCTCAGCCAGACTTGAGAGCCCCTGCAGAGACCTGAATTCCAGTTGGCCTAATGTTTGAGATGCTCCCTTTAACTCTGAGAACAATGGAGACAGAGATATACATTATTAAATTAAATAAAGCCACTGTCTTTCAAATTTTAATCAGGTTATCCTGTGGGCCCGGAGCCTTGGAAAGGACAACCTTCAGTGCATTCCTCAGTTTCACATGCTGAGAGCCAGGTGACTTAAGGTATGCGAGGAAACTGCAAACCTCAGAAAAATGTCCTCCTTAATGGTAAGTGTTTTACAGATTACTAAAAAGATTAATAGGATTATTTGATAACAGGTTCTACACAAGGCAACAGTGAGAGGAAAAGCAACCTAAGCAAGGAGGACCAACACAGAAAGAAAGAGAAGCAATCCAGAGAAATCTATCTAGGTGGAGTTTGAATAAGGAGGCTTGAGAAAAAACAAACTGATAAGGCTGGATTCAGGTTTAGTTAAAGGCACTTCATCACCACCTCTGCAGAAAAGTCATTCTTGTTAGCAACATGGATATTGAATCATATCAGCAGCATTCCACAAGCCTTCCACTCAAATCTAGTCAATGTGTCTCTGCTCCTTCCACCCTCAGTGGCTCAGAGCGCCTGTGACTGACAGTGGTGTCCATGATCATATTGTAGAGATCTCTGATACCCCCTGTAAAGGGGACCCATCTGCAGCATGGGCTGTTGATTTAAAACAAAGGGAAAGCAGACACACTTTGCCAGGCTATCACTAGCAGCAATACAGATAGAAAAGCATTTTGCAAAGGGCAGCTCTCAGTGGTTGGGCAAAGCCAATCAAAACTGCTACCAAGGAGAAAGCTGGAAACAAGGAATCAGAAGTAGCTATTCAGGCAATCTTTACACACCTCTGTCCTGTTTGACTATGCAGGACTAAGCCTACATAAAGTCTACCTTAAGATTTAACTGAAAACCAAATTATTTAGATAACTAAATGTCCGGCTTTTGGAAAAGACTAGGTACACAGAAAAATTGCAGCCACGATAAACAGGAGAAGCATCAACACTTCAGGTTAAAACATGTTATTTTCCAACATGGGCCTTAATGTCAAATGCAGTGATTCATTTTAGGACATGTGCAGACTCAGCAATGCATTTCTCAGCAGTCATCTCTACCTCAGCAAAAAACAAACCAGGCTGGACTGAACTGACCACATCTCACCCAGGAGCTCCATACTTCTATGGCCTCCTGAGCCTGCTTACCTGAAAGACATTTAGCACTCTAAACACTTTAAACTGGAAAGTGTTTGCTGCCCTGCTTGGATTTATCTCACTCTGCCTATACAGAGACTTTGGTATATCAACTTTCAGAATGCAATTTATACATTCCTAAAATCAATCAGAATCCCTAAGCTTTTACAAAAGGAAATGAGAAATATTACTGTCAAACGTCCATCAGACCTAGAAGCCTAGGTGACTGTCACACATTAAAGAAATTAAAAGGCTGCATTTCAGATAGAATATGCTCTTCCCATCCCTATCTTGAAAGGCTACGATTAAAGTGCTCTAGGAATCAAAATTCAATTTCTTTCAGGTCTTGCAAACAACATTGGCCTTGAGCTGAATGCTGCCAGCCTGCTGCAGCCTTTGAGGAGATTAGGCTTTTACCAGCCAACTACGAGAATCTTAAATCCAGTATTAATCCTAATTCCCATTTAACCACATCTTCATTGTGAAGCAAAAGCAGGCTGTGCATGAACTTACACGTTCATTCTTCCATGTGCAATGATCTGTGTCACCAACAACAGATGCTAAACTTCATGTATGTTTGAGAAACACATTCCAACCCTGGTTTACAGAAAATCATAGCAAAAGAGAGACTGGAGCTGGAAAGAGAGTTTGTCACACTGGGATGATTTCTGAGAGATTATGTGAATGGGAAATTTTCAGCACAAAAGCTTTTATCAGTCAATAACAGGAGATTTCAGTCCTGGCTTGGAAGAAAACAGGATGAACAACAGTGTCACAAGGACACAGAAGTACCTGTGATCCGACTCCATCATCACGGTGCAGAGGTGCTGCCAGCATCACCCCATCAGCACCAAACCACCCAGATGACAACCACTGGGACTGCAGAAAGCACTGCCCATCATCACCATGCTCATGGCCACTGCCAAGATAAGTTTCTGGGGACAAGAGACTCAGCATTTCCTCTGAGCAAGCCCTTGTTCCCCTCTCCTCCCAGAGGTTCTGAAGCTGCATGGCCCACCTTGCCACCCTCACACTACAAGCTCCAGGGGATCAGGTCAGACCAAGGTGAGGTCCTCCCACTGCCCACCAGAACAAAGGCATCACCTGCAATTCTTGATCTCCTGAGGCTGAGCTGGCACAGACTGGCTACAGAGACTTTTTCTAAAGTTGTCTCTCCCTAGTGTAAAGGCCAAGGAGCCAAAGTGGATATTCCTATGTCCTTTCTAATATCTCTTTGCACCAATTCCCTTTCAAATCCCATTATGGCAGTCAAATTGGACACATCTCTGAGCTGCCAAGCTTTCTGCATCATCCATGGCAAGGTCAGATCATTCACTGCCTCTTCCTAGACAAGGAATACCGATCTCAGAGACAAAGCAACTGAAAGTGAGGACAGACTGCTGCTTGGTCTGCTATCAAGTGAGACAATTTCAATTCATTTATAAAGAAGTTCTCACGGATACTTGGGGGAAAAAAACATTTATATTTCCTTTGTTTGAAGCACAGAATTCATTGCAGATGAAAAGAATCTTTCAGGAAACACATTCCCAAGAGAACAAAAATGTATTTGGCACCACTGCCTGTTAGAAGCAAAAGGACCTCCCTACAGGCAAGAGAGCCAACATCTCCTGCAAAAATGGCAAATTTATTTATTTTTAGTAAGTACAGTAATTGCTGAAAACCTCTATTTCCATCAGTCAGTCACCTGAACTTCCCAAACTAAAAATGTGATGAGACTTAGGGACTACTTTCTCTAAATGGAGGCACAGCTGTATTTTCTTCTCCTTGGAACTGGCTTTACTTGTTGCTTGCTCACTGGGACTCTCCAGTGGAGAGCCCAATGAAGTTGTGGTGCACAGCACTAACAGTAGGCTGAGCATCAACTGAGCTGTGGTAACACTCCCTGTGCATGCTCATCCCCTGCAGATGATGTGAGGTAATTTAATTTAGCAGGGACAGAGCTTAGTTAAATTGCATTACCTTTCTTTTGCCATGGGCTAAGACCACACACATGGACAACAACCACAGCTCATCCAACAAGTAATTTGACTGAGTGCCTGGCTTCTGGAATACTGCAAACTGGGTCATATAGACTTTTTGCCTAAAGTTCAAGCCAATATTTGAACTGAGAACTTTCTCTTTCCCAGAAGGTGTTCTACCCATCATGCTGCTACATGTCCTGAGGTAAGGTATCTTCAGTCTTGGGAATCTGGAAACACCAAGATTCTTGGTGGAAATAATTACTGCTACACTGAAGATTCAAATCTTTCAGAGCACAACTCCAATGTTTTAAACCTCAGTTTCCCTGACAGGAGAGCACAGATATGTCCAGTATGAGCAAATAGGGAACTTTGCCCGTTTACTGTCATGACTGCATCTCCTACAGCTTTCCTCATCTCAGAAACACAGACTAGTGCATGCAGAGAATCCACAGCCAACTTCTGAAAGATGGCAACTTGCAAGATTTAGACTGTGGTTGCTGTTAACCAGCACTCCCACACCCTTTCTTTCCTCATGCAGCCAAAAAGGAGAATTCTAATTTTTAAAACTATGCAGGCATGTAAAAGAAAAAAAAAAGAAAAAAAAAAAAAAGAAAAAAAAAAGAAAAAAAAGAAAAAAAAGAAAAAAAAGAAAAAAAAAGGCAGAAGCCATCTATCAAAGAGGGTGACACATTCCCTTCTAATAAATACCTTTTACAGACTATGCCTGCATATCCCACTGTCCCTTTGGCTAGCCCACCTGCTTCACAGGCTCATCCAAAAGCCTGACTGCATGGCACATTTCTTCAGGCATAACAGAGGATTTTGTTTTGCATTTGTGCTTAGCAGAGATTACCCGCATACTTAATCAGAGAAGTGACGTTGACATGTCATGTACTTACACCCCACTGTAAATCCTACTTTTCCCACTGCCAACACCTTCATCTTCTAGCATGGAAGGAGGGATTGTGGTGGAAAAATGCGGCTCAAGCTCCCTTCTCTTTGCACACACAAAAACCCAATCGGAAAATGCAAAGTCACACAGTTTAAAATTCATGTCTGCAAAACAGCTATGGACACATTAAGAGCCACCTGTTTATTCATGCAATCTTAAATTTTCAAGATTAAGCAAAAAGCACTTTTTGTGAAAAATAAGAATTAGAAAAAGGCAGAGTTGTTTTTTTTCCCAGTGATCACAAAAATATCAGGGGGAATCATTTCTCATAAAAAAGTATTGTTTGCAATTCCTAAAGCCACCCAACCCACTGAGAAATGTAAGAATTAGAGAGGAAGGAGTCCACTGAAAACAGCCTTTAGATGTACATGAGATTGGCAAGTGAACTGAAACTGTCTATGATGGGAAAAAATACAAGGGGGTGGGGTAAATAGCTATTTTTTTCTCACACATACACAAACTAAAGTAATAAATTTGCTGAAAACCCAACAGGAAGCCATGGTCAACATGATGCTTAGTACACCATGCACCAGCCATATCTTCATCTTATTTAGAACAATCCACGTTAAAAAAGCTTTCCCTAAAGTTGACTTCCCAAATGTTCTACCAAATCCATTTTAGCTACCCCAAGCTATACAACTCCTCAACAAACTCATGTCAAATGAGAAAGGAAAAGCCTATTCCACAGTGTCTCACTGCTATCCAGCCTCTTTACCCTGCTCAATCCAGTGTCCTTAGTCCCAGCCCCAAACAAATCCCTGCAGCAATCCTTTCCATACTGCCTGCCCTAGCTCCTGCCCGCAGGTGATACATGTTGGCAACCAAACACTTCAGCTGCAATATGGAAAAGACTGATGCTTTGAAGATTTCAAATAAGCTGGCAGCTCGTATTTAACAGTAAATATGCCTTAAAAATAATAAATAAGCAACATTACAGGTTCACAGAAACCTGGAAGCCATAAGCTTAATGGCCTAGATAGCCCTGCAGCTCAGTGATTTGGGCTCTCCTGAGGGCTAAAATTGCCTGGATAGTCCTGATTAAAAAGATAAGCACAGACAGACCCATTGCTCTAGCATATTTCAGGGACAGCTAAAGAAACTACTGAGTCTCATGGGTCTAATAATACACAATTTCAGTTATTTATATCATTGGCTAGCCAAGTATTTACCTGGTTCTAAAGCAGAACATTAACAGAATCTCTATGGAGTTGAATGAGATATTCCTAACACATCAAAAACTTCAGCCAAAAACCTAAATAAATGGAACAGCAGTTCCTCAGAGATACAGATAGTATCCCCAGAGGAATGGCTGCCTCCTGCACAGACTTAACCAGCGCAGCCACTTAGGGCAGCAACAGCAGAGCAGCCACTGCACACATGGTACCTGCTCAGTATCTCAGACAAGCCTTGCTGCCCAGCTCATGGCAGCCATGGAGAAAACATTCCCAGCCTGTGTCCACATGGAGCCCATGTCCTGCCTGGCTTAGGATGGCAGGCAAGGCACCCAGGAGAATCAGTCTCCTTGGTGAAACACTGGTGTCCCGTGCTCCTGTAGGACACTTATGCTGCTTGTGTGCAGAGAGGACAGTCCATCCCATGCCAGGGCCCTCGGGTACCTACACATCTGGGTGAGCAGCTCTGGCAGGGACAGACCTCCCCCACAACAGAGGCACCCTTGGCACTGCGGGCATGTCCCACACAGTGGGGCACAGGGAGGAGGGCCACCAATGTGACCTCTTCAGCCATGTGCTAACCTTTCCTGCAGGGTGCTGGTTTCAGGGAGAACCTGGCCTTCCACACCTGCAGGTGGGCTCAACTGCTCATACAGAATTGGTCTATCCAAATGATGGGTGTATCGGTCCTCCTTGTCACTGGGAGAAGTGGCTAGCAGACGAAAAGCTGCTCAAAACTTAGTTTCTGACCAAACTGTCCTTTCAGAGTTGAATAGCATCATTCTCACTTGCCCTCCAACAGCTCCATACCTTGGAAGGGTTAAAAAAGACAGCAGAACCATTAGCATTTTGATAGCTTTCCGAACATGTATAGCAAAAAGTCTTTAAAATTCATTGCGCTGAGATAATCCTTCAAGTCTAGCATTTCCTCCTCAGCTTGAGGCAACCAACTGGTTTTCCTCCCCTTAATGCCTTAATAGAAAGCTCCAAGGAGATGCCAGGCTAGAAGTCTCAAATATGCTCAAGAAAAGCAGAGTCCTGAAGTTCAAGAGAAGCCATGTAAGGTGTCTGGGGCTTAATTAAGAAGCAACTATAGGGGGCATCTTATTAGATACTGCAAACCCCTAGAGATCCTGGCTGCTGTAAATCACAGCTCACAACACATGCACACGCTGTTTTCCTTCCAAAATGCTGAGTACACACAGCTCCCACTAATTTCAGCTGCCACAGAAGGTGCTCGGTATTTCTGAAGAATGAACAAATTAGAAACCTTGACCCTGATTCCACTCAAGCTCAGGAACTTGAGCTCTCATCAAGATCAAGGCTGAATTTTTTAACACTATTACAATCTTGAGAACAAAGCTGTGATTTTGAACCACACAACTGGCATTAATACTCAGCAGCTCCACACCTGTGCCTGGGAAGTTATTTTTTTTTACAGCATGTGCTGTTTTAATAACTCCAAAGCAAATTGCTTTCTCAAGGAAGCGCCCAGGAATGCCTCAGGGCAGAGGAAGAGGCCATCTCACTTTGTGGCTTTGATTAGGTTTGTTGCAGTGGAAATAGGCAGATACTTCAGGACCATATCACTTCTCAGACACCACTAAAGGGTAAGACTCAAGGAGTCACTAACTTGTTAAGGGCTATTAGGCCTGATTATATGTTCTTCCTAAACACTGTTTCTGGGGGAAAGCAGTTTGCAAAAACCAGTCTGTTCAAAGGAAAATGAACTTCTGCTTCTAAATGTCTAAGGAAATTTATCTGGCAAGAAGTTGGCATTCAACAGGAAGACAGAGTAGCAGTGAATGCACTGCAGTACTATGAGGAAAAGAAGGCTCAGATCTCAGCGTCACCACCTGTAGTCTCCCACACTCTAATGCATATCCCAAACCATGAAATATTGATTATTTTGGCTGAGGTAAAAATTTTGCCACCCCCAACCCCATTCCTTCCAAAACTTCAGAAGATCTTTATTTTCTATGAGAAAAAAACCAACCAAGCCTTGCCCCTAACCTCCCCCTGCAAAAAAAAAAACCTCCAAACACCTCACAAATAGAGCTTAATTTACAGAGAAAAAGTTCTTATCCAAATTTAACAAATGCACAATTAACACAGCCAAAAGGAGAAAAGGCCTTAGCAACATATCATTGAGTTACTTGGGACATTTGGCTCCAAGAGCACAGCAAAGCATGTCATTTATTTAGCTGGGAAAAATCTTCTTATGATACAGGAAATACTCCCTCCCCATTTTTCAAACCTGAGCTATCTTTCCTAGGAGCAAAATTTGGGTAAGTGTTATTCTCTTATTTTCTAGTGTGCTACAAGTTTTCCATGATACCCTCAGCAAGTTATTTATATTCCACTTACATCAGTAAAATGGGAATTCTCCGCCTCAAAAAAGGTGCTACAAAGATACAATCCATTTGCAACTGTGAGATGCTCAGATAACATGGACCACACAGACACTCAATAAACAAGTGGTAGATAATTACTGTGACATGAAACAGAGAGGCTGCATCTGCCAGAAAAATTCTGAGCAACTGACTCATTCTGGTGGGCCAGTCCAGGGATAGTTCAGATGCCTGCCCAATCTGTTCCTTCAGGCACAGTGCACTGTTTCATTATCCATCAGTCAATCTCTGATTTCTAGCTCAGGGTGTACACACAACAGCAAATGCTACCAGCACTGCAAATCCTCTTTCAAATGCATTTGCAGTTATTGGAAGGGTGAGAAAATTACCTTATCATCAGTTCCAACAACTGCATCTGTTGCACCTCCTTGCTAGGCAATAATGTATTTGGACAAAAGATATTCTGCCTTTACTTAGGCAGAGTTCATCACAAGGAATAAAGCTCAGGGACAGTAGAGCAGAAAGGTGAAAGGGAGAAACAAATCTTGTCTATGAGGAGTTACCTATGAAGCTACAAGACAGCCAGACTCAGGCACTCTAACATTTAATCATATTCTGTTTTAAAAAATCAGTGTTTGGTCCTGCTCCACACTGCTACACTCCATAAAGAATGAAGGATTACAGCTGAAGATTGTAGCTTCTTGTTAAAGCACGGTCTACAGATGTAATCATGTAGGATGTTAAGGGAAAACAGATCCACTGCATGGCTTCTCCTGGGCTCCTTCAGCTTTGCCTAAGTCCTAGACAGTGACATTGAAGTCTAGGAGAATACAGCTCCAGCCACAAAAAGGATTCTGCAAGGCAGTCTCAGGGAGCAGGTGGAGCATGCAGCTCTGCTCTGTGTTATGGAAAACCCTTTGCAACACTATCCTAGTGCAGCCTGACTTTATTTCAACAGGACAAACGTAGAGTGCAGCTCCATCATACATCTTAGACCTCAGCTTGCTGAAGCTATTTTCAGACTAACCTAATTTATTAATTTTTTTTCAATTCAGCATTCCAGATTCAGAAGAAAAAGAGTGAATTCTTACATCAATAGCTTGCTTTTCCCAGTAATGTAGGTATATTTTAAAAATGGGCAGAATTTAGACATGAAATGGACACAAAGCAGATAATTCTGTGATTAGAAGATGCAAAATTACTTTTTAGGGCAAAAGGTGAAGTCTTTAAAAAGGCCTCGTATAACTCGGAAATTACAGTTATCATTGAGAGCACAGTTGAAGGCTCTGAAGAAAGGCAGCAGCTTACTTTTGTCTTCCTGGGGATCTAGGGAACCTTAGCAATCAGCCTCCCAGAGGTTCCTTTAAAGGTTCCTTTGATGGCTGTAACCATAAGCAAGACTAGAAATCTGCTGTCATTTCAGTGCTAGAGGTCTTAGACTTGATTAATTTAAGAGAAATATTTTCTTAGGTAAATTTTTTGCAAAAACATATTAAGATATTACTGTCATCTTTTATTTTAAGATAAGTATTGCCTGTTTATTACAAAAAATACCTCATAAAAGCAAGGTTTATGATGTTTTAATTTGTTCTTTCCAACACTGTGTAACTGGGCTCTGCATCTCTGCAGACAGACAGACACAGTGGAGCTCATCTCACATCCAGGACTGCTTTGACATTATATGATTTCCAGACCTGGCTGTTGTGGATCCAAATAAGCTGTATGGTAATCCTGGTTCCGATTTCCACTAGGTCAGGCCTCCCACTGCTGCTTCTGTGTGATGTAAACACACCTTATGCCTCCTTATTTAACTGGAAGGAAAAGGAGGGGTGAAACCAAAAGGGCAAGCTCAGACTCCTTGTCCACCACAAGATGAACACATGTCTTCTTAGAACAGGTTAGTGGAGGCCATCTGAGGATGAATTTGGCTTCCCTGAAACAGGAAACTCCCCTTATTTAAACCTCAACTACACAGCAAGGGCTTGGAAGTTTTTGCCTTTAAAAGGAGTGCATTGTCTTTGTCTGTGCACTGATGAAGCTTCAACCCTCAGCCTATTCCCCCGCTTTTCTAAAAACGGCAGAACAAAATACAAAGCAAAGGCAGAGTGGCATTCCCATATAATCAGGACTGGAGTGAGCACCTCAGTTTTGCAATCCCACCTTTTATAACAGAGGGATCCTCTGAAAGGTCCCCTTGGTAGCCAAGCAGCACAGAGCACATCACAGCTCAGGGGGCTGAGCTGCACTGGAATAATCAGATTGAGGGTCTTTGGTGATGCAGAGCACAACCACAGAGAACAAACACCCTCACTAAGCACACACCCAGCTTAGCTGAGATCCCCTCTTGACTTCCTTCTTCTTATCTCCTTACTCCCCTAGGAGAATTAAGAAAGGATCAAGACTTTCTCCTCCTCTCCATAAAACACCAGGAAAAGAAGAATTGGAAGAAAGGCCTATTACTGGATCCATGTGGCAGCCTTGTCTATGCTGAGCTCGCTGCAGTCAAACCAGCACAAGAGTGTTTCATGCTGTTCCAAGCAGCTCCTCTCTTGCCCTAAGCAGTATTTTTCCTACCCTGCCCAACAACAATGGCCCAGGCACAAACATATCAGCAGTGTTCAGCTATATTTTCCTTGGCGGCTTAAGGTGATTTTCTAATAATATTCCTCAGAGGAAGCAGTGGTTTAGGAATTATATATCCTTGTACAGCCTTGACCCTGACAAAACACACCATCAGTGCTTCAGGGTCAGTCTTTCCCCTCCTGTCACTGACAAGCTGATTGTTTTGCCAAGGTCTTCAGAGACTCTTTGCTCCACTCCATAAGAGCACATCCAGGGGAGACACAAACTTCCAGAACCAGTGAGGAAAGACAGTAAGAACACTGAAGGAGACACAAGGACACCTGGATGGGAACTCAGTTTTTGGAGAGAGCCACATTTTTCGAGACATGAAATATTTTTTTTATCTCACATAGGGGTGAAAATCTGGAACACACCTTGGAATCCTTCATACATAAACACACATGCTCTAGAACAGCAGTTCTGTGGTTAGGGCAGGAATTTCTGGCAATTTCAGGAATTTCTAGGAAACCTGCTTTCAGGACCCCGTTTTGGATTTGTGACAGCATAGGTGAAAAACCCAAACCACTTGGATCCTATCTGTTTTGATTAAGAAATTCTATCCTATGTGCAAGAAATTCACCCAACGAGAACGAAGTGGAGACCAACCCTTTCTTACAAAGCAGGAATGGTTTCAATAAATCAGCATTTTCTGCAGGCATATTGTTTCCTTGAAGGCTCCTAGCCAGTCCTAGCCTCAAGTAGCAACTAGTGTGATTTCTGCTGAAGACATAAGCCTGGAAGCAACCCACCCAACAGAGGTTCTGCTTAGGAACTGTTTATCTTCCCCAGGTAGAGCCACTGCAACACAGCATAGAAGAAACAAACAAGGTTTCATTAAATTTGCCCTGAAAACTCAGGATTCTGACTTTTCCTTGTATTCCAGTAGTTTACATTGTTAAACAGAGGAAAGGAGGCATGGTGGGAAAACCTCACTCTCTCCTTTCATGTTTACTTTATTCATTCCTTAGTCTGGGACAGTAAAAATGTTGCTGATATCCAAAAGAGTGTGTACATGTGTGTGTGTGGCAAAAGCTTTGGAGCCTGGGCTGTGCATTATGTGGTCAATTTTACACACAGGGGCAGACAGCATCTTTTTCTTCTGTAGTAAGGAGAGGTAAAACTGTCTCCACAAGGAATTCAAAAACATAGTAATACCCCAGATGTATGTCAGAGCTGGTCTTGCTGATTTAAGACACTTCCTATGAAGCGTCTTGAAAGAATTTCCAAAAGTTCAGTCTTCTTAAACTGTGTTCTCCAGAAAGAATGTTTTTCTACTTCTAAACACAGCAATTTTTATGTGCAGTACAGGATTACCCTATATAGGTCACTGACACTCCATGGAAACCTAGATAAATAGCTCTATTCCCACACTAAATTTTGTTGGCTTCTCTTCCTTTATTGCTAAGAATATTTCGACTGGAACAACATATTTGTGCCTTTGAGGTTCTCTGTTCCTGCTGCCGCTTCCCCACCTGGAGCTATAATCCTACGCTTGTCACAAACCCAGCCACTGCTTCAGAAGTTATTACAGCTACAATCTGCAGATTATAGCAACTTCTAATAGGGGATAAGCAGCAGGAAAAGGTGAGTTTAAGCTGCAAAGAACCTGCTGGTTCAAAAAGCCCTATTATTAATATTTATTATTTTTAAGCATTCATTGAGTGCTGTAGAAGATAAAAGAATGAATTGAAAGCAAGAACCAAGGAACCAAGTTTATATAAGACAAGACAACGTGAAAGCTTTAAGAATAAGTGCAGTGTCTGGGGAGGAGGGGAGCCAAAGAAAAAGTAGTAACAGCAATGGGAAAAAAACCCACACCTTTTATCAGCACAATGCTCCTAACATTAATAAGTATGAAGAGAATTAAAGAATTCTTCAGTGTCTAATCAGAGCTGTTGTCCATAGGGGATCTTCTGAGCACTATTACAAGTCATTGGAATATCTTTAAAGAAAGGAGCTTTGATCATAAAAAGCAAGTGTGTGGAGGAGGGCGGGGGGGCTGGCAAAACAGCAAAAGGAAATGCAACTGGTGTTAGGGAAAAATCCAGCCCTGGACAGGTGCTTTACAAAGCTCCAAATAAATCCATTTAGATTTTGTGGAAAAAGAATGAGGCATGATTCTCACTCAGGGCCCTCCATTACAGGCAAATTTCTCCTCTTTCCCACAAACCCTTTGTGCCTGTTGCCAAAGGTCTCCCAGTTGACACTCCTCTTCCCTAACCAAGATGCAAACTCATGGCTTACACAGTTTTAAACCTTCACACTTTCAAACAACAACGCACAATGCTTCACAGTTCCAAGGCACTTTAGCAAGATTAGCTAACAAGAACGTTCATCATACCCACATGCTGAGGGTACTATCTTCATTTTCACAGCTGGTGAAACAGATGCTCAGAAAAGCAATGCAACTTTCCCAGAGCTAAGGAGTGTCTACAGCAGGCTGATGTTAGGACTGCTGGCATTCACCCACCTCAGTTCTGAGCAGTAAAATCAGTGATAGCACTTGGGAGTAAGAGTCCAATCCCCCTCCCAAAGCCCTCTGCTCCCCAAGGCTAGTGCAGAACTTCAAAGCACTTCCCAAAGAGCATCACATTACAGAAATACTGTAAGAAATCCACTACAAACTGAAAACTTGGAACTATCTGCAGCAGCATTAACAAAGAAAATTAATGTTTTTCAACTAACTCCGACTCTTCTCCTGCCAAACCTTCCCCGCTGCAGTATCAAAATATGAACACACAAAATGTGAAGCCTGAAACCTTCTGCTCCCTTAAGCACAGTGAAGAGATAGAATAAGACTTCCAAGAGACTGGCTGGATTAAGTAGCTTTTTTTTCTTTTGTCTTGTGTCTTCTCTGTTTTTTCTTTCTTAATCGCATCAGAATGTTGTTCCTGACTGATGCTTCCCCTAACATTTAAAAGAAGAAAAACACTTCTTAATTAACAAAGCATCACTGTAAGCTGAAATCCTTATCAGTTTTGAAGGGTTTTTTTCAATCCTATGAACCCAGAGTGATTTGTCACATCAGCAAGGTATTATATTGTCAATTCTCAGGCTGCCAAAGCAAAGAGATCTTTTGGTGCTTCCAGCATTGTGCCTCAAGCACTTCCAGAATTATCTCTCAGTTTTTCCTATATCTTATTCTGAAAAACAGCTTGGTGTAACTCTAGAGGAACCCTGTTACATGCCACATTCCCATCAGAAGGAAAAGTTTTGCTAATTAACACAAAATAAGCGCCTCATCCTAAGCAGCTTTGAGAATCCCCTCTGACATTAACAGGAAAAAAGGGCAGTCAGCAGTTCAAAAATACATCATATCCAAAATTCACCCCTCTCAATAACATTCTGAGACGTTCAATCCTTTATTTGCCATTATTTCTCATACATGTCCATGTTGTACCCACCACAGTATCACCATTAAGCTCCATCAATTTTTATCAGCAAGACTGACATTAAAACATTCTGGTTTAAAAGAGCTGCAGAAATAAGCACATCAACAACAGTGACAGTGACTCCCATCCAAAAATCCACTGAATTTCCATTCAGTGGGAATCCCATTATCATATTTATGCTGGCAACAGGTTTTAGGGACTTCATCTGAAAGGTGCCCACCAGTCCCAAAGACTTCCATGGGAAACAGGTTCTCAGCAGGCCTGAGAAAGCAGTCCAGTACAGGCACAAGCTCCCTCTGTACAAGAAGATCTGGTTTATTTTCACTCCACAAGAAAATGAGATGTGCCATCAAGCGAGCCAAGAACAAACTCTATCATTGCTTTCCCAGCATAGAGTGTTCCAGTTCAGTGCCCTGTGAGGTCCATGTCTCAGGAACAGGCAAACTGCCAGTCAGTTCATTTAGACCATTTTTCCTGAAGAAGTGTAGACACCATAATTTAGTGCAATATTTATTACTCTAGAACGCTCTCTTCATAGACTGTCTTACACTAAGCTTTCTGTAAGGAGTAAATATAGTAACTGTTTCCATAATAATGTTAAAAATACCCCAACAAATTAAATTCAACAGATGAAACAGGGCCATAAATACGTATGTCTAGCAACATGACCAAAATCACCCTTCTTCAAACTGGGCACTGGGCCATGAAAAGAAAGCTGCTAGCGTTACAATTTCAGCGCTGAGCCTCAGGAGCAGCACAGAGCAGCAGAAACAGTCAGTACAGTAATAATGCACAATATACATAACCCGAGCTGCAGCCAGGGCCTCTAAGCTCCTGAGCCCCTGCCAGGCTGTGCCACTGACCCACAGTTGACAAGTCACCATACAGTCCCAAACCCCGTTCCTCTCATCTGCCTTGTGGGCTGTCCTGACATCTGGGATGGCAAAAGATGTTTACAATACAAATGAGAAGTCTGAGAAAATATAAGAGCTGTTATTATCTCTGCTTTACTGCATGACTTTTCACATTAGCAGTTTGGTTTAGTTGCACTTCCTTGGAATCAACAACCACTGTAAGGTTTTTTCCTGACAGTAACACCACAGCATCAGGAGTAAAGAGGGTACTGGTTATACTGCTTCCAGAAGACTAATCAGGGAAGACTCCAGATCACACTAGGCACTACAGATGACCCAACAAAGTCCTTCTCTAACATGGCCATGCACCAACTAAATGAGGGCAAGAAAGACAGGAATAGAGATGAACTAAAATCAAAAGCTGAGCTACACTAAACAAACTCAGACCTAAACCCTAATTCACATAATAATGCAGCCCTTTGATAACCAAGTAATATCAAGCACATGGATGAGATTCAGTTTCAGCACTATTTATTTCATCAAAAGCATCGTCCCTTTCTGCCTGAAGTGATAGACTGGTCTAAAAAATCTGAACTCCATTTGAATTTAAAAATGGACTCTTCTACAGTGATTTTAAATTTATTTCTCAAGAAATATGAAACTTCCATTTTAGACCAGGTTTATTTAGTAAATACATAGCAAAGGTATGATCCTTAATCAATCAATCAATCAATCAATCAATCCCAAAGCACAAGGAGCCCCAGAGACTTAGCAGTCATTGGAATCCTTATTGGAAGGACTACACAGTCAGGAAGATTCCTGTGCAGAAACAAGATCCATACTAAAAATCTGTGACAGTCAAAACCACGCTTCCAGCATATCTCGGGACAATGACAAGATACTGGTTATGGTTTTCTTTTAAATTAATTTGGTGGGGATAAATTGGCACTACAGGACTACTCTCAATTGTCATGCAATATTTGCTGCATATTGCCCCACCAGAAAAGAAGAATTCAGATTAGGCACTCGGTCATCCAGAGCTTCCTGTATCAAGACACCTGCAGAGACAATTCAAATCCAGAACAGCCCACACGTGTACAACTCACCAGGATGGTGAGACTCTGTCTCTAGCTCCGAGGAAGACCAATGAAGGACAGCCCATTGGTAAAGAACAGAAGGTGGCAGAAGTGCAGAAGCAAATCCCATTGTAAGAGCAAAACATCTTTATCATAGACTGTTTCTTTAATTTATATCTGTGCAAAAATAAATACAAACATGCTGACAAACTGGTTTAGCAGATGGTGTGGATAACAGAAAAAGATCAACACACTTCCTTCCTATAGCCACTTCTTTCAGCCTCAGAAAATTCATACTAAATTAGACCATGACAGATCTTCACCAATGCAGAAATGATAAACAGCCAAGCAGCTGTTAAATGCTCCAAGACAAGAGGTTGGGTGGGGAGGACCATGGACTGTTTGTTTGGTGGGCACTGAATTCACCCTAATCCCCTGAGACTAGGGGATGGATTAACTCATTCACCACTTTGGAAGCTCAAAACTGAAAGAACTGTGAAAAGAAAATAAGAAATGTAGGTGTAGGGGAAGCGATGGACACAAGAGGAGTGCTGAACTGCACAGTCATGAGCTGAGGTAGGACCACATGCAGCCTGGCTGCCGTATCAGTTACCAGTGAGGCAGCAGCGACCATCAGAAAGCTAAACTCTGGCCATCTGGAATATATCCTCACATGAAATACAATTAAAGTCCAATCATCTTCCCACTGCTGAGAAGTGGATAGTGTGAAGAGACAATACAAAACAATAAAGTTTTAGAAGGAATAAGCAGCATGAGAAAGAATGGAGTTGTCTGTACTGTTTTCTTCCTTCATTTGCCATTTCCAATTAAAATTAATTATTATTTCCAGGGGGAAAAAAAAAAAAGAAAAGAAGAGAACACATAAACATCTTAAAAGGGAATGAGCACTTTCAGATCTGAAAGAGCTCATTTCTATGCACCTTGAGGGAAAAACACACAGGCTTTGTCCTCTCATGCAAATACACTGCTTGGTTTTGAGTCATTGTTTTAAAGTGACAACTGAAGACCACTCCTTCCCAAAACAAGTTACTTTTCAACTCTCACTGTACCACTTGTGGGGGCTTCTTTTTCCCCCATAAAAACCAAGAAAAATGGATCCATTTTATTGAAAAGTCATTTTAAATTAAACAAATTAACAAATCATGCTGAAATTTGTCAAAAATTCATGAGAAAGTAAAAGCAGGGATTGTCTTGCCACACTATTCCCAGAGAAGGACTGCTTCAGCAGCCTCACAGGGTTAGCAAGGAATATAGATATCCATCTGTTTCAATTAAAACTCCCAAACAGACCTAGGACCTACTACCACCTCATGCAATGACTCATCTTCAAGATGTCAAGAACTATGCACTACCCCAGGAAACTCTCTAAATACAACTTGGACCACCATCCACTTTTTTAGATACCTTAGGCCCCTTAGGCCTCAATTTTGTAGCTTCTGAACTATTCTTTCCAAGTCCTTCCTCTCCTCTAAGACCTACAGGCCCATAAATCCAGTAGCGTCTGTCCCCAGAGCAGTTGTGCCTGTTTTCCTGCAGCCTGGTGAGAACAGACAGGACTCAAGATAATTAAATAAAAACACAGGAACTTCATTATTTATTTTAAAGGAAAATGTGTTTTCTAGGAAGAAAGTCCTTTAGTTGGGCAAATCTGTAAGCTGTTTATCAGCTTAAACTCATTATCTGTCCATATGGTCTTAGCACTGTGGCTTAAAAAAAATGGGCAGCACTAGCTGATGAAATGTCATCTGCCCTTATGCCAGAAACTACTATTTTTTTCACTGACGTCAAATTAGGATCCTTGCCACAAGTGGAGGGCTACCATAAGCATAGTCATAATATTTTAATTACGAAAGGATCTTACAGAAGGCAGCAAGGAAGGCAGGGGCAGTGCAAGAAAACCCATTCACAAAAATACAAAGTCACCTCATTCACATTTTGCCTCTGCTCTAATTCTTTTTGTTTGGGGAAGTGGGGTGGAAAGAGAGCAACCCAATGTAAAAAACTTAAAAAAAAAAAAAAAAAAAAAAAAAAAAAAAAAGGAATGAGATGCTAAAGCCAATAAACACACATCAAAGCATGAGATGGCTCTGCTTCAACTGCCTACAGTATTCAACCTGGGATAGATTAAGGCAAGACAAGAGGTGCTATGAGGGAAAATACTGCCCCTACAGCAGAGCAGACCATCTCCCTCCCTCACTCAACTAACAGTGAGACCCCAGCCAGCTCTGCTGCAGTGAAAGAGGCAGGGGCACATGATAGGCCCAGCTTTGTAGAAACCCAAATTTGTCCCCCATCGTCTGCTGCTGTGATTTGAAGCCCTTCCCACTCCCCTGCTGAGTCGCAGCAGAGAAGCAGGAGCTGGGTTTATTGATTCTGTGAGTCACAATTAGCCGTGGGACACACGACCAAAGGTTCAGCACAGGACGTTAAACCTGACTGAGCTGTCAACTCGGTTATTCCAAGGAGAGAGAAACAAACTGAAGTCACAGTAACAGATGTTTCTCATGTTTTATGAACTGCAATATTATTACTAGTTACAGACACAGTTTCTGCCTTTTAAAGCAGACCTGCAATGCTGTGCGTGTGAAATTATTTGAACTAACAGACAACTTGGCAAAGGACTTAGAGATAGCATTTTCGTGCTCTCACAATGATTCCTGTTTCCCTTTTGCCCAGCCCCACCCTGAGAAGTAGAATACATGTTAAAGCAGCCAAAAATGAGATCACGCCAGGATAGAGCATTTCGTTGCCATCATCCGCGACGAGAATGCAAGCACCCTAACCCCTCTCCTCTTTCGTGAAAAACACACTCTGCCTCTTCTCGGCTTCCACTGTGGGGAAATTAAGTTGCGGGGATCGTTCTGAGTTTTGAGGGAGCCTGGAAACTGAAGACTGGTGTTCTTCCCAGGATGTCTTATCCTTACACCTCAGGGGCAATAAAGGGATTTCCCCGTAATTTACAAAGGAAATCTGAAACACCCTGCGGACGCAAACCACCCCCGAGCCCATCCTGCTCCTCCGCAGCGAGGAGCGAGCCGAGGAGCGGCGGGCGCTCGGCAGCTCGGGGCACAGTGAGAAAGCCCTCTCGTGGAAAACACCAGCATCAGCCAGCCGAGCCCTCCCCTCGCAGCAGCCCCAGGCCCCGGCTCTGCTCAGGGCGCCGCTGATGCCCGGCTCCACCGCGGGCTGACAGCCGTCCCTCGCCCAAGGACTGACTCCCGCTCACCTGCGCATCCCGCCGGCTTAAACACACACCGCGGGCAGCTGAGCCGCTTGTGGCACAGGTCTGCCTTGCAGAAAGGGTGGAAATTTTGTGCGGATTTTGCAACATCTCAGAGAAGTTAAAGCGCTTCCTTTTCTCCTCACCCCGCTCCACTTGAATTCGTGGCAACTGTATCACATGGTATTATCGCTTGAGCCAACAAAAGCTGTACCTCGGCCACAACAAATACAGAAATATTAACTGCCTTCCAAGGAGGCTCAAACATTCGAATCATTATAACATACTATAAAAATACTTTGGTGAAAGCAGACGATAAAGAAGCGCATCTGTACATTATGTTACACACTCGAATTTGAAAGATTCCCCCCAAATTAGGAAAAAAAGAAAAAAATACAGAATGTTCCTATGTCTCCGAGTCACATCCCTATCATTTGCCCTCAGTTTCTATACTTTTGTGACGGAACAACTACTGCTCCTTACAAAAACCACTGAGTATCACAATAAGCATTTTACTGGTAGAATCCATCAAACACTGGCATCCATCCTGCTGAATTGAGAAAACTCTTTTAACAATTCCAACTTTTCACCCACTAGCAAAAGTCCAGGGAGAGCCTATGGTCACAATTAGCCTCCAGCACACTTCTGCCCAACCAGCTTTGGTAGCCACTGGCGATTCAGTGAATTATGTGGCAAGAGTCTATTAATTGTGTCCAAATTTGCTCTTATTATAGAAATACAAGCAGTAATCAGGCCGAGTTTACTAATTGCTGAGAGAAGTGCTAGAGAAAAAAGGAAATTATGATTATCAAACATACTTCATCCAAGTACAGCACACAAGAAAATGCTATTTACTCACTCACTATAACCTTCAAATACAAAAGTTACGATAAAACTTGAAATGCCCAGTTCGGCTTACAAAACCCCCATGTGGTCCCTCGCTAACATGTTTCTGCAGCTATAAATCTCTATTAAAGAGCGGGCACTGACCCAGGGTAGCGGGATGGAAGATCAGCAAAGTGTGAAAGAGAAAATTCCTCCCAGCCCGTGCTGAAGTAAAAAGCACGGGTAACTCTCCTACCTTCCTCACCCGAATGTCAGGGGTGGTGGCGCACCCCAACACGCGACAGCCGCAGTGCGGGGCGCTCCGGGCACAGCCTCGGGGCTCCCCGGCTCCTCCGCTTGTCTTACGGTGAGAGCGATCCAGGAGGGAGGGGTGTCGGGGCGGAGGCAACAGAATACAGAAATACCGAGGACAGGCTCTGAGGCTCCCGAAGACGCTCCCGGGGCCCGACCCCAGAGAGGTGTTACCAGCGGGGCGAGTTCAGCTGGCTCGGGCAGCCGGGGCGCCCTCCCCCAGCTCCCGTGCCGGCGCTACCGGCGGGCGGGCTAGATTCTCAGCCCCACAAACTTGCGCGCCCAGCAGCCGGGGGAGTCAGGGCGCTCCCGCACATCCTCCCCTGCCCTCTCCCGAGGGAACGGCCCGGCAGAGGGGTAGGCGAGCCGCCCCCCGTGGTGCCCCCGTCCGCACCCCCGAGCGTCCCGGGGCAGCGGCAGGGCGGCGGGAGCCGAGCCGGAGCGGCACCGCCGGCCGCGGAAGGGCTGCGCGGAGGGAACCCTCCCGTTACCTGGCGGCTCCGGCGGCGGCTCCCGCGGCGGCGGCTCCCGGGCACGGACCGGGCGGACCGAGCGGCGGCGGCTCCCGGCGGCGCTGGGCTCCCACTGCCGTGCGCGCCCCGTGCCCGGCAGCCGCGGAGCGCCGGAGCCGCCAGCGCAGCCGGCTCCACCTCCCGGCCGTGCCCCCTCCTCCGCCCCCGCCCGGCCCGGCACGGCTCGGCCCCGGCCCCTCCGGCTGGGCGCGCCTCTGCCCGTGCCTCTCGGCTGCCTTCGCCTCCCCAGAAAACTTCCCGGCTGCAGGAGCCGCCAAGGGCAGCGCGGGGTTACTCGTCCCTCCCGTACCGTGCCTCGGCCGTTCGGGCTGCGGGAATGGCAGCGCGGCAAGGGCGGCCCGGGGACAGCCTAACCTGGGACCCGAGAACAGCCCTGAGCCCGCAGCAGGCGGATGCGAAGGAGAGCTGCCTCCTCCCCGTCTGCAGGGTGTCCCCGGTAACATCCAACGGGCTTCTGATGCACCGGGGGGATCCTCGGGACGCAAAAGGAGGAGACCAGGGAGGTGGCAGAGAGGTTGACCCGTACCTCAGTGGGAGCTGCTGAAATGCCTTCGAAGATCTGCCAGCGAAACTTCAAAGGATGACACTGCGGGACTGGGAAGCCCTTCCAAAATGCATGCCAAACCGAAGGAAGAGCCCATGTTAGCGACATGGGAAAAGCCTAAGGAAATAAGGCTTGTGCCGTTATGCTGTGTGTGCGTACCAATAACTTCTGAGCCAGTTAAAAAATTTCAATAGCATTTGACAGCTACAGATTCCACAAAAATAAATAACCGTGTAGAAGAGGTCATCTTTTTACTGCTCTTGCACATAGAGCGGCTATGGTATTTCCAGTCCAACAGCATCTGACAAGGGAATCCACAAGGCGGTTCATTTCAATTATCCCTTAGGAAAACTGCTCATCACTGTTCCCAACACTTTCAAAGTCCTTACCGGGTTGGAGCGAAAGAAACTGAGAGAGTAAAAAGAGTGCAGAAGTAATGCTGTTACTCTAACAACCAACAGCTCAGGATTAGTAAATCGGGCTTTAGTAAATTGGACATTACATCCTCACATAACAGAGAGAACAATCCTACAAGGGCCAGATCATGCAAGTGATGCAAAGATATGTCCTGGTGCTGATAAGGAATCCTGCTTATTTCATGATGGTTTGCAAGATGGGGGATGCAGATTTGGACCCTCAAAGCTTAGTAGAAGAACAAGAGACAACAGGAATGTCTAACAGTGCAATGCAAAGGAAAAATAGATGTGCCAGCATTTCTGCATAATCTCTGCTAATGCCTCATATATCTGGTAATGAACAGTTACAAGGCTCCCCAGGTGCAGATATTTGTTGGCGTTGGCTTTCTTTTATTTCCTAATGTGAAATAAAAATAGGGAGATACACATAGAATTTAACAGTTATGGTCCCAAATCTATTTCTGTGTAATAGCAAAACTAGATTACACAACCAGACTGTATTTGAAGCGTATGTTTTGTTATAGTCTGTTGCTTAAGACAGGCAATCATTTCAGGGTCTGATATTTCCTTGTAATATTTGGGCCCATGTTTTTCCATTTCTGTTTTGCTATTCATTTATTTGTGTCACACAGCATGATCCTAGTTCTGCTTGGTCTTTGTGGCAGAGTAGGGGATTTCCATTTCTTTATTAGACACAGTTTGACACGAGGTAATAGCCTTGTTCCTTATTTGATTCCTTTGCAAAGGACTCAGAGTGCTATTTTCCAGGAGGCTGGCTTGTCACACCCCTTAGGCAGCAGATCATAGCTCTTTCAGGCAAAGATTACATTTTTGCTCAACAAACCTGCCAAACTGGGTCCTTTGGTCCTCCTCCTTCACCTTCTATAACAATCTCACACGTGCACCCCTGCACTGTCCAGGAGTGTTGCAGGACCCCATATGCCAAGCAATTTTGCTGTACCAGTGAATAAACCATCAAAGTGTGTGTGTGTATCTGTCTGGCTGCCCAACCCTACCCTCGTCTTAGGGCCTAATGCACAGATCTCATGTGGAGGGTTTCCAGTAAACTGACTGGGCTTAGTCCTGATGGAAACACCACCATTTTAAACAGCCCCAGATTCTACAGACAAGATCCTCTCCTTGTCAGGGACACTCTTGGCATTTTTTCCAACAACTGCCACCCCTTTCCCCTCCAGTGACATCATTATTCTGATATTTTGTAAAAAAAATGTAGGGTGATGTATCCAAAGACTTGTATGTGTTTTCTGTTTTCCATCCCGATTCTCTGAAACTGTTTTGTAAATGAACAAAAGTCAACTATATGTGACCCCAGCTTTCAAATCTTCCACATGCTAGCATAGACACAATAGTGCTCTTACATGCTCAACTGTGCAATTTAGGGGGCCACTATTGAAAATTAGCTTCCCGAGTTCATAGTGCTTTCACCGTCATGAAGGAATTGCTTTGTGAATCCCAGCCAGCACTGAACTGAGTTTTGCATTTAAAGCTGGGGTTTACTTCCTTTGTTATGTGTAAAGAATATAGTATACCCTCTGTGAATTGAAAGCATAACAGCCTTGAATAAAGCAAATTTTATGATAGATCAACATGTTAGAGGGATGTCTTACTTGTTTTCTGATAAACAGGTTATTGAATTGAAATCAGAACAAGAAAAGTTCCATGGTTTAGCTTAGAACACTAAAGCTGTTCTCCCGTTTCAGAAGAGCCCAGAGCTGCAGCCCTCCCACTGTCTGAAGGACCTGTCCCTTGAATCATAGCTATCACAATCTGGATAGCCTCTCTGATACACTTCTGATAGGCTTGAGTTTTCAGAAGCAGAAACTGCAATATTGGGAAACCATGAACAAATCATGGCAGGTCCTCATAGGTGTAACTGTATGGGTTTTGAGTTAAATTTAACTCCACAGAACTCACCCATTATTTATGAACGCTTTCTTGTCTGTGCTTCCCATCTTAGTTCTCAAGTTCACAGTTTCCCTGTTCCTTCCTTCCCTGGCCTCCCCAGCTTTCCTCCTGCTTCCTTTGCCTCCAGACTGCTCTCTTTCTTTTCTGATTATTCTCTCTCAGTATTTCTACTAATACCTTTCTCAATTTGCTGCTAAGGCAGATAAAGCAGGAGAACAAGCCCAATCCAGCTTGGCTGTTTTTCCTAGAGCTGGACTGACACACAGCCCAGCTCATTGCCTAGACAGATGGGCAGAAGGAAACTCTCTGGCATCTGCATGCTGGAACCTGAATACCAGTCTATTTCCAGATAACCATAGCACATTCCAGGAGCAATCTGTGCTCGGTAGAAATCACACAGTGTTATTAACTCTGCCACGAAGCTGAATGGCACTTCTGAGAGCACAAAACAAACAAGGTCTCAGCCACAAAGAGCTTAGGATGACAAACTGACTGTCTGAACCCCATCACCTGCTCCCAGATAAAGACAGAGAAGTAAGAGATCTTGTTTTTCCGAAATGTCAAGCACTTATAGTGCTGACTGAAGTTACACTGATCAGTATGTTCTCTCATCTGCTATCAGACTGCTTTTCCAGGGCCCCTCCATCAGGCTTGGGAAAACAGCATGAGGGGACAGTTGATGTACTGGTAGCGAGAGGTTTGTTCAAGCTTCATTATTAAAATCATAATTAAAACCTTGCCAGTGTATTTTTCAACCCAGTTTTGCTTTCCCAGGCTCAGCTGGGAAAACTGAAGCTAAATTGTTTATGAGTTGGTTTCTTTGTCAATATCAGCATTTCCCAATCATTTTCATCCAAGCAACAGCTAACATTTTGGAGGAAAAAAAAAATATCACAGGCCCTCCCTTTGCCATTTTTTGTTTTTGTTTTTGTTTTTGTTTTTTAAATCAAGAACTAAGCTGCATTTTGAATATTCATTTACAGATTTATTTTTCCCAGCTTTGTTTTCATATTCACTTGATCACATGGTAACATACATGCATGTTTTTCTGAAGTGAAAAATCATGTTTTGTCATTATTTCACATATCACTTCCTCATGTTTTTTTGACCCACAGACCACAAGATTGGAAGCAGGCTTCCAGGGCAAGAGACATGCTTTTCTCAAGATTATTCAACCTATGAAGAACACTTCATGCTCACTGAGATACTCAAATAGTATCTCAGTGAGCATGAAATAGGTAGACATAATTTTCCTAAAAGCTTTCATGCTCACCTCCCTCTTTCCTATCTTTGAAGTTGTAAGATTACACAAAGGAACTGGCAGCAGTGCCTAAACCCAAAACCGTAGCAGCAATGACTGAACAAACCCTTGGACTCTGCCCAGAAGAATCTCAATTAAGAGAATTCTTTGTAATAATTTTAATATGGAGCATCGAAGGGATACCTTAAAAACAAAATTAACATATTTAAGATGACAGCCATTTCCACAGCTAGCAGCAGGTAAAGCTGTATATTAGTGGGGAAAAAAAAAACCACAAAAAACCCCAGAAAATATCCTGTCCTCTGTTTGCTTTTTTTTTCCCCCAGAAGTTTACTAAAATGGAGATTAAACCAAAACATCAAAATTTCCAACTATGTATATTTTGAGAAAATTCTCAGCATTCATATTACCTCTGAAATGTGCAGCTGAGATTTTCCTGTGCTCCTTGAAACCCTTATGGAAACTAGCTTTCACTAAGAAAAAGTAAAATGGAGATCCCCATTGTACCAGGAACCTTGCAGTTCCTTACATGTTTAAATATGACAAAAGAGACAAACACAGAGGAACCATTATCCCCATTTACAAACAGGAAATTGAAGCAGGAAGAATGACTGCTGAAGAAGTACTAGAGGTCTGTGTCATCTCCAGGACATGAGCTAGCAGGTCCTGGATCACAGACAAACCCCTTACTCATCCAAATATCTATCCTCAAATGTTCTGACCCTTCTTGGCATTTGCATCTCTCTTATAACACAAAGGGAGGAGGCTCAAATGCATTTTTAAAACTCTAGATGACACTGAAATATTGAAGCTATTTTTATTCTCATAAGATTTTACAAAGCACATTTCTCCTTTAAAAAAGAAAAAAGAAAAAAAAAAAGGAAAACTAACAAACATAGCTTCAGGGTTTGTTGTTCCTTGAGATGTTCCAATTAAAAAACACCTTATTGGACAGTTACAGTTCTTCACAATTTCTCTGTCAAAAATGTGGTATGTAGTTCACAGGTATCTACAGAAAATATCAGTAACTGCCGGGGGGAAATGGAGGTGTTGAAAACTTCACTTCTGACAACAGTTAGATGGTCACCCTGCAAATTGTTTCAACACAGCCAGTTGTGTTGCCATAACGTGTTAAACATCTGCTAAAAACATATGGAATCCTCCTTGGGGGGATGTAAGTTAGATGCCATTCATCAAACTATTTCACTGCTTCCCTTCTCCCCAAATGACTCCCTCCAGAGAGCCAACTGAAGAAAAGGATTCCAGTGTCTATATGTAGAAAGGGTTCCCTAGCCAGAAAAGTGGTGATAGCTCCCCTTGGAACTGGGAGAAGGTCCTATCCAAGTAAATTCTGCTGGACCACATGGTGGTTAAGGAGAAAAATAAAACAGCACATCATCAGAACTCCAAATCAGGCATCTCCCTCCTTAGGTGGAAGGAGGTAGCATGGGGTTCTGCAGCAAAACTAATCCCCATTCAGCAGAATTCAGTTTACATGGGCACTACCAGGTTAGAAATGCTGCTCTCAGGTGGGAGACTGCTGAAATAATGACCTTGGGCATAGAAGGATCTAATGCTTTTCCCAGTATCACACAAAATAGAATGTTATTATGTCCAGAAAATTGAACTGTCCGGTGCCTAAACATTGGCATGAGCATGCATAGCTGTGTAAAATTTTTCAGGAAGGCTGTAAAATGTTACCAGAGCATCAGTGACTTAGAGTGGTGACAGTCAATTTTCAAGGTGTGAAGATTGCTGGATATCACACATGATCCCAGGATTTTTCATTATCAAATTCAGTGCCTTAAGTGGGATGTAGCTTTTTGCAGATCTGAACTGGTCTCTGGTAAGAAATGGAGATGACATATCCTTACAAGTCCACAAAGCAATGGTTGGATGGTGATGCAACCTCACTGGGATAGCTGTCGAAAACTGCACAGCTTTCTTTTGTTTCCTGAGGCTCCTGTTGTTTTTCTCAGATATGATACTCTCTACAATAAAAGATAGTACTTTACAGACCTCTTTTCACTTGTTGTTCACACCCCTTCCAAACACACACACAGTGAGGGCAGGAGCAAAACTGCACAGGTTTTGCTTCTTTTTTCCTCAGTCTCAGGAGTCCTTTTGTGCATTTGTGTGTAAGGCAGCCCCGCTCATCTGTCAACAAAAGGGAACTGGTAAGTGAGCAGAGCAGCCGTGCTGGGTATGGGAGCTGTGAAATTCCTGAATGCTGTATGGTGGGATTGGGGCTGACTTGATACTAGGGCAAGATTAGTTATTTTTAAAAACGTAGTCATAAAATTAATGGTCCTTGTGAACCCTTCACCAGGCACTAATTAATCAGCCTTCCGTTTCTATAAGTGAGAGCAAATGAATGTCAGGAATATGCAGTGATTTTGCCTAGTGGGCAGTAGGATTAGATTTATTAGAATTTAGGGCTCCTAACCTGTGATCGAAACATGATTGCACCTCTCTCAGTTACTTAAAATGTGAGTTTTCTTTATCTGAAGATAAAAATCCTTTCATTGGCTGTACACTCATTAGTCAGAACAATTGCTATACAAATTATGTTATTTTTCAGCATAAAAATATGGATTTTTGTAGACCACCATGGAACACAGGTTGGAACTATGAGAGTCACTTATCTGACTGGTTCCTGCTATGAATGTTTTAAACAACATTGTGAGTTATTAGCTGCTGCTTCCTATCAGGAAGAGATAAACTGTGGATTTATTTAATGTTGGAGCTGATTTCACCCCTGGTTTTACTGGACTAGTGTCAATGAAACAATGCCAAGGACACATTCTCTTAGCTGAGTAGTCCGTAGCCAGCTATTGCCATTAACTTATTGTACACACATCACAAAAGCTTACAAAGCAAGAAGAAAGAACCATCTTCTTGATTCCTTCATCCTGAGCTACCCTCAGTGAAGGACCCAGAACCCAGATTCTGTTTGAAAGACCCCCAAGACTAGTCCTGTAGACTTACAGCCCACCAAAAGGTTGAATCCACCAAGCCCCTGAAACCTGAGAATTGTGGAAAGCCTGGCAAAGGCTCTAAGACTTCCTGCGCTTCCCTCTTGTTGTAACCAGCCCCTCTGTGCAACTTTTCATACCATGTTTTGGCACTTTCTTATCCTCCTGGCTGTGATACCAAATTGCAGACATGGCTGTGAAAGTTGAAGACTTTAAGAAGAAATTGTCAACTGGATTTTCCTGAAATCCTGTACAGCAGAGTCAAGACTAGGAAATTTAGAGGGAAACAAGAGTTTGCCCAAACCACTTCTGTGGCACTGCTTTTAAGATAATTTCAGTTGCTCTAGAAGAGGTGCAGAGGGGAAGAACTGGTACAAACCCTTGAGTTAGCTCCTTCTGTGCAGAATACAACCCGGTCTGTACATTCCTATCTTCCTCCTTTTCAGTACATCTCACTCTCCTGCTCTCATCTCCACTTCTCTCGGCTCATTTTCTCTCACTATCTCCAGCCCTGTTGTGCTCTCTGAAGCACTTTACTTCTTTACTTTCCCCTGTGTATCCCCATGATAATCAGTCCCTCCCTCACTATCAGGTCCCTATGTTGTCTTCCAGGAGATCTCATTTTGGTTCTGCAGATAAGGACACAAAGCAGAGAGTGAGTAGAGGAACAGGGGTCACAGAAATTCAGAAGAGGTTTTTCTCTTTAAACTGAAAAATGGGGGCAAATCCCTCTGTTGCAAGCAAAAATAATGACATGTTAGAAAGGATGAGAATGGAAACTCTGCCTTTCTTGGAAACAGTGACTGAAAATGAAGCAATAGTTTTGGGAAGCCCAGGGTATTGGTAGAGCAGCTGGTCTCCTTCCAACTGGGATTTGCTGTGTTCCAGGGCTATAATCAAGCAAATAGAGAATTTGCCAACCAAGGCTTTATTCAATGTGCCAGGTAGCAGCCATCCCTTCACATGAGCTAGAAATGTCTTCACTAATGTGCAGCATGTGCACAAGTCGCTAAAGAGCCTTCACCCTTCATCAGTCACACAAGTGCAGTTGTGTGTGCAGCAGGAAGAGCAGAGGCAAGGGGATGGCAAGCTATTAAGAATGAAGCCTAATGGCCCCTTGAGAGCCCTGGGAGGGGGGAAATAAAATAAAATTTAAAAAACCCTTCACCTGAATTTTAATCATTCCCAAGGGAAGACATGAGATTTAATACAAAACATTACACAGCTGCTTTGCTACACGAGATTAACTTCATGTAACAGGATGAATAAAAAATATTCCCACTCCAACTTTCTGAAACATTCTGCCCTGAGGCAGTGAGAGAAGTGGCACAGAATGCAGAATGAGGCAGGGGGATGAGCTGGAGATGCTTTTAAGCTCTGTGCAAGTCACCCATCCAAAGCTGGGCTCTGACACAAATCTCCTTCAACATCTCAAATTAATAATTCATCCTTAGTTGGGCGATCATTACAAGATCTCTTTCTGCAGACAGACAGTCAGAGAGAAAAATGTAAGAGTTAATGCTGGCTGGCAATACTGTGAACCTCTGAGAGCAACAGGCTATGACAGCACTGCTTAAGTTCTCCTAGTGCTGTGCTGAGCGCCTGGGCATCTGCTAAAGACTGTAAATGTGCACGGATGAGGACTGACCCACTTCTGCAATTGAAAGCTGGAAAGCCTCCCAGATGCACACATGATGTTTTGGCAACACAGAGAGAGAGAAGTTCAAGGAAACTAGGAAAAGAGTTCAGAAGAGGAGTGTGAACAAAAAATACACAAACAGAAAAACATCTCGTTCTAAACTCTTTGTTATCAGTCATCCAAGATCAGTTGCTGTCAAGGTCAGTAGAGATTTTTGTGGTAGAAATGAGGCAACTTCCCTCAGCCACCAAGATAAGTTGTAGGTTCACATCACAGCCTGTCAAAGTCAGCAGGGACTTGGTCACAAATTGATTTACAAGAACATCGGCTGGAGATATAACCTTTTTACTTTCCAAGCTGTAGAGTAAATGCATGTCCCTTGACAAGTAACTTTTCTTGGTAGCCACATCAACCATTTATGAAGCAAGAGTAGTATGTGCTTAGTGCTTAGCATGACAGGCAGTGTGCATTTCATAAAATACCACCTTCCATAATCAACAATTTAGAAAACTAACTATTTACTATTCTTGCTAAAAATTATCAGAAGCAACCAAGTGATCATTGTGCACATTTTGTACTTGTCCTTTGGAGATAGCAGTCCCATTAAATCCTGGAAGTCAAGGAGCTTCTAGAACTGTCTAGGCTTTGGAAAATAAATCTAGATCTCAGCAACTGCTGTGAGTCAGATGTGATTTTCTTCTTTTATGCCAGATGAGAATTCACAACTTGAGCATGATGCCAGTCAAGGAAATATGAAAACAGAGAGTTGTCTAGGACAGCAATGTGCTGAGGGACATCATGGTGCCTGCTTAGTCTCCATGGGAACTCAGCAAAGGCAGGCTGGTTGTGGCTGTGGCTACTCAGACAGAAGTCAGGGTTATTCAGAACAGATGCAGCAGTCACCTACCTGTTCTCTCTCAGGTGTCTGGCAGCAGTGGTTGTAGCAATCCCAGTTCCCTTATGCTCACCTCTTCAGCCTGCAATTATGGTTGCAGTCCTTCCTGCTACTCTTCTCTTGCCTGTGGAAACAGCAGACTCACACCAGTCTCTCATCTTGGGGGCTGAAAAATTCAACTTTCTGTATGCTGTGGAGAAGCCTGGAGTCACCCCCAGGCACTGGTGATGCTCTGCAGCTGGAGGTGTTCTGAGTGAGATGTAAATCAAGATACATGGTCGTAAAGTGGCAAGTGACAAGACTTAGAGGGAAAAAAGGTGTTATCTTTAGTAACCAGGCCAAATGCCAGCTCCAGCTAAGATAACAGACATTCTACTGACTTCCTGCAATTTTCCTTCAGTGAAATATTATCCTCTTTACTTCCTGCCAGAGTGTCATTTAACACTGCTTTGCCAGTCTACTGTGATTTGCTCAAAGAAAGCTGCATTTCAGTGAGGACTAAACTCCACTACACTAGAGATGTGCCCAAACTGTGTGATTCGGAATGAGATTTATATATATGTTCAAGAGGCTACATGGATTCAGTAGTTCAGTTTAATTTTGGTCAATTAATTTTGCAATAATCTTTTATTACAGGAAAAAAGGCAACAAACCAGTTACGTACACGGATGACATGAGAATTCTTGTTTGTATCTGGAGAGCACACGTCACTAAAATAAATTTCTCAGAACAATAGCAAGACCCTCTTCCTGCAGCACCCTGAGCTCACATTCCAGCAACCACTAATCCTATCACCTGGAAATAACTGCTGCTCCTAGAGACAGCACTGAAGTGCCCTCCGAACTGGAGGTACCAGCCCAGTTCTGCTGCCTTGTTTGGACTTGACTTTAGAAGTCTTTTCCATCTTAAACAATTCTGTGATTCTGTGATAGATACTGGGTTATTACATGCAGCTACATTTGCTGCACATATTGAAGTGTTCAACACCAGGTGGGATGGCGCTTCGAGCAACCTGGTCTGGTGGGTGGTGGTGGCAACCCCATGGCAGTGGGGTTGGAACAAGATGATCTTTAATATGCCTTCCAACCCAAACCATTCTATGATTCTATAAGAGTGCAGTTTTGCCTCAACAATGCCTTGCAGACACCATTAGGTGATACAGATGCTTTGTGATAATATATTACTTGAACTCAAGATAAAACTACAGCAAAGCAATTTATTGCTACCTGTGCATTTGTACTGGAATATGTCAGTGTACCTGAGGAAGATGTAACAGCTCCCAAAGTAGGCAGGAGGAAATGTTGCTTTTCTGTTCACAATGGGTTTCCTCATCAATCAGGCATGTTCATTAAAGCTTGCTTCCTTTAGCAGGATGACTTTAAAGGGCAGTTGTGGAGGAGGAAAAGGAATACAGACTTATTGCATGCCATTTTCCAGGATTTGTCCTGAAGATTAATTTAATCCACCACTTTAATGAGGCTGAGTCCTCAGGAATGGGTGATCAACACCTTCACATTCTAGTGTGATAATACAATAACAAGACATCCTCTCAACATGTGTGAGGCCATGCCTTTCACAGGAGCATTAGGTACTGAGCACAAATCACAGGCCAAGTAGGAAAGGCACAGCTATTCACCGCAAATCAGGTGGTGTCAGAGCCTCAGGATCCATAAGGTCAGAACTGCTATAGCTAATAGGCAATTTCTCCATCAAGTGTCACGCTGTTCACATGTTCCTGCTTTGCCCTTTCCTCCTGGGGTGTTGATGGTGCTGGTGATG
Source organism: Poecile atricapillus (assembly GCF_030490865.1). Classification (NCBI taxonomy): domain Eukaryota; kingdom Metazoa; phylum Chordata; class Aves; order Passeriformes; family Paridae; genus Poecile; species Poecile atricapillus. The sequence continues at coordinate 140,955,158 of NC_081249.1, read as the reverse complement.
AAGGTGGGACTACAGCCAGCTGTTCTCTGACATGAGGTGTGCCAGGCAGTGGGATACTGCCCTCAGCTCCAGAAGCTGTCAAAACCATCATGGATTTATATTCCGTGGAAGTAATTAGGGACTCCCCGTTGCTTCTCCACTCGCCTCCCATTTGTAGGGCAATCACATCAGACAAGAGCTGTGCTCAGTGAATGCTGCCAGCCTCCCCTGAAGCCAGTGGGGACTATTAAGAGAGGTTACTGGGGCAGATGGAATATTCCCCACTAGAATGCACACGCAGAGCTATAGATTTTGCCTTTGAACATAGCCTCTGGCAATTTCCAGCAGATAAATGAAAGATGCTATTGCCATTTGTTTGGGTTTTTTAAATAACGATTTGCATCACTTGTTGCTTTTAGTCATAGTAATCACATCTCCAGTCTGTGGTAGAGACACAAAATAATTTTTTCTTCCCTATTTGCTTGATTTTTTTCTATTCACTTCCTCACTCTCTTCACAACTAGTGCAGGCATACAGGGCCTTTGTGCTAAGGGAGTCTGGAAGGGGAGCTGCTGCTGCTCACCAGACTCCCTTTGTTAAGATTTGCAAGGGGAAGGGACTGGCCCTGAAATGCTTAAGGAGCTTTCTTCAGCCAGCTTTGTTCCTTTCCTCATGTCCAAAATTGGACTAGTGGCTCAGAGGTACAACCTGAGCTCATTTTATCCTGCTGCATCAGGAAAAGGCCTTTATAATGCAGTGAGTTTCTGAGGCCTTGGGCTTCCCAGTGTTACATGAGGCTCACCAGCGGATGACACCCATGAGTTTTTCCAGGATGAAAATCCAAGCTTGTGCAGTTTCCTGTCTAATAGCAGATCCCTCCATCAGAGTCCTTGCCCTCCCCCTCGGGTGAACTGCCATTGACCCAGTGAATTCAATTAGTATGGTTCTTCCTTTATCAAACAAACCCCACATGGCCCAAACCAAACATGGTGCATTTGAAAACAAATGGATTGAAACGGCCCTAATCTAGTCAGACACTGTCCTCTGCATATGTTCCCTCCATTTCAGCCTACCCACAAACACAATCAGGCCATCATCAGGATCCCATCTGGTCTGTAAGGGGAGCCTGACACCCTGCAGAACAGAGAGCATCTCTGATTTGGGCCAGTATCAAACAGACCTCCACAGTGCTTTTTGGGCCAGTTTTCTCACCGTCTCCACTGCTGAGCCCTAAAGGAAAGGGGAAGAATGCCTCAGATTAAGTCCTAGGAAGAAAGCTTGTGAGCTTAACTTGATTAAATCCATTTTTAACCTTGACTCATTCCATTTTTGCCATGCACAGTGGTGATGCTGCCATATGCAGTCTGGACAAACCCCACTACCTAAAGCACTTGTGTAAATCACTAGAGCAGAAGGCACTGCACCTTGACTGGAAGGCTCTGAATCACTCCAGCCACTCCATATGTGAAGATTTTTCCTTTATACCACAGGGAAGCTGTCAGTGCTCCCATTTCTGGGGCCCACTGATCAGCTACATCTGTCCTAGAATGCACACCAGCAAAAAGAAATCCCACATCAAAGAAGGATTCCCCACCTGACTTGTCCAGAAGAAGAACCCAGCTATGATGAGGAGAAGGGAGCTTTCTTTGCTGGCAAATTGGCACAGACACAGATGCTGTCCATATTACTATTATTACCTTACATATTATTTTGGCCATCATAAACAGCACAGACTTGTTTGGGAACCCTCCTCTAACACAGCGCACCAAGCATTGAGTCGAGGTTGTCAGAAATTCCTGGGCACCCCTGACACCTGTTCAGGCACATCTCTCATGCCCTACCTTCTCTGAGCCAGAAGACACCAGGCAGGATCCCTGCTAGCTCACAGGACATGGACTCAGAGGGAGGCTGGGGGCTGTCCCTTCCCAGCAGAGATGCCCTTTCTCTTTGGAACACAGACGGAGAGCAGCTTGAGTCAGGCAGCACATCTTAGGCAGACTCCCTTGGGTGGTTCCCAGGAAAAGCCTGGTAGAAGAGGATCAGAGACAGTGTGTGAGAGGGCTCAAACAGCACTGCCATCAGATCTGGAGGAATGGTGACTTGCCTGAAGAGAGCTCTTGTGTACTACACTGAGGACATGTTCCAGAGAAGTGCTGTAGGACCTTTTTCACACATAGGCATTAAAAATCAGGGCTGTGCAATTGGGTATCCATTAGGGCTGCAAAGACACTAAGGGAAAAAAAAAAATCAGTATTTCTTAGCAGAGCCCATCCCAAAAGACTTCCTGCATGTGGTCTTTCAGACAGCAGGACACTTGAGCCATTTCCTGTGGCAATGCCCAGGATGAACAGTCTCTCTTGACCCACTGGGCAGCCCTTCTCATTTAGCCTTATCCCTCTAAGAGCATGAAGGAGGCAAGCAGGGGCAACTATTAATTCCAGGAAGAGTCAAAGCAGTGAACACATTCCCTTTATACAGCCTTTATACATCTCTTTTCAGTGTATAACACATGCCTTAGGTGAGTTTAACAAAACTGTGAAAAGAGAAATCTTATGAAGCTAGACCAGAAATCTTAGCAGAATATATTTGAAGAAACTGCTGAAAAACATGAATTAGAAGTTACCACGTTTTCTATTCCAGGCTGCCTAAAAGGCATAACATACATATCCCTGTGTGGTAGATGTGAATTATCCCACTGGAACCAGTAGCCAGCACTCCAAACTTCTTAGATGAGCCATTCTTTTGAACCACTTCCTGTGCCCCAAAAGCCCTTGACGGGTTTTCTATATTCTCTAAAATACGTGTTCACTCTTTTTTTTTTTTTACTGTCAGACTTCCCAAAGATGAAAAAGGGCAAAAACCAAAGAGGAATTTCTGTTACACTACCCAATCCCATCATAAGTAAGGAACAACTGGAAACGATTGCAAAGCTAGATGCTTCCCCAGGGCTCCCTAGGAACACTTATGGGCAGAATTCCACCCACTCCTGCTTCTTTTTCCCTGCAAACACAACATTCCCTTCAGAGCACTCACACAAGAGTGCAGCTGCCTCACAGGGAACAAACTAAAATGTATCTGAGGAGACCTCTGGAAAGGCCTTTAAGGGAGCTGGAAAAAGCAGAACTATCAGTAGTACAAGTGCCCAGCACAACAGAATTCTCTGGAAAAATATAATGATCTGGCTCTTCTGATTCTGAGATTTGAAAAAGTCACAAGAATGCTTGAAGTTGCTCATTTGCATTTTGTTTCCCAGAATGCAGTTCCAACTCATGTATTTCCCACAGGCACCAACATCAAAGCTGTGGAAACAAGCTATCTTTGCATGAAAGTTTTCTTTTTAATTAAACATTATAAACTAAGGCCAGAAATTCCTTCTTCTTTCACAGCTGGAGAAAGCATAAAGGCCTAGTGAGGCTGGAGAAACAGAATCCATCAGTCACTGTACAGAGGGAGATTGCTCGGCCATGGATGCTGGCAATTTCCTCCTAACTGCTTGGCTCATTCGTGCAACATATGGCGAGGTATGGAAAGTGCACCTATAGCCCAAAGGTCACTGTGCCACCTGCAGACCCCAGACAACATGCAGCCTTGCACAAATACACATGGAAGTAATTAGGCAGGCAAGGGAGCTGGGATTTGAAGCGGAACCCCCTCAAGTCTGCTGCATTAATCCTTCCAGCTGAGCTGGAGAAGAAGTCTGAATTCCCAGGGGTCTGATTGCTGCAGCTTGTAGCTCAGGGTGGAAAAAAAAGTAGTTTACTGTTTCCTTGCCACAAACATGCCATTATGTTTTTGGGGTTTGGATGGAGAGAAGAGCATAAGGGAGTTCCAAAGGGGCCAGGTTCGCTTCCCTCATTATCTGCACAGTCACAGCTTGGCAGGCTGCTTTCTTAGTGTTGCTCTTCCACGAGCTTTCAATTTAGAAACCACATTTGGATTTTATGAATTTTTGCTTGAAGATGACAAGTTTTTTGGGACTAGAGTGATAGATCCCAGTGAGTGGATATGGGGATGCAGAATGACAGGAAGTTTGGATTCAGTCTCATCTTTATAATGTTGCATCCTCTGGAAGTGTTAAGCTGTGGAGTGCCACCCTTCCCTGCAGCGCACTGATAAAAACAATGTCCTCTGATCCCAAAGATCTTATCTTATAGCTGAAGCACCAGCCAAGAGATAAGAGTGACAAAGATATGGCATGACAAGGAAATCATGGTGGTTGCAGGGATGTGATAGGTTTGGAGGAGTGGACTGAAAACAGGCTAAAAGGAAGTGGGATTGAAGAAGGGTGAGAGGATAACTGTACCCACCAGGGATCCAAGGCTCAGATGTCAGTAAATCTTCAATCTTCTGCCTCAGTAGATCCAAACACATGTTCATCCTACACATTTGCCAATAAGAAACTTGGGAAAAGTTTGCCAGTCATCATTCCCTTCATGATACTAGCATGTTCCTTTTGTCTCCACCCTACTTTGCTTCCCTGGATTTATCATATCTTGCACAGAGCTCCCTGTGCTTTTTCTCTCAGAGGTTCACTGCTCGGGCCACTTCTCACACAAAATTATGACTCCACATAATGAAAATGTCACCCAGCAAACAGTGAGGGTGGATGGAGAAAAAACCTCCACAAAAACCTCATGACCAAGACTTCACTTCAGTCCCAGGACCAGCTGCTCAGTTCTGGAGTTGTCCTTTTACATGCAACTTTATGAGACAGGACTAAGAGGCAAAGTATGAGACAAAAATGAGCAACAGGGAAAAGTCACTACATAAATCCAATCCCCTTTGTGCTGCCTGGGGAGAGTAAAGGAGTGAACTGAAAGAGTGGAGTTGAACCTAAGCAAGAGCAGATGAAGGTGTTGCTTTAATGTTTGGTGTTTTTTGTTTTCCACTACCCAAATCAATAAATAAATTTAAATTTAATTTAATAAGTTAATAAATTTAATTAGATAAGTTAATTTCCCAAAGTTACAGAATCATACGACCATTTGGGCAGGACTGAACCTTAAGGAAGATCATCTACTTCCAACCTCCACTCAGTTGGGCAGGGACACTGGAGGGTGCAGTCTCAGCAGGCTGCTGGCAAGTGGCACATCATCCTCATGTCACTTCATCAAGTTGTTCACATACACTTAGTGAGTGATAAACAAGCCACTGCATTCATCTTTGTGCCTCTTTTACTAAGTGAACATGTATCATAAGTGCAGCCATCTACAATGTTTCTATTTCATCATTCCCCTAGAGATTTTCTATCTAATTTTAAACTAACTGTTTACATTTTCTGGGTTGTGTCAAATAAACAGACACCACTATATGGAAGCTAAGGATACAGGAAGAGGCAGGGATGGGGAGCACTGCTAAGCAAGTTGCTCTTCTCAACTATTCCTGGAACATAAATACTGGGCCTGCAATTCCTAGTACAATTGTCTCTGTTCTTGTGGAATTGTATGAGTAAATTCTCAAGCATCACACGGAGCTGTCTCTGCATTTTGAAAAAGCCAGTCAAAAGCATGGAGAGCAGTTCTGAGTGAGCAGCAGGAATGTTTCCATGCTACCTTTCTGCTGCTGCTTGGCCAAGGATTTCCAGTCACTTTTCATGATGCAGCCACTCTTCTACAGGGTCAAGTTTATTTCCTTTTCATGGTGCTTATCAGGGAGGAAAAGGCTTGGTGCCTGCTGTTCCTGCTGAATCTTCCAACTCTGCATTTTCTACCCACCCCTCAATGGTAAAAAAAACCAAACTCCATTTGACAAAATGTTCTGCCTCCTAGTGAGAGAAAAGAAAGCAAAATATGCTGAGACAGCATCAAAGTCAGAACTATGGGAGCTGCTAGGAGAAAATCAAGGTACAAGGGTACAAGCTACCCAGAAAATCCCCTTACAGAATAAGAATTGAGAAGCTGATCCTAAGTTTAATCTTGGACTTCCATCTTCAGCTGCTTGTTGCTGATTTTTTCTACATTTGAAAATGAAGAGAAAACTCTAAAACTGCTCTGGAAAGCTTTTACTTTGCATATAGTTGGCAGAGTCACACGTTGCACAAAGTAGAAAAAAAAAAAAAATTGTGTGGGGACAATGAACCTAAACCTTTCTCTTGCTGATTCAAGCATCAAAGCACAGCACACTCAGTTCCATAACCTAGACTAAGCCTTTTGCTGAATGTCCCCAGACTGCCATTTCAGGGAATGTTTGCAGAAAGTTAATGCCATGTTAGCATCCCCATGTGGGAAATGGCAAATATTTAGGCACTGGGAATATAGAAATGCATATGTCCAGAGGCTGCCTCAACAGACTTCCATTTTCACTGAATGCAGTGCTTTCCAAAACTAAATGTAATTCACCACTGGAAAGCTAGATAACTGCAATTCAGTGCTGTTTAATTTCTGTGTGAGCTGCATGGATGTAGTTCAGTTCTGTCTTAACACAGAGGTCTGACATTTGAGGAATCAGTTTTCCACAGAAAGGGATTTTTCATTCTACTCTGAAAGATGCCGTCTCCCTGGTGAAAAGCAAAATTCTCTAGCTAAGGGTCAAGCTCACGTCCATGTAAGAGAATGGTGTTTTTCCTGCATTATCAGTCCAATACAGCAAATATTAGATAATCATGGAATGGCAGAGTCGATGCACAGCTCTCAAAGAAAGATGCCTCATATTTGAATCTCCGACTGCCATGGTTAAGATGTATGTCTGACCATCTAGTTTAGGGATTTGAAGCACCTTACCAGGGTGATCTGAAGCCAAACCCTCTCTCATTCCTGGTAGAACATTTTTCACAGGCAGTTCAGTTTTTGTGGAGTCATCAGGAAATAAAACAAGGCGGTGCCTGTTTTGTCCACACACTTTCTCTACTTCACTCAAAGGGGAGAACTGCAGTTCTGAATCACTTCCCATCAGTGCAAAGAAAGAGCTGTAAGTGGTTAATCATACCCAGCCAGGCTGGTGCCTCAGTGACAGCAGACTGGCTGAGATGGGTCTGAACAAGCCACTCCACCTGCTCTTCAGTCGCTTCTTAGCCCTTGTGTGTTACAATCATTATCAAAGTAGCTGGAGTCATTGCTGCAATGCTGATTTGTACTCCCAGGTCTGGGCACATGCCTGTTTCTTGCCCACTCTGGGGTGCTGAGGAACAAGATAAGCTGTCTGGTCTTTGTCAAGTTGCCTGGTCCCACTTCTTACTACACAGTAAAGGTTTTCACTGTTAAAAAGCCCATCTTACAAAAAATGTAATTTCAGCCTGGGCACAATAAAAGAACATAGGATTCCTTCTGGAGTAAGCCTCCAATAAAGAGAAATACTTATGGGGACTTTGTCCAGTGATCCATCACCAAGGATTATGTCTAACACAGAGAGAAAAACTTAGAAAGTATATTTTGATCCCATGACCAAAATTTTGCATGAACTCAATTCCTGTTTGGGTTGAGAAAAAGCTGAAATGCCTAGTTGTGATCTCAGGCGTACTTTTAAATTCAGGTTTTAGCCAAGGCTCTTTTTCCTGTCTCTGATAAATTGGTGTCTTAGCTCTTCCTTCTATGCCAGGGAAAGGAAGGTGTGGCACTAGTACAGTTTGCAAGCCTCTTATTTATTGCTTGGAGAAACAATTGTAAGTAAATTAGTTACTACAGCTTAATGAATGTCTATCAGCTGAATTGAAGTAAGTGTGCACACTCTACTCACAGTAAATGCCTTTACTTAATACACAGATATAACAGCTAAGCTGATGAGTCTTTTTATTGTTGATAGAAATAAGAACCTGCCTTTAAAGTCCTTTCTTCTGGTGACCACAGTTACCTGTGCCATATTTTCCCTCTTCTAAATAAATCTCTTTCAGAAGCAAATGTTCATGAAGAGGAATTCAGCCAAGCAAATCAGCAGCCTGAGGGTTTGGAAACATCTAACCATTGAACACACCACTGTTGCCGCTGAAGATGAATAGATCACATGGACACAGGTCGAGGTGTGGTGAAAAGAAGAGAGAGTTTATTTTTCCCCCCAGGATTTATAGGCTTCTGACCACGGCCAGGGATTGGATGGTCAGGATAACACCTTCTCACTGCACTGGCCATGAGAGATGCCCATCACAAGACGTGTAACAGAAGGAATGTACACATATCTATGTTTATAGTTACTGTCCTGGGAAAGTCTTTAGAAAACCATGTCAGCAAGCTCAGAAGCTGAGTTTTCAGGGCGACACACCACCACGGTGCTGTTATCATCTGCTGTACCAGGGAGCTGAGGGGTACAGCTATATCCTCTCCCAGGCTGTAGGTGTGCCTGGGCTGGCTTCCACACCTGCAGGGTTCTGAGCAGCACTGTGCAGGTGACAGGGTTGCTGTGTTCCCCAGAAGTCCTGGATACTGGCTGTTTGCCACCAGAAGGGTACAAGGAGGCAGGGTGTGATGGGGGGTTGTCAGAGAGAAGATCCCAGACTATTTAGGCCAAGCACTCGTCTGGGTTTTGCAGGTTCTTGAACATGTTCACCTGGAACGAGTTTGTAACTCTCAGTACAGCAAAGCAGTATTAGTAGGAACAAAAGGTACGAAGTTTAGAAGAGAGTAGGTAGCAGGAGGTAACACTGCATTCATACTTTCTCAGCCCTTCTCACATCTGCTTAGATTCTACACTCTCAAGGAGCTTAAACCCTAAGTAGGATAATTATTTGAAAATATTACAGCAAAAGATGAATCACTCAACTTTATTAAACTTTAATGACTCTTTTGATTGCTCTGACTGAGATGACTGAACTAATTCCACTGTATTTACAAGACTGCTTTAAAATCATATCAATAATTTGAATGTTTCAATGCTGATTTTCTCCTTGTTCAACACTTGGCCAGCAACCCAGAGCCTTTGTGTTTGCAGGCTGGCTTATGGAAAATGAGATGGCATAATGCCACAGTCCAGGGAAGCATCATCACCCAGATGAGAATGATTTATTCAAGAAATGAAAGTCAGCACTGCTAGTTAGTAGATCAACAGCTGGAAAAGGAGCCCTTTACAGCCCTCTCCCATGTAAAACATTTTGGAAACACTGTGGAGTTTAGTGCACAGGCATTTTCTTTGCACAAAGGAGAAAATCCCACTCAATTTTGCCAGATGGCTTTAAACATTCTGCTACTGGACCAGTAGTGGCAACTTCATCACATTGAAGGGATTTACAGATGGGATAAGAAGAGATGCTTATCGCTGAGCCTCACTACAGTTATGCTCAGCCCAGTTCTCTGTTGTGACGAACTGAGATTGCCTGTGTTGCGTGTCACACTCTTTCCTCTGGCAACAGTGGAAGCTCTTGTCATGGAGTATTACATTACACAAGATCAAACCTCATGGGCTACTTCGAGTGGTTACTGACTCTTTTTTGTTCCATTTCAAACCTTGAGTTACTGAGGTCAAATACAGTGACCCTAGCCTTCATTTGGCATCAAAGGGAGGGATACAGCCTTTATGCACTGTGGGAACTGCAGCTTCAAAGGACAGCATCAATACATACAGGAAAGTGCCTCCAGCACTTACTCATTACTGGCAGGGGAAAGGCAGGATTTTCCTAGAGGTTCCCTGTGGGCCCAGGCATGGAGCACACCCCCCCAGCAGAACAGTTGCTCTGGCTGAGGTCTGCAGAGGCTGAATGGGAAGGGCTCTTTTGTAAACCTTTCAGACAGTCAATTCCTTTAGGATGTGGGGGATTCCTAGGAGGCACCTGAGAGGACACACATGAGACTTCTGGCATCCCAGATCTTTACAGGTGCACTCTGAAGTAATCTTAAGTATCACCATGGAGGAATTCCTGAGATATCTGCCACCCACTCACTACACTAAGTCAAGGGCAGCACTCTGACATATTTGTCTTCCTTTGAAAATCTTTCACATTGGCTGCAGCTGAAGGCACATGGCAAAAAAAAATTAAAAAAGTAAAATTAAAAAATTGCTTTACCAGATGATCCTAACTTTGTAGGTCTGGCTTCAGTTCACATTTTATGGACTTCACCTTTCACACTATACCAAATCACAGGTACAAGCCTGGTCACCAGACAGCAGATGCCATTAAATATAGCACATTTGTCCTTATAAACATGCTCCTGCCTCCATTCTCAAACAGTTGGGTCAGCCTTTGGATTTCTGAGGTTTTCAAAACTGAAGAAAAGCTGTTGCCAGCACACCTCAAAGTGCTACAAATTTACACAGTAGCTGGGGCTATGAGCCTACTATACTGAAGGGTTTTTCTTCTAGTTCACTCTGGGAAATGTACCATTTTAAAGGATTTTCTTAATATTCTCTCCTTCCTTTCTCATATCATAGTTCTTTGCTTTGTGACATTTCTGTTCTCTGTTAAATTATACAGTATATTTCTCTAAAAATTGCTGAGATGACCTATCTTTAAACATAGATATGTTAATGCAGAAACTCCTGTGACTGTGGGACCTCTCCTGGAAGCTGCATGTGTGAACTAATGCAGCTGCCCATTTAATTTAATACAGAAAGTATCTCAATAAAATATAAAGCAAAGATTAAAAAAAATAAAAAATCCAAACCATGCAGAAAAGCTCTCCCATCCTAACAGCACCACAGTAAATGTCTTTTCCATCTCATTCAACAGTGTTCAAAGTTTTTCAGCCGCAGCTTGAAGACTGCAGTCCTCTTACCAAACTCAGATGCTCATTTCAAGTACATCTGTGCATCTCTGCATCTCCCTCAGTCACTCACTGGAAAACTCCTTTTACTCTGTCATGAAAGAATTGGTCTGATAGCAGCAGATATAAAGGATACCCACAGACCCCTCACTCACAGGAACTGTGATCTGGAGACACCTAGACTTGCTTAGAACATCTCTGCGTTGTATCACTGGAAGTTTTTTGGCATACAGAGTAATCATGGGTAGAATATATCAGAATAATAGAATGTATCACTGTTCTGAAAGAGGAAAGAGCAGAAAAAGGGAAATAAAGGGATAGCAGGGTAGTTGATCGCAGATGCTTGGTTTTGAGAGGGCTAAAGAGGGCCCAAACTCATTACTTTACAATATATCCCAATAAACAATATGCATCGCTATCTAAAAGCAGCTCTTTCCAGCCCTACTGTACTGCCAAAAAATTACTGCTGAATTCTCTTTTTTAACTCTCCAAGCCTTTGTCCACGGCTGCTTCAAACAATGGCAGTTCACAAGGATGTGGAACAAACAACCACAATTCCTTTCTGAATGCTTGCTATGGTGGGAACAAATAGGGAGGGCTTAAAGGAAACACTGGTTGCAAATAGCACAGGTGAGGGAAGAACTGGCACGGAAAGGCTTTTGCAATTACATGCCAACATTCTTTGCTCTGCAGCGGAAAGGAGGGAATCTTCTCAGCTGGGACTGTGGTTAAAATGGGAGGCTCTTTTAGGTCTGAGTTTGAGGCAATGTGAGGATTTCCGTGCCTATTTAGAGGACACCAAAGGTTGTAGGAGAAAGGGGGAAAAAAGACAGTCTCTTCCAAAGAAGTGTTCTTTAAAATGTCTCTGGAGTAAAGTAGATAATTGAGGTGGGCAAATCCTAAGCAACAAGAGAAGAAACTTGCAGACTGCAGAAATTCCTCTAACAATGCCTTGGGATCACATAAACAAGGTTATTAATAGAAGTCTGCCTCTCCAGCAGCCCTCAAAGACTGCTTCCTCCCATTCTTCTATCTGCACCAATTCAAGGCAGAGAAGCCCTGGCTTGAGAAAACCTCACTTGCTCTCTTGTTGTTTTATATCTTTCCCTCCACCGTATTTCCTGCCAAGACTGCGGGCCAGAAAAGCCGGAAATCTCTTTGTACCTCTGTGGCTGCCATGGTGTGACCAAGGAACGTGTCTGAGATGTGCCCCTCCACTCTGGTGCAGGGCTGTGTGGGGAAGAGAGTGCTGGAGAAGTGGAGAGTGAAGTGTGGCTGGGCATTCCAGACTAACACAAGAGAGGGTGGGAGCTGGGGCACAGACTGCTTTTCCAATTACTTCAGAAAATCCAGCATTCCTGCTTCACAGCCACAGGACACATGGAGGACTTGACCTTGCCTTTCCTGAGCTTTCCAGTCCCGGCAGACAACCTCAAAACATTGGGTTTTTTTTCTGGCTTCACAAATCCCAGGCATCTCTTTAGTGATTTTGCTAGCAAAAGGCAGAATTTTATGCACCCCTGGGATTTTCTGAGGAATTGACAATCTCTGAGAAAATGAAGTATTTTATATTTTTCAATCATTTTTTTTTTGTTCCTTTGTTACAGAGGTTGCAGCCATACTTTCTCTAAAAGTTAATTTTCTCAGCTTCTAGAGTTACAAGAAGGCTGGGGAATAAAGTGAAAAAAAAGGTTGCAGAAACTCTAGGATCAACACACAACACCAGCAAATGTACCTACCACAGAGAACACAGAGGCAGTCAGACTCACATTTGTACACACAGCAAAGAAGAAACCATTATTAATACTGCAAAACCACAAAAGGTCAGGCCAAATTTATCTACATCTACAGACAAAATATTCTATAAGACTTGCTCTTCCTGGGTGCTGATTTATTCAGAAGGTGTTAACAAACAGAGAACAAACTGAAGTACTGAACCCACTTGACCCGATCACTTCTCCAAATTCAAACCAAGCAAGGTGTCAAAATAAATGCTTCTCCCGGGATCAGACTACAAATAAAACACAGAGAAGTAGGCATATGCTCCCTGCCACTCTCGCTTTCCATACACCATCTAGACTATTAGGGGTTTCAAGCTCTGGTGTCATGCACAGGTTGCTTTAACTTGCAGGAAAACTCATAGCACAAAAAAAGCCTCTTCCAGTACACATACAGAAGCAAGAGCTGCTGTTGTCTTTGCCACTAGTACTTCAGCAAAATACATCTAAGGACTCTGTTCTAAAATCTGTACCACTTTGCATGATGAAACAGATTTTGCATAGATTTTACATGGTCCTCAAGGACTCAATCTTCCTTTCTCCAGCCTCAGTAAGCCTTTCTGAGTTGAAGCAACCAGTGTGGGTCTTTAGCTTTCTTTTGGAGGCCCTGACATATTTCAAGTGAAGGCAGGGGAATAGAGAGAACTCCTTTCCCAGTCTAAAGTTTTGTTTCTTTTGTTACTTTTGAAAATCCATCTGTGTTATTCAATGACAACGTAGTGCACGAGAATGTCTGTGGAACAGGGTGTCTGCTGTGGCTGTGTGTGAAATAATACATCCCTACTATCTGCAGAACACAAGAACTGGCATTATTTCTGTTGCTAAAGAATATTCAGCTGGAGGAGCTGGTGCTGTTTGGCTGTCACGACCACAGAGCAGCCACCAGCAGGATATCAGTGGACCACGGGCATGGTGACACCCAGCCCACACCTTGTCCTTGGAGCTGAAAAATGAGAGTACAGCATGCTGAGGCATCAAAGCTGTGAATTAGCTTGGGTTCAGGAGGAGCACAGCCACAGCACTCCAGGATGCTGGTAAGCAAATAAACAAGGAAACCATCACAGTGCTCTGCTGCAGAGACCTGTGGGTTCAGAACTCAGGGCTGACTCTTAGCCTCTTTCCCCACAGATGCTACAGGCATGCCTCAGCAGCTTTGCTGAAAGCTGAACAGTGTGTAAGCACAGAAGGAAATTTTACAAATTGAGAAATAAGAAGCCAAAAGCAGTACATTTATGATCAGAAAATATTTTGACCATCATATTATTAGCTGCCGGGATTGACTTCTACAATTAACAAAGAAGTCAACAGATTGAAAGTACTCAGAAGACTACAGGATGCTTGCATGGATAATGAGACATGCAAGGTTATTGTAAACAGCATAAAATGGATAAAGAAGTTATAATCCTATAAACTAACCTATAATTGCTTACAGGAAAATGGAAATTGCCCTGCCCTAGTCATGATTGGTGACCCTACATTTTTTGCATTCTTCCTTGAATCTCTGCTTTTGGGTACTCTACGAGACAAGCTTATTTTCACATATGTATATCTCATTTTCATATCTCACTCTGAGTAGTTATTGCATGATCCTCTGTAATCCCTGGTTTCTGTCGGTATGGAATGGCAAAAAGACAGGAAGATTTGATTATTGGGAAAGCGGGGAGAAGATCCTGAAAGGGACTGAACTTTTAAGGAGAAATATTCCTGGATATTTTTTCACTTTTCCTTTTTTTTTTTCAACTCTTGTACTGCCAACAGAAGCTGGGAGAGAACAGGGAGCAAGTATGTTGGAACAGGGAGTAGACCAGTTGTGATGCCAATCTGCAGTTGGGCTTAATCCTGTCAAACTGCAATCAAGAAGATACATAGCTAAACAAACAGGCCAGAACCTCTCTCCTGTTAAACATTCCAAGCTCAAAGGACTGCTCTCTAGGCACCACTAATGATAAAATGGTGGAAGAGCTCAGGGTGTGCAAGAGCAGCCCACAGATTTGCAATGACTGTTCTCTACAGACAGCGTTACTTACGGCAAGCAGTACCACGAACAGTCACGCTGATGGCACTCTTCCAGCAAAATGTTATCAACACTCTACTTCTGTACACAGCTAATTATACCATGCTTAAATGCCACAGGGAGAGGGCTGCTCTATCAGGAAATGCACAGAAACATATGCTGCCATATGGAGGAGATAGTCTTCACTGGGACCAATCTCTGTGTGTATAAGGCCTCACAGCCCTATTATATCATTGTTTATAAAGCAGGTCCCCTAGAAGGTAAGCAGGAAAAGGGAAAAAAAAAAGAAAAAGTGGCAAAACATTTCTGTTCAGCTTTTGGTACAACAGCAGTGAGTAGGAAGGAAGGTTATCCCTTCTCTTTAGAAGGAATAAAAAAGCTTTATGAAAATGTTGCCGAGTCCTGTTCCCTAAACAGGAACTTTGCTTTGTGGCTAAAAAGCCTTGAGCTGATATATCCTATTTAGGAAATTTAACCTAACTCAGAACATATACACCTCCTAAAGACCACTTAAAATGCAGCAAGGCAAAATTAAAATGCAATTGTACCAAACTAAATGCCTTGATTTCTAGTAGTGTGTTTGTAACTAGCCAATAAATTTTAATTAGAAATAATCAACCTCATTCTCACCAGAATCCATTTTGATTTTTGTCCTCAAGGAGGATACCAAATATTCAGTGAGGCTGATTTTATTTGCAGATTGAGTGTCTCTGTCCATCTTCTACACTCCTCCAGACAGAAGAAAACAAAGGGCATCTTTTGTTACTTGCCTACACACTCTTACTAACCTCATACTTGGATGGCTGGTGTGACTATCAGTTGTCAGCAGTCATTTACATCAGGTGCAAAGTGACTGTAAGATGATACTAAGTAAGAATGGTAGCAGCTTGCATCGATGTAAAAATCACAAGGTGTTAAATCATGAAGCTGTCCCACTCTTCATCTCTGCTTGCAATGCCAGAGAGGAGTTTGCCTTTTACCTTTGAGCCTGCTAAATTATATCTTCGACGTTGCTGGGTCTTGATGCTTTTAACACTAAAGTCTCTCGGTTCTCTGCACCAGTGAGGAATCAATATGTCACTGTTAACTGGTGCAGCACAAAATCATAGTAGAATAAAACCAGTTTCATTACACACATGCAATTTAGTTTGAGGCCTTTCTCATAAGCCCTTCCTCCCATGTCTTGCATCCACTTCACATGCAATGTTCCATCAATCAGGATGAAATGGATTAAGAAATCTCTCAAAGTTGTAATCTGTAGAGCAGCAGTTACCAACAAGAAGCACTTAAATCAGCCAGTGATAGAAGTGCTGAGTGGGATGTCAACAGGAGCTACGTGCTCAATCTTTCCTGTTTCCTATTCAAATTCTTGCCCTGGGCCTATCACAAAAAAAGTGTGTGATCCAGTTCCACTGGAGGGTGTAAAGACAGCAAACAATGACAGAAGCAGCTGAGGGAATCGGACGGGAGAGTCACTACGGAAATGTGATTCACATGGAAAGTGTGTGACAAACAATTTCAGCCCTGAGTAAAGGGGATGAGGCAAGACGTTCTGAATATCACTACCAAAAAAACCCAAAAAATTTTAGTCCCCTGACAAATCTTCCTGAAGGACCTTTAAAGGAAAGGGGCTCTTCTTCTAAAAACAATCAGGACTGGATGCTTTTGTGGAGTTTCCACTGACACTCTATAAAGACCAAGATATTCTGTGCCCTATTGCCCTATCACAGTCCTGTCCCTGTCTGCTAATGGGAACAGTAATCCCTATCTAACAGGGGTCTTGTAAGATTTAATATCTGCAGAAAAAAAATTAAACTGCTAAAAAGCAACCAGACACTGAAGTGTTAGTCTGTTCTGCTTTTGATGGAAGGGATTTAGGCATTTCAATTATTGGTCTCCAGCATAACCTACCTTTTGTTCATGGATGGATGCACTAATGAGCAAAGCTGGACATAAGCTTTCAGATAGAACAGTTTTCCATTTGAAAAATGCCAGTTTAACAGAATCAAACTATTTCATGGGAATGTACTTACTTAATTGAATTTTCTGGCAAAAATCTGCCTGTTTCCTCACAGGTTCTCTTGTCTACCTGATCAGTGGGAAGAATTGAGAGCCTGGCAAACCTAGCTCCAGCTGGGATACTAAAGATTTTCCTGGCAGGAAGCCTGGAAGCCAAGGACCCCTGACTGAGCTAGAGCAACCAGAACTGCTAGGATTCCAGCTGTGTAGCAGCAGGCCTGAAAGGAAACTCATGGCAACTTTGAGCCGCTTGGACAAGTCCGCTTCATAAAAAAACCACCAAAACAACAACAACAACAACAAAACCCAAAACCAAAAACTCAAAGAAAGGCATATGGATGGCATTTTTCAAGTTGAACCACTGCAAGTTACAGCTTTTGATCTAATGCAAGACAAACAGTTTTGCTGTTCGACATTTTCCCAGGGTGGGAGGCTGAGCTGCAGGCACGAGACAAGACAGTCAAGCCTCTGTCTTTCTTCCCCTCTTGGATCATGTTCACACCTTAATGGGAGAGAGGAAACAAGACCAATTCAGCAGGAGGAGTGAAAATACCTCTGAACATGTTCATGCTGATAGAAGTCCATCTGGGCTTTTATCAAGGACAGGTGGTAAGGGAGGGCCACATTGATCTTCTTAGAGATTTTTCCCTGCTCAGTCCACTGGTGTTGATAGAGTATGTGAAGAACCAAAGAAGAAGGTCAAAAGCCACCAATTACCTTAAAAAAATAAATCCAAAGCAATAAACAGCCAACTGGCCAGTAAGCAGCAGACAACATCAGACAGCCAATATAATAGAGCCATGCTCCTTAGTGATCTCCTGAGGGAGTCAGGAGGCCAGCAGAGGGGTTTCTGTGGATGCAGATGTATGCCTTGATAGACCTGGTATGCACCGTGCTCAACTGCAGCTCCTATGTCCCTACTCAAATTCTGTCTTCTTTTCCATGACCTCTAGTGGAGTTTGCATCGGACTCTCAGCTGCTGGAGCCATCAAATGCATGTGTTCCCATCTCTGCACAAGTTTCTAGAGCTGTTCATCCAGCTGCTCCCACAAGTATTCCAGCTGTGTAAAGGACAGATGAAGAAGAGACAGTGGGAGGAGAGGAAGAAGTTCATAAAGAGCAACTATAAAGCACTACAAATGAAAAAAACACAACTCAATAAATAACTGAAAAGGCCATGCTTCCATGTGTGTGTCTGATCTCTGCTCTCAAGCTCTGAAGCCTGTACTTTCATTCTATTTATAAAGAAAAAGTAATTTTAAAAGCCTCAAAACTTTTACTAAGTTTCTCCTTTTAGAGGGCAAATTGTCTGCTGACAATTTCAATCTGTGACCCCTTAAAAATGCACATCTCCCTGCCAAGATACCAAACGCTCTGTGTAGACTTGGAAGATTCAGTGCCAAAAGAACCTCCCCTCTTTTCCTCACACAAACACACAGTTAAAATTAAAATATTGCTAAAAACATTGGTGGTAGCTCTGTCTGCACATGTGGAGTGGAGAAAGATGAATGGAGAATCAGAAGGTCATTTTGATTCTCCACTTCTGACTCCAAGTCTTCTTGTAAAAACAATTGCTAATGACTTGCTAGTACAGCTAATTACAAAGAGGTCAAGAGGGTGAGAATTTTGCAAAGGATGTTCTTGTCTTTAGAAGATTAAAACATGTAATGTTTTCTACAGTCTATCAAGAAGAGGGTAAATAACCTAGAACATCCTTACAAAGAAAGACAAAGCTTTTTTGGAAAGTCTTCATTTTTTTAACAGATTTTTGCTTTAATTTCCAAATTGAAGCAGCTCTTGTTGCTAATATGCCTTTATACACTTCAATAAAGTACATCCGTTTGAGGAGCTCCTGCCAATGTTGTCTTGAAGAACAGGACGCTAGACTGAATAATACAGAAAATACAGGGGAACAGGCACATTTACAGAACTCTGGAGAGAAGGGATGCAAGACACAGAGGCAAATTTGCCTCTACTATTCTTTTTTCATCTCTCTTCCTTTCACGCTCTTTGATTCTTTAGCAAGTGCTGCCTGTGTCTGTGTTTTGGAACTTCCCACAGAGGGAAGCTGGGGCTTTGCTTCAGAGAGGGGAGCTGCCAAAGAGAGCAGCGCTGTCCAGGCATGGATGACATCAGTCTCTGGGGAGAAAGAATGACAGCAAGAGGAACAGGAAGCTGAAGATTCAGGAGCAGATGGTGCCCTCTTTCTTTCACCTCTTCTTCTCCCCTCCTCCCACTTGGCCACTTCGATAGTTTAGCCCGCATAGCCACTGCTAGGGTAAATACCCTTTCACTACCCTACTGTCATGGCAAAAAAAACCCATGCCTCTCTCCACCCTTTTCTTGCAGTAAGAGCAGTGGTAGTCTATGTTTGAGATACCAAAAGCTTCTGGAAGATGCAGACTAGGAAATACATGCAGAAATGGGGAAGTGAGGAGAGAAATTCAGGATTGTGGTCGCTGGAGACTGCAGCATTCAGAACAGCCTGATGTGCTGCTGTGCATCAGGCCTACCTCAAAGAAGCTGCCAGCTCTTTTCACCCCCAGCCTTTTCATAGAAATTACAATGCAAAGCAAGAAAATCTAAAGAGCACCTACAAAATTCTTAGAGTACCACGACAGAACAGAGATGTGTTACCTTTCAAAGAGAGTTCAAAAGCTGTCACAGACTTAGAGGCAGTGTCTGAGGAATAGTTTGGTCAAACTGACAGTCCCAAATCTCACCTTTCATAGAGCCTAGCTCAACCCAGACCCACACTGAGCACTTTTTCCTGAGCAAAAAGCATAATGTCGTGTTAATAATGAATAGCCCTGTGTCTCCTGTACTTAACACTGGAGCTTTGAGCGGATCCACAGCACTTTATAAATTATCTATTGCAGCTGATTCAAGGCCCACTGGGAGTGTTCTTGCAGCAAGCATCTTGCTCGGCTGTAATGGAATCATACCATTAATGCAATTTCAATTAGACATACTTTATAGTGCACAGGTGTCTAAGCAAACAGTCTACAGGAAGCCTCCCCCAGGGACTCATATCCTAGGGAAAAGGTGTGTAAATGGGACACTTTCCAAAGGATTCTACAATAGTAAAGGTACTAAAGAAGTAAGAAAGCCACCAAGCTAAAGCAGGAGGAGGAATGTGCCCATAAGACACAAAAAGGATGGTCTTCACTTGCTGGTAGCTGATTCCAAACTTCCATCTTTTTGGTTATAAGGTGGAGAACTCTCCCACGCTTTATCCAGTAATCTCCAAGAACCAAAACCCGGCAACATTCTTATCAGCCTCTGAATCAGTACTCATGTGCCCTGATAGGAATTCCTCATCTCCTTTGGAAATTGCTTAACTGTCATCCATGGAAAAAATATTTAGTGGTCCTGTGGTCTGGCTGAGACTTTGACCCAGCTGGGTTCCTGGAGAAGAAAGAGGTGCTCACCATCTACACACTTACTCTTGGATGAAGAGTTCAGACTCCCAGAGAGCTGGCACCAGTAGTAGGGGGCTGCACCTCTTGCCAGCTCTCTAGCCAAACATAACCTTTGGTGCATTACAAGCAATGCTAGTCTCCTTGCAGTGCAGGAAATCAAAATCTCATTTAACTCTACATCAGGAAAAACTCTTCCAAGCTACTCTACCATTCTACACCAGCCTGACCTGCAAGGACTGTATGTCTGAAGGTGCTGATAACTCAAGGGAAAATGAGAGAGGTCTCTGTCAGTTTTTGCTCTCCCTGCAAGACTGCCAATGAGGCATCTAATTAGTGCCAGTAATGGATGATGTTTTTCTGAGGGGCAACTAAATGAAGGATTTTCTAATTTATTTCATACAGGGCCTACCAAGAAAGGTAAGACAGTAATAACCACCCATCACTGCTGAGCTGAGCTGGATTTGAAATGGCAAGTTACAGATTAAAAACTTCCCCATCTCCTCTTCTGTCCTGCCTCCTGCTGATAGGCCTTATTAACAAATTATTATATCAATGGCAAAAATATGGACTAGACTGCATTCATATAATGATAATGCTGGCCTGAAAGAAGTGGTGTCATCAGTTAAGGCAGGATCTTTCTCAATGATTCAGTAAAACCCTCTCTGCTCCCGTTTTTTGTGGCCCTGGATTCACCAGCCTGCATCTTTCTCTCATGTCTGTGGCAACCAACACCTTAGGAACTTCCAGTTGCAAATAAACAATTGATGCTTGAACACAAAGCCAGGCTCCTAGTCATAGGGCCATTAACAACTCATACTCTCATAAACAGTTTCAGATTCTTGTGGGGGGTATTCAGCAGTAGTGTGTTGCAGTTCCACATGATCATGGCTGGCACCACTCCTAAGCCCTCTTTCTTCTGTTTTATGAACACAAATACTTACCCCAGATTCTCAAAAAATTGAGTAAGTGGGATGCCATGACAGACAGACTTGTTCTCCCCTTAATGTTTATTGAGGAACAATCCAGAAAGCCAAAGAAAAGGAAATTTTAATTTGCAGCCTGCTATCTAATTTCCCTACAGAGCAAGTGCCAGTCAGGTGGTTTGTTTTCTCAGTTAGCTTTCACTGACCATTTAAAAGTAACAACCCAATGATAGACAGCCCACAAGAAAACCGCTGTCACATCTTCACTGCACTCATAAAGGACATTTGATGCTGCCACCTGTTAAGCCTTTTCTTGACAAGTAAGTAACCAGAGTAGTCTTCCCTCACATATGTCCTTATTCCTGGAGAAAGCAGGCCACTTTCGGCTTGTCTGATGTTGCTCCAGGCAGATTCTTGGCAGCACTAGTCATGTGGAGGCTGGCTCCCAAAACAGCCTGGACAGATGGGGTGGATACTGCTCAGGGCATCAAAGATAATAAAATGCTGCCACAGTGTCTGCCCCCTGACAGCAGTGGCACAGTGGTCATGGCCTTAAAAGGGGGCAGAGCATTAGGTCATACAAGACACCTTCCAGACCTCACATCACTCCAGAAATGACATTGCATACTGCAGAGCTGCAGGATGATGCTACCCCTTACAGTTCCAGAAGATTAAATACATTTCTGACAGCTACCAGAAACTACAAAGCATACAATAACTCACCTTCCTCTGCTTTTGGTGACATCTTAGATATATAAAAGGTGTCTTCCAAAACTACTTATTTCACCCTCATCATGATTGTCTTTGAATTGTGCTAATCCCTACCTCTTGGCATACAAAAGAAGAGTCTAAGCAGAAGGCACAATGCCTTAATCTGGGCTGCTGACTGCTCTTTGTCTTTTCTAAGTGTGGATCAGATGTGCATTATTTTCACTTTGGACATACACAGGGAAGGAAGCTTTTTTTAACTTGCATATCCTATCCAGTAAGTAACCCTGCAGATCCTTCCCTTAGTACCGGTGCTCTAAGAGAAATCCAGAGGCCTTGCACTTGAGCAAGATCATCTCTCAGAAATGTCTTCCCCCCAGACACTGCATCCTGCCGGCCCTGAAAGAATAATTCAGGTGCAAGGCCCCAGTTTTAATTAGAAGCTTCCCCTTTTAACACTTCCAAAGGATTAAAATAATTGGAAAACGTAGGCAAGCTGTGCTCCCTTGAGCCTTGACAAGCAGCACAGGGGAAAGGGACACAGCCCAGGTGAGAAGGAAAATGTCACTGGTTCTCAAGCTCTTCCCTTAACCTCAAATATTTTGCCAACTGTTAACTTAATCTGCAGCCTTCCCCCAGCTAACCTCAAGGCTCAAGAAGGGCCGAGGTTATCGTCATTTCCCAAAGTGCTCATGGAGGAAAACAGCTGGAGTTGTCCAGCTGTTCCCCCAAAATAAAGGAAATTATAGAAAAGGAAGTCCTGTCAGTAAGTGTGATGAGGGCAAGTACAGAGGAGAAGGCTCCTCTGAAGGAAGTGCCTTTAGAGGAATATTTATTCTAATGGAGAAAAATATGCTGGGAGCAATGAAATTGCCTGTGGTAATCCCACAGGATTTCTGAAGGAGGCTTGGAGGAAACAGCAGGGAGCTGAAACAAGGAAAGATGGCAGTGACTGCACAAGTTGTGGCCATAGCTTAAAGACTGTGAGCTTTGCAGGCAACTATGAACCTCCCAAATGACTAGAACTTCAGATTAACATCCAAACAGAAAACCAGCTATGTTTCTTGGTCCAGAGTACTGTAAATCACATGCAGAGGTTGAGCCACTGACTGCTCTAAGTCCATCCAGGAGCTGAGGCACCCTGCACTCGGTTAAAAATCTTGCATCATTGAAAATGAATGAGAGGTGATTTCAATGTGATGCCCAGCTGAATCAGAGACCAGTTCTGTTCTGCAGCTCAGCTTAGGTCCTTATGACTTTCCCTGCTCTAGCTCAGAGCCCACAGTGCCCTGTGCCTCAGCTCAGCCAGTGCTCACAGACTGACCCTGCTCTTGGACTGCATTTCCTGCTACCCCAGTCCTGTCTCGTCTTGTTCGAGATTCAGCCCTGAGCCCTTTTGGTTCTGTTCCAGTCCAAATCTCAGTGGACTAAAAGTTACTGACTGTAGCAAAACAGTGTGAATAAGTCTGTAGGGGAGTCTGCACCAGCAGGACATTTTGAGAGTATCAAATAAACAAACTCTCCTGCCATGAACTTGTCAAAGCCTAATCCTAAAGCTGCAGAGGTGAAATGCTATTTCACACTTCCACTACCTCCCTGGTTGCTGAATTTTCATGGCATCTTTGGTTTGGAAACAGGAGGCTTAAAACTTCCCTTCCTGTTGGCTGGTGAATTCAGACTCCACTTCAGCCCATATGCAATGTCTCTAAAACACAGAGAAAGACACAGTCACATTTGCTCTGAACAATGTATAGGGCTGCTTTGACCAAACTACTGCATTTCTCCTAGACTGACAGATTAAAGTTGCATTTGAAATGCTAGAAACGCTTTCAGGAACACCTTGGAAATTCAGAGAAAAAATAATATTTGTCTGTGTCCAAAGTCTTTAATTCTCTGTGGCTAAACGTTTCTTTTTGAAGCAAACTTATAATACAGGCACCTCACACAAGAAAATTCCCAAATCATGATTCAGAGAAATTGCATATAGACTGAATTCCAGTAAGAGTTCATTTCTTCCAAAAAAGGAATGAATAAAATAGTTAGCCTTTCCTCCCAGGATAATTGGACTCTTAGTCCTACTGGATGAAATAGTCAGGTGGGAGTCCCTTAAACAAAAAATGTGGATAGATTTCCCAATTCTATAAAAACATTAAAAGCTTAAAAAACTACCACTAAAACATACTGAAAAATCTCACAAATTTTGAGTGACCCAGAGCAGTTGATTCAACTTTCAACACCTGACAGAAGTCACACAAAATTCCGTGCAGCATGTGAAGGTTGGGTTGTGAGAAACCTGCCTTTCCTCTGCTTGCAGACTGTGTGTCTTTTGTATAGCAAAGTATGCTACACAGATCTATCTCTTATAATGATGATCTCTAAATTCACTGAAAGGTTCACTACCCTTGACAATTCCAGCACCCACAGCAGACAAAAGACTTAGTGAGGAACAACTGAAGGGTTTCCTTCAGAAATCAATGGTCAGCCACAGAATCATCTAAGTATAAAGCCTTTTAAGCCTTTTTATTCTTCTTAAGTAGGAATATGTTGTAGGATCTTTCCAAGCATGCCTACCACCTGCAAACAGTAACTATGAGTGCATGTCATTGATTCTCATTGAGCCAGAAATCTTCCATGCCTGTTAGAGCTCCTCTTTGCCCTGCAGTCTGTCTGGTGCTGCTCAGAGATACTGGGAAGAGGCTGCAATGCACTCTCCAAAACATCTACCTCCTCCTGAGGGCCCCTCCTGGCCAAATCAGCATTTAGTCAGGGTGCCTAGTCTTGGGATAGAGCCAGAGTGTCCCTTAAGGGCCATTGAGTCTGCCTTCACTTGCTAGAAGGCATACAAAAATCTTTGGTGAATAACAAAATGATCCCATCTTTGTGTCAAGTGGTTCCCAGAGAAGGATTGGGATGCCATGAGGCTTAGCTCACTCAGCTCACTGCAAACTAATGATGTGCAAGTAGCTCTTTCCTATGAAAGCTTGGACCTGCAAGCAAACATCTTACCTCTGAGATCCTCCTTTACCAAGCAAGTCTTCATCAGGAGACCTGAGAGGAAAATGCAGCATGTGTGAGACACACACAAGGCTTTGCTGCTGGAATTTGGGGTTGCTGCAGAATCTCACACTGAAAGGCACAGGCCCAGTCCATGACAAACCATCACCACATCCTCCCCACAAGCTGTCGTTAGTTATGGGTTTCATTCCTAACCTTACTGAAAATGTCAAAACTTCTAGTTTACCTTTACTGACTTGCTAACAAATTGCAGGTGTTTTTCTACATATCCAGGAATATTAAAAACCATAAAATTGCACCCTTCATCCCCTCCCACCTTCATCCCAGCACACTAATAAAGACTCAGAAATATTCCCAGAAGAGCCTGTTATCAGGTATTGTTTTTTTATTCTACTGTTGGTGACCCTGAAAAATATGAATCTGAGACAATATAGTCTATACAAGAGTAATGGCTTCAGTGTATTCTTTAAGCTTCATGAAGCCATGGTGTTTCTCCACAGCAGAACAACTTTTGATGATATGCCAAGTAGTGACTGGAGCTGGTTGGAATTTTTCATTCAAAGTTGTTTTTAGCCTGGTTTGCTAAGGAAACAAGGATTAAGAACCACAGTTCTCCTTTTGTCCATTTACCATCCCAGCAAAACTTTGATTCTGTTGGCCAGTTAAAGCCAAATTGAAGAGAGGGTTTTGTCCCCATACTATGTAGCTTATAGAAGTTCAGGATAAAAAAAATCATTGGCTGGGTATAGGAGAGAAACCCTGCTAAGTGCATCTTTCCTGTGCTGAAGTAAAACTGCAGTGTGAGCTTGGGACTTAGGAGATACCAGAGACTACGTGGGAGAGAACATTGTTGTAAATGCTCCCGCCATGAGAACACCTTTGAAAGCTACTTACCTGTTATCACACATCAGAGAACCTTGTCAATTCTGAGAGAATTGCAGAAAGCCAGGCATCACTAGCCCAATGTGGCTATTAGGGTTTTTTTTATTAGACTCTTTTGCAGAGCTGTAATGTTAACTAAAACCAGATTTTCACTGAACAACGTATTTTTAGCAATATTTTTTTGTATGACTGATGTTCTTAGACTATTAGAGAAGCATGTAGGCATCTTTATTTGAAAAAAACCAGAGAAATAGCACAGCCAGATCTGAAACTGGGACCTAGACATCCTCACTTTGACCCTTCTAGCAGCCTGTACTGTCTTTTCTGCCTGTGGGAGACCCACCTGAATTCCTTCACAGCTAATGTTATTTACAACTGATTGTTTTTGACACATGCAGTCATTTTCACAGAACATAAAAGGACATGTGGCTGCTATTGCACTGAGGATCATAGTTCTGCTGAAAATGTTCAGAACATGAAATCAGTCCAGTTGGAAACTAACACAATGAACAGGCTGAAAACACTGATAGTTCATTTCAGCTTCCAGCTGGCTCTGACACCTACAGGTACAATCTAGTCCCAGTGATGCACCCACTTGTGACCCCAGCACTAGTGGTACCCTGGCACACAACTATTTCACAGATACAAGCACTGATGTGCCAAGTCTCAGATGCACTCCAGACCCACAGCAACAATTTGCTCTGGGCTTGCTGCCATTTTTGTGAATAGTTTCTATGTTAATCTTTGTACAAAGAACACTGCATCACTCTAGCCCTAGAGTGTGAAGGCTTCCATAACTGTTCCAGAGGAAATGTCATGATATTCCTGCCACCACAAGGTGAAGTTCATGATAAAAAGCAGTCAATGCATCGGCCACTGCTGGAACTGTGTCTGCCTCATGATTCATTTCTAGTCTGTACAGATACTAGAAATTGAACTTTTCTGCCTTCCACTCCTTGATTTTTGTTCCCTCTTCTTCCTGACCTATGCAGAAGTAGTCCAGTTTATGAATTGCTCCATTGTAAACCACTGCCCAAGAAGGCTGGAGGAAGACACAATGCCTGCTCTTTAGGAACAACTCCTCTGTGTTGGAGGCTTGTAACATACACAGAGACTTCTTCAGGTGTCTCTGTCAAAGGGAAGAGCTCCAGCTTGATCTACGTCTCCCTCCTTGTTGCCATCTTTACTCTGGGCAGTTTTTTCTTTCCTGCAAGTTGTTGAATCTCCCCCAAAAAGAAACTTACCCACATAAGAGAAAGAAAATTGCTTCATACATGTAATGTTGCCCCTTCATCCATCAAAGTAAAGATTAAATATGAGAAGGATGGGTAGTTTGTCTAGGCAAACCCAGCCAGGATCTGCCAGGCTGTAACCATCTCCCTTTCAAGCTTTTGTCTTCTTAACATCAGTCAGTATCAAGCTGCTCTTCGTCCCCGACCTATATCCAGTACCCTTTCTAATCTGAACTCTGCTTAGCAAAAGAGTATTCAAAATACCTGGAGAGGCACACGGGTGGGAGCCACATGTGAGAAGAGGATCATCAGACCCCGTCCTAAGAGAGAACTATCCTCCCACCTCCAGCAAAAAGGCAGTGACCAGTCAGCAGGCCCACAGTGCCAGCTGTCAATTTGCTTTGCCAGTTACCCATTCCACTGGCACTAAAGGCAAGGAATACCCACCCATGGGAAGGAGAAAGAAGAGGAAAAGGAGGGGAAAGAAAACCTACTTGAGCTACCTGAAAGTAATTTTATGTGAGAAGGCTTGAAAGACCTTCTCAATATTATGCAAAAGATGGGACCAAGTGACAACTGAGATACTCTGAGAGGTATCCCAACTATCAGAAAAGTCATCTCAGGAAAAAGTCCACTGAGAAGTTTGGTCCTTGGGCCAGCCCCAGAGCACACACAAAGAGGAGACAGGGAGATCAGAGCTGTTTTGGATGAATTCATGCCAGTTCTGCTGGCATCTCAATTTGTCCCACCTGGAAATTGTAGCCTTACTTAATGGATTATTTGTTCAGATTGTCATGTTCCTTTCAGCTGGATGGGGGATTTAGTTCTCATGCACTTTAGAGTCATTGTTGTGCAGCTTGCAATAAGAAAAGGAGATGGTCAGGGCCTTTTGAAGGGATGGAAGAGGGAGATTCCTGCCTTTCAATCTGTGCAGTTACCAACACCCAAACACTGCCTTTGTGCATTGTCCATAGCTCCGTACAGCGGAGCTTTGGAATGATAAGTGAGAATAAATACTGAAGTAATTCACATGCTTCCCTTCCCCCACACTCTGACCTTAATAGAAACCACATGAGGAACACAGGACACGGAGAAGATCACTGGGAAAGGCAAAGCTAGGCAATTAGCCACTGAGCTGATGGCATGAAAGCCTGGCAGCTACTTCACACCTCTCTCCTGCCAGGGAGCCCCTCCGGCCCCAGCTTTCCTAAGCATAGACTGCACCTTCTGTCACTGCTCTGAGGTGGGAAGTCAGTGAGGACACAGAAGACCAGGGAGAGACACAGAAGGGGTAAGTTGGCTCTCCTGCTCCCAATCCTTCCCCTGCTAGAGGGAATCCACTACCTGCAAAACCCCAGTGGAATACTGTTATTACTCTTACTAGACTCTCAAACAGACATTCATTTTCTCATGACCTAAAAAAACCCAAAACCAAAAACAACAACAAAAAAGACCAGAAGAAAAGAATTTCTTCAAACTTTCCAAAACAATTAAGCTTCAAACAGACACCAAGCCTGAAGCGTTTCAGTCAAAAAGCAGATGTTTAAAAAACTCTGCACATACATCTAAGTGGGGCTTAGAAAGTCCTGAAGGAAGTGTGTAACTACCTTTACAAAGCTATCACCCTCAAAAGAGTATTAACATCCATAAGAAGAGATAATCCACAGGGTGAAGCTGACCTACAATGATGAATAATATTCTCTAAAGACCGTGTATGAAGTGACCGAAGCAATGCTTGCCTCTCACAGAAGGGTTAGCACAGTCCATTGAAGAAAGGCTGTCACCACCTTAAATAGTCTCCAATATCCTCTCTTCTTATATCATTCCCATTCACATAGTTTTCAAGGGAAGGTGATGCAAGGAATTACTGTGTCTGAGTCACAGTTAGGTAGGGGGAAGCACTTCAATGGGTGTATGGGGTGTGTGTGTATGTCTGCATATGAGCACACATGCCATATGGCTGCTCTTCCTGCAACTTTTTCATTGCATTCAGTGGGTTATTGACCTCAGAGGACATTCTTGCTGTGTTCTCTCAGTTCTCAGTAATCTGAAGAAGTTCACACACCTTCTCTGGAATCTCTAATGAATTATGTAGGAAAGATGTTTCGTTATTAGTGCTACACTCTTAAATCCTGGGGCTTCGGGGCTCAGTTTACAGCTTAACCACTGCCCTTGTGTGTGCCACACAGGGAAACACCTAACCTCACTTTTCCTTCATCTTTCTTTAACATAGACACAATATCATACATGTCAGACACTTGAAAAGAATCTTGTCTGCAGATCCTAAGAGCTTTGAAATCCTCAAAATGAAGCAGATGAGAAAGAGGAATTTTTTTCAGCTATTCTGAAGGCTCAGCTAATAAAGATGATGCCAAAAGACAGGAATAGGAGCCAGTTTGTGAAAAATATTGTAAGGTGAAGAAAATGTGAATTTTATTAACTGAAACTCATCTATTCAAGTAACCTTGGAACTGAAACCACACTGGAAACAAGAAAGATGATTCTGTATCGATCATGGGATTCATTATAATTTTTCAGTGTATGCATTTGAAAGATGCAATGTCTACAGAAGTGCTCCCTAATGTATAAAATCCACTAGCTGCCACTCTCAATTAAATGTAGTTAATGAGATCTCTGTTCACCCTATAGAGAAGTGGGTTGTGTCTCCATAGTTTATTGAAAATGGAGTTAAAACATGGCTGGGATTTTAATTGGTTATTGTGGATATCACCACGACATGTCTCCTATGGTCTGTCTGGTGTATCTGAGGTTCATAAAATCCAATAAAGCATTTAAACAAAATCCAATAAATGCCTGAGGCTCTGGGCTTTAATACCAGAACATGAAGCAGACGTACACAGAAATGACAATTGACAGGATATCCCTTGCTGATCTATACATAACAAAGGAGAAGCAGCTTCCACAGCTGTATCCCCCTGCCCGAGATGTAACAGGGCATGGCTTTATCCCATGTCGAGCAGGTGCAGAAACAATTTAGAGCTGTGGTGCACTGATGTGTGCCAGAAGGAAGAAGTGTCGCCTGGGAGCTGCCAAAGGACAACAGCTCACTTTTTCTTTTGGAGACTCACGGGAGACAAATGGCCTGGAGGAAGGACACAGCAATTGTGATTCTAGCAACTGGAGGCTGACAAGGATGGGTGCTGCTGCTGACAATTTGCTGTCTCTCTGTTGTCTCCTACTGTTATCTGGTCAGAGAGTCTTATGGTCCAATTTTAAATGGACAAGTGAAGTTCACCTCATTTCTCTGTGGAAGATTTTTTCCATAAGATGACAGAATAGAAGGTGGTCTTAGCTTAGGAAGGTGGTCCTCTTCATTTTATGCTTTGGCCCCCAGTTCATCCCAAAAAACATACTGACCCCTTCCACTGACCTCTTTCCAAAGCTTACTGAGTGTTCCCTTCTTTTCTGGAAAGGGAACAGGAAGAAAGCTCAATTGGGCAACCCCTCCCTGACATTCCTTGGAAAATTATTTTTCTTCTGGTCACCAGTTAAGAGGAAACAAAAAAAACAAAGCAAAATAAACAAAACAAAAAAGCCAACATTGTAAATTCAGCACATTTTTTTTCATCTCAAAGGGCCTAAAAATACTCTGGAATTATTGAGCTGAAAATCACAGCTATAATAAAGTGGAAATGATCCCATCAGGCAAGACAGGCCAGCTGTATCATTACCGTTGCTGGGCTGAATCCTCAGAGAGACCATTACAGCATCAGCTGAGCAATTACAAAGTCTGTAACTGCACTCCCTGCAATAACTATCCTTAAACAGGCACTGGCCCAACAGATCCAGCAGCAGCCAGGCAAAGAGCTGAGCCCAGCGGCTGCCGAAGGGAGCGGGGTGAGGATTGGAGGCCTCGTACCAATAACCTGAGTGCTACTGCAGATTGAGCCTTAGCAATCCTCACTCACCTGTTTCTCTGCAGATTTCCTATGGACCCCTCATAGGGGCTGTCCTCAAAACACTGCTTTGATCCACATGTGACAGCACCCCCCAAGCTCTCTCCGTAAGGTACGTGACTCTTACGAGGTTCCAAACTTTTTGGCTGTGGCCTGAATATGGTTCCACAGGCTCTAAGTTCCCAGAGAGCTGTACTGACTTGGGCCACAGAAGCTGCCACGTTGGTTAGCAGCTTTGTTAGCTGGTGGTGCTGAGCAGCTGTGGCAGGAGCCACAGGTTGCAGGTGGCAGCAGCAGCAGCAGCAGCAGCAGCAGCACATCTCATCCTGCCACAGCTGAAAGGAACTTTCATTGTGATTAGCCCAGATGGCTCTGCTTACAGCAAAGCCAAGTTTGGCCCTCTCCTTTTCAGTGTTTTCCTCTCCATTTTTCCTCCTGTTCTCCTTTGCTCCTGGAACAAGTCTTTGCAGCTCTTGTTAGGCCTCATCTGAAACCATCTCTTTTCTGACTCCCTAGTTTAAGGGCTGGTTCTGTCCTGCAGTGTGCTTCGGCTGCACTGTGGTGGATTGCGCTTTTTGGGATTTCTTTGTTTTCCTTGGCACAGCGGGGGCTGCTGTGCAGCAAGGGGAGGACTGGGGAAAGAGAGCTGCTGATTCATTGCAGCTGTTTAAACAATCCAAGCACCTTATCCTCTCCTTTCCTTCTAAAAGCCCCACTCAGCATTTCAAGGCCAGCTTGGTCTCCTGCTTGCTTTTGTTTTCCTGCTCATTAAGGTTGTGGCAGCAGCAGAGGCATGGTCTTGGGTCGTTTTTTCTTCAGCTGGGATCCACCTCCAGGTCCTACAGAAGCCAAGCCCACGACTCAGAGTAAACATGCACCTCCAGCACTCCAGCTCCCCTTCCTCAGGGTTCCATGGACACTAATTCAGTGGCTGAATGCAGGCTGCATTTGTTGCCACATCCAGGGTGATTTTGTAGGGAAAATAGGAAGATATCCAGAGGGCATACCTCGGTAAAATGCTCCAGTGAATAATCACACTGTACCAGGAATAGTTTCAATTTTCCTTGAAGGAAATTTTGGCAGAATACAGTAATTTAAATTCCTGAAGGGAAGAAAAATGTACTGACAAGACCAACAAGGGAAGTCATTCTTCTGCAGGTAGTGGAGGAATTGGTCTCCCAAACACCAGAGGCTCCATACACATCAGCTTTTCTTGAGACCAGGGGACAAATATGGTATTTATAGCATAGAGATTCATGGCACTGAATCATAACACAGAAGTCTGAGAAGGGTAACAAAAGGACTCAGAAGTAAAACTTGGTATGCATAGGACCTGGGTTCTAGATAATGCTGGAGGAACGGGGATTAAGATTTTTTTACACAAGTCCTGTGTTCTTCTGAGGTGAATTATATGACCTCATGTTTGGAAGATGTTGGGAAGAGCTGAATAACTTTGGAGCACAGACATAGGATTAAAGGAATATAAAAAGCATTCTGACACCAGGACTAGCAACCCAGGCATGTGAACAACCACCACAGTGGATTTACAGAAACTGTGGTTTAGCAGATGATCAAACAGATTTTAAATCTGTGGGTCCTGGTTCTGCTCCTGATTTAAACAATATCATGCAAATTGCTTCACTGCTCTGATTTTGTCTTGCCTTTGTCATACTTGGCTAAAAAACCTTTGGGTAAAGTATGCTTGGTTACAACCTGCTATAGCAGCATCATGAACTTCATCAGCACATCCAGACACCATAGTAATAACAATAATTGAATGTGTTCTGTAAAGATCACACTGATTAGTATGTTAGAGAAAAATGGGAGAGACACTTAACAGGATGCTAGGAGACAGGAGGAGGGAGGGAGGGAAGGAAGGAAAGGGACATCCCTAGCTGAGTGTGCAAAATAAGATGGGATTGTCAGGTTGGCACAGAGCATTTATGCTTTGCTCACTGAAACATTATCATCTTCACACTGTGCACAGAGACTCAATGGAAACAAAATGCTGTCAAGTGAGGCCAAAAGCAGACTTCCTATGTGAGACTGTGGTTTGGGACACACGTTCCCATGTTCTTGGCATCTTTCCTTTCTGTTAATAAGAG
Source organism: Poecile atricapillus (assembly GCF_030490865.1). NCBI lineage: Eukaryota > Metazoa > Chordata > Aves > Passeriformes > Paridae > Poecile > Poecile atricapillus. The sequence continues at coordinate 140,922,542 of NC_081249.1, read as the reverse complement.
AAGGAAAGCATGTGGAATCAGAGTTCTGCATGGGAAACTCGTGTATAGCGTTGGGCACTGGAAGAATGAAGTTATGTGCTGGAACTGATCTCATACATGGAAGATCTTTGGAGGGAAGGCAGAAGCCAGGGAACACTGGGAACATGCTCAGCACTGCTTCTCCCCAAGGACTGGATTTTGTCATGAAAGGACCACTATTCTAGCAAATTGTATGGTTTACTTGTGGATGAGAGAACAGTGGTGAATATTGTTTTACTTTAAGTACAGAAATATCTTTGGCATGGTGTCCATGGTATCCTCATAGTCACACTGATGACATTTTGTTTGAATAGGTAGACTATGAAGAAAAAAACAAGGAATGTCTGGGCTTAAAAGGTTGTGCCTGGTGACTGATTCTCCCTAGGGATCAATACAGGGGACAATGCTTTTTGATATCAAGTGTTTTCTGTATTAATAAGCTGGACTTTGGGACAGAGTGCACCTCAGCTAGTTTGTGGATGGTACCAAATCTCAGTGTTACAGGACAGGGTTATTATTCAAAGGGGCATTGGCAAGCCAAAAAAATGAATTGAGAGGAACTTGTTGGGCTTTCAAGAAAGACAAACTCGAAGTCCTTCAGCTGATACAATATAATCGCACACAAAACCAGCAGTTAGGTGTCTATATTTCAGTCAATGATATCTGTCCTGACCACAGCCAGCAAATTGCTTAACCCAGTCAGGCATTTCTTGACAGCAGGTGGGCAAGCCTTCTCAAAGGGAACTAGACAATACATAAGGAGCTGGACTTATTCCTGCCATCAAATGACTGCTGAATTTGCCTTTTTGTTTTGAATATGTGGAACAGCAGTAAGGATCCCATCAGTCTATTTGAATTCAGTCAGCATGGGCCTAGATGGAGCTATGAGAAACATTTTCAAAAATTCCCATTTTTCTTGGCCTGTGGATTTCTTTTTTCAGTAACATTTCTGAGAAAATAGCATGTCTCTCTAAGCAATAATGCAGCCAGAATGGACACTGAACTACAGCTGTTATCTCAGAATTGGCCACGCATATATTACACATTAGTATAATAAAGAGTTGATGTAAGCCAGAGTAGAACCAGCCCTTAGATATTTATCTAAATTAACAGAATCACATTACTGTTTTGATAGCAGATGAAACAAAAGGAGTTTGATGTGTTATCACAAGCCTTTTCCCCCTTCTCTCCCACTTCTCAGGGAGGCTGTGGGAGAGTGTATGTATCCTGCCGCTGTTTCCCACACAATTGCTGCCTCACCTGTCTTGCACCAGTTGTTTGGGAAAATATGTGGTTTTCTTAAATCAATAAAAGTTCAGCTGAGAAAGAAATTAAATTGTTTCAGTTTGGATTGGTAGGATCCCACCCCATGTGGACACAGGCATCTTGAATATAACAAACACTTTAGAATTAAATTGCACACTTGGTTCCATATGATTGACTTCCCTGGGATTGTGCTGACAGAAATAAAACCAGAAGTCCTCAGATTTCAATTAAGTAGATAAGTTATATGCCTCCCTTCCTGTTACTTTGAGAAAAAAAGCTCATTATTAACTTACAAGATTGTCAGACTTGGAATTCTACAGTTGTCAGGTTCTGTAATATAATATATATCCTGAAAAGATATTGTGAACATTAAATATAGCTATGATGTGAATCAGGGCTGATGGAGATCAGTGCACCAGGTACGAACCCCTTGGTGTTGCCTCGACAACCCAGCTCAAGGTACTGTTTACAGCTGTGTTTTGTTCCACACAATGCATTATAGAGGAGTGTGTGATGGAGGCCACTCACCCCCAGTAGCTGACCACAGGAAGCTAGCCCATAGTCATTTGCTATGAATGTCTCAGACTGCACATCACCAAAGCACTCTGTAGACTCATTTGGCCCATTTATTTCATTGCAGTGCATATTTAAATTTAAATGGCAGCTAAAAGCCCAGGGTACTGACCTAATCATCCTTCAAATATTTATTCTATTGCTTTTCTCTGTCTCTATCTGCTGCTTTAAGGCAGGTCCTGCTTTACATGGTCTTCTAAGGTGACCCTCTAAGAGGAGAGGGAAAGGCTGTGGATGTTGTCTACCTGGACTTCAGTAAAGCTTTGACACCATTTCACACAGCATTCTCCTGGAGAAACTGGCTGCTTATGGCTGGGATGGGTGCACTGTTCACTGGGTAAAAGTCTCTTAGGATGGCCAGGCCCAAAAAGAGGTGATGACTGGAGTTACATCCATCTGGTAGCCTGTCACAATGGTGTTCCCAGGGCTCAGTGATGAAACAGTCATGTTTAATGTCTATCAAGTACCTGGATAAGGGCATTGAGTGTACCCTCGGTTCACAAATCACACCAAGTTGTGTGGGAGTGAGCCAGAGGATAGGAAGGCTCTGCAGAGGGGTCAGGGTAGGCTGGATCGATGGACTGAGGCCAGCTGTGTGCATCTCAACAAGTCACAGTGTGAGGTCCTGCCCTTGGATCACAGCAACCCCATGTAGCGCTACAGGCTGGGGGAAGTGGGGCTGGAAAGCTGCACAGCAGAGTAGGACCTAGGAAAGGTGGTCAACAGCAGCTGAACATGAGCCAGCAGTGCCCAGGTGGCCAAGAAGGCCAATGGCATCCTGGCCTGTATCAGGAGCAGTGTGGCCAGCAGGACAGGACAGTGGTTGTCCCCCTGAACTCAGGGGACAGATTGACAGCAAGAAAAATTTCTTCTCTGATGGGTTATCGAGCACTGGAACAGGCTGCCCAGTGAAGTGGCTGAGTTTCCATCCCTGGAGGCATTTAGCAGGAGTGGCACTAAAGGACATGGCTTAGTAGTGGATTTGGCAGGGCTGGGTTGGACTTGGTTGTCTTAGAGGTCTTTTCCAACCTAAATAATAAAGTATCTTGCTGTGTAATAGGTTTAGTTTTATCCCCAACACCCTCAATACATGTGAGAAGCACCAAACAGCGGGGAAAGAGCACAGTACCCTGAGAAAGATACAGAGCACATTCCTCAGAGAAAGGTACTTCTGTGCTTTTCACAAATAATATAATAAATAAAGAAGCAGAACAACTTCTACACTGTGTCAGAAATATACTGTATTATTAAACCTAATAATTCATCCTTCATAGGAAAATATATCAGTTCCTGGTTTTTAATCTGCTATAGACCCAACACAAATTTTGTAAATTTTCCATGCTAAGAAAATTGTATTTGTCTACACTCTCAGAAAGCACTCATTCCAAGATCCCGAAATGTTGTTCTGAACGTGTTTTCACAGTATTTCAGGATATGAGAGGAACTATGACAACTGCTGACATAAAGCTTAATAGAATAATGGAAATACTCTATTACATTTAATCACTAAGGGCACCTGCTACTTAGTACTGATTGAAGCAACTTATCTTAATTTCTAGATCGAGTGTCTCCTGTTAGTGCCTTAATGAAACAGTGTGACATACAAGAAAAATTACTTTGCTTTGCATATTGCCATTTAAATGATTCAGGGGAGGAAAATCAACCCAAACAAATATTTCAGTACTTTCCCTGTTTTGTAAACATCGAATTTGCCATAAAAACCCTTTTACAACAGAAGTGTCTCTTGGGTAACTTCACTCAGTGCACAACACGAGCACATTCTTTGGAATGTCCTATTTCAGTGCTGTTCAAGTCACCTCCTGCTGGCTTCAGCTGGGTGAGTGCAGGTTCCCTCTACTCCAAAGTAGGAGTGCTCTCACTGCCACACTGCACCAAGTTCCAAATAGCTGATTTGGTTAAGCAGGGTCACATCTATGTGCACTTAAGGCATTGAAATGAAGGAACTAGCTTGTCAAAAGCAGGGGATATCAGTAAGGGTCTTAGTAAGCACTGCTTCAGAAGCAGAGACAAGATGACAGGGACTTGGGAGGAGCCATGTGAGGGAGGGATCCAGGGAGGAAGGAGAGTAAGGGGCAGTGGAGAGGTGCCAAGAAGGGAAGCAGAAGCTGCAGGCACCTACTGCAGATGCTGAACCTCGTGGGAAGCTCTGTGTGCTCAGCCCGGCTCACTGGAGGCGGCCCTGAGGGTGCAGTGGCTAAACAGCTCTCAAAATTGGGGTACATACCACACAGTTTTTCCATTTCTCTCTTCTTGTGCTGCTTCTTTCCCTTCTAAGACAATTCCTACATGGGATAGCAGTTGCATTTTGCTCTCAGCTGCTTTGATTCTGGTCCCATTTCCTACTCTGCTGTGTCCCCTGAGGGCTACTACTACCCTGCTCTTCCCAACCCCACCCTATTTGTGTCTTTTCCTCTCAAGGCTTAATTTCCCTGACTTTGATCCTTTAATTGGCTATTTCCCGCTCTTAGCCATTAGCCTGCTTCCCTGTGTGCTGGCCAGCATCCCATTATTAATCTACATTTTGAGAAAAGGGTAAGTCATAGGACTGAAATGGCACCCAGGAGCACATAAGTGTGCTGTAAGGGGGCTGAGTAAGCTAGAAAACCAGGAACACATATTCCTTAATGAGGAGCATTGCAGTCACTGCTACCTGAGGCCTTCTAATGAGCACCAATCTTCATCTTCCTTGTGTCAGTCCAGTAGTTTTGCAAGTTCCTGTAGCACCCAAGACTGTGCCATCCACTGCAAAACAGAATGATGAGAAGTCCTACAAGAAAGATTTTGTGGATAAAGATTATAGCCACTGGCAGTGTCACAAAACAAAACAACTCAAATACTTCAGTGTACTGTAGGATAAGGAGCTAAGACCAAAATGAAACCCTTATAAACTAATCACAGATGTGCAACAGCTAGTAAGGAAACCATTTTCTAGTATGTGGGAATCATTAACATTTCTTGTATTTTAGGGAGGGAGATGCATATGGCTTGGAAGAAACTTCCTGAAATGTTATAAATCCACCCTCAAGTTCCTTGTCTACCTTCCAGGTGAACATCAGGCAGAACTGGTGTCTTTCTCACCTTTCTGATATGAGCTTCCATTTTAATCAAACCCAGCATACTTGTAAAGTATCTCCTTAGAAAAACGCAATATGTGAAAAATTACCAGCCACCTCTCAAAACAACTCTTTGGACTTGGAAAAATTTCCTTTGTGATTCTGATGTCTTCAATCCATGAAGATCAGTGTGGGGAGAATAAAATGAGAGAGCACCACAGTTTCTAAGGCAGCAGCAGGGAAATAAAAAGGTAAGCTGAGATGAAAGGGAAAAGGCAAAGGGGAAAGGAAAGAAGAAGAAAGGACCATGGGATTCAAAGCAGTGAAGAGAGCTAATTCTCTTCCTGTGACAGGCCAACAGTTAGATTTTTTTCTGAGAAGGATCAGCCCACCTCACAGCTGCTTAGAACACGAACTGGGGGATGGAAGGGGAAGCAGAAAAAATAGCAGTTCATTGCCAAGCAGAAATTGCTCTGGAAACCGGTGCCTGGGAATGTGCAAGATGGGATTTGCAGGCACAGCCATGCGAGGTGAAGAAAGAAGTCATATTCTGAAAGGTAGGAAAGGCCACTGAAGACAATTCAGGTGTTCAGTGTGATCATTCTTCAGACTTAATTCACACAATTTGGAAAAGAAAAGGAAAATTGCAGTGAAAGAAAATGGCAATAAAAATTATTATTTTTATAGGAACATCTACCCTCTTGGTGCTTACCCTCACAGTTTTGGGTCTCCCTGACCTTCAGTTGCATGCTGTCCCTTCAGTGCACTTGGGCAGTGACCCAAGTCCAAACCCACAACACGCTTGCCGCCAGAAAACTCTTCCCGAAGACACTTTCACCCGCTGCAACAAATCTTCCAGACAGTAGATTTCATGGGTCTGCTAGCTGTGTGTATTTCTATTTGGGACCATGTAAAAGCACAGACTGTTCATCATTCAAGGTTTGCTTTGCTGTCATGATATCACTGTCTGGGACTGATATTTTTGGTGATGGCCAGAAACAGCAATAACATACTTCTCCTCATGTTTTGATTATACAGGAAGAACTTACACGATAACACTGACTGAAGTTCAGAAAGAGAACTAGTCAAGTTACTTTAAAAGAAATTTCTAAGTGAAAACTTAGAAATTAGGTTTTCAAAACTTTATAAAGAAAATAAATACTTGTAGGAAATTTGATATTTACAAATATTTCTAAAAAACAGTAAAATCCGCACTTCCTTTTATTCTCTTCCTAATAAGAAAAAATTAAAGTGAGAGTAAGAGAAAAAACAGACAAACTTTAAAAAGTGAATATTCATGTTTAACTTTGATATTGAATTCTAATCTATAAACAAAACTATTTTAATATTTTAGACCAATGTATGAATGTTTTGTTTAGACCAATGAATGAATGATGTATGAAACCACATCTTAGGGGGAAAAAGTGTGAATAAACTTCCATAAAGGACTTTGTAGACAAGGTATGAATTTTCAGAGAATGTCACTATTTCCTATTTGCAATTTAAAAGTCCAGCAGCAGAGATAAAACAGTTTTCCCCAGCGAACCACTTAACACCAAAGCACACAAGGTGATAATTGTTTAGTCACAGTGATGGACACTATCAGCTTTCTGATAGTGTTGTAAAACAAGGAGTGGCATTCTGTAGAAAGGGCTTTAAGTTGTGTTTATCTGAACCGACAGCAGTTAGAAGTACATTTCATTGTTATCTATCAACTCTAAAGATGATCTAACTGGATAGAAGACCATTTTCATGGAGGGCTGCTGCCCACAGCTGTTCTTCAGACAAGTAAATTCAGATTTCATGTGGCCTGAGCCACACACAGACATTTGCACCACTGCAAACTGCATGCAGAATGTTTTTCTATCCAGAATGGCAGCACTTTATATTTTCTTGCACATCTTCAGAAGAAAAGAGTCCACAGGGTCAGGACAACAAAGAACTAAACAGAGAGAACGTCTGTGTCAGGGGGAGGGCAATTATTATGAGTTACAACACTGTCAGGATTAACATGTCTCTTTAACAAAACGTGCAAAGGAATCTCAAGCCATTAAACTGTCTAGCTCCTAGCTATTATATTTGATCCATAAACAGTACCTTCAACAGTACAGTGCCCTCTAGCACTGTAATAAAGTATCAACTATTAGTTAATACTTACCCTCCAAATTGCTACTTAGAAGCCTCTTTAAGTCCTCCCTTTCAAAAACCTATCAAAAAAGAACAGTTGATTCTGAAAGGGCTGCAGCCCCATTTAGAATCAGCGTTTGACTGTCTACAAACTGTTAACTCTTCCTCATCTCCAGGGGAAGCAATGCTATCACTCATATTTTACTGGTTTCTAAATGAATGTTGTGATTAAGCTTCCCCTGGAGTTTTTAACAGCTCCTTATGACAACACAGGCTGCTCCCTGGAACAGGAATGACAATAACTGAGAAGTGGGAGCAGAGTTTAAGAAACTATGTTATTGAAATATGGCTAGGAACAAAGGAACTAGATAAGAAAAGAAGTGGAACAACTGATACCATATTATAGAATTAGCCATTGCTGACAGTAGTGGCTGGATGTGTAGAACTATAACAAATATAACTATATATATAACATATATAACTATATATGTATAACTATAACTGCACTCACATTTGAGTCGGGATGAGCTGAGCTACTTCCTCACCTCCCCATGTCTAAATGCAGCTAAATTGTGTCAACTAGACTCTCCTGAGCATTGGTCAAAAGAGCTAATTTATGGGAGCAGGATCAATCTCAGCTGCTTTGATCCCAGACCCCTAGACTCGAAGATGACAAAGTTTGGTGTGATTGTCCTGTAGAAAGAGACCAGAACATGGCATGGGGAAATAATTTTAACAATCATAGAATCACAGAGTGTTGAGAGGCTGGAATGGACATAAAAGATCATCTAGTCTCACCTACCCTGCCATGGGCATGGACACCTCTCAGGTTGTGGATAAGGCTCAGGGCCTTATCCAAACAAGCTCACTCTTGAAGTGTGTAGAATATTGGACCACAGGTAGATAACTCCACTCTTAAATTGTCCAAATGGCTAAGAGGGAGATTATCAGAAAACAAGTTATAGCTGTGTAGTGCAGTCACTGGGCAAAGTTCAGGAGGAACCAGGAAAAAGCAAGGAAATACTCAAGGCCTTTGCTATGTAGTCCTATGTTGCAAGGCCACAGCAAGGAGGCACCAGGCAGGGAACATCCATGTCCACACACTGCTGAGTTCAACTGCTGCCCAGGGGGACAGCTGAGGGTCTATAGCAGATTTGGTACATTAAAACAAGTAATGTTTTAATTAATTAATTAAATTAATTTATTAAAACAAGTAATGGTTTTGGTGAACTGGGAGGCAGCTCAAGTGCCTGATTTCATACTATGCGTCTGTTTGCAGTGTTAAACAAATGCAATTGTCACTTCTGTTTCTTGAGTTGATGATCCTGCTGCTTCTGTATGGAACTTCAAACTTCTCCCAGGCTCATGTTCTTGGTATTTAGAACTTCTTTGTAGATACAGGCATGGACCTTATAATTGCAGTTACGCAGAACCACTCACCCAGATTCTGCTGCGTGGAATGGGCAATACAGAGACAGAAGTAGTTCTCTGCCTTTCCCTGAGTACTTATTTTGGCAAGATACATTAAGCTGTGCCTTTGAATTCCCACCAGTACTTTCCCCCAGTCCTGTTTTGACTGTAGAGGACACCCCCAGTCACCAAATAGGAATGGATGAGATAGCACACATAAAAAGGAGATATTTTCCCACCTTTTATTCCAAATATCTATGTAATGGATGTCGTGCACAGCAGATTGTATCTATGCCTAAAAGCAACAGGCCACTCAAGGGAAAGTGCACTAATTAAGTATACAGGCTGATTGTTGTCTCAGTTCCTGTCAGCTCTGCCCTGAAAGAGGACACAAAGAAGAGATTGTGAAGACTTCAAGAAGCGTGGATGAGTTTTTCCCCACAGTTTAGAATACTTACATGTTGGAAAGTCAGGAATCAGTTCAGTTGCTGTATTTGTCCTCCCTTACCTGCTTCATCTTAGGAGTCAGGTCCTGTTACTCCAAGCAAAGTCCATTAAGTCAGGGTGGTGCAAAGTCTTGGCAGTAAAGAGAATCTCTGGGCAGTAGGAGTCAGTCATCCCCAGCTAGCCAGCTACTCCGTTTGCTGATTGGAAAAGGACACACAGATTGCCCCAGTGGTGCTAGCATCTAAATCTGGAGGATTAGGTGGAATGCAGAATACGACAAGGCCTTTGGAAGCAAGAAACGGAATCACAGCCAGAAAACCCCTCCTCACATGGCCTCCTTCTGTCTCCTCCAGTGGCCCGTAAGACGCTGTTGTTTCAGCCTCTGTTTTCAGTTTCTTTGGTCAGAAAAAAGGAGCAGCTGGAAAATACTTTCCTAAAGGCTGTGGAAAAGTAAGTTCAGCCCAGCCCACATGGAAGACAACCAGATCAATTCCTATTTTTTGCTGGAAGTCTTCTCTCATGTGAACTGCAAGATCTCTGAAGTGCAGTCAGTGTTATTTGGAAATAAAAACTCTAAGGAGGTCCTATTTTAAAAACACTCTGTGTGTAGAACCCTGTGAATACACGTGCAGAGGACTTTGAGATGCTGTACCTATTGTACAGTTTGTATCACTCATTAATGCATTGAGGCTGAAACTGCTGTTAACTGACTTTCCATAAACCCAATATATTTAAACAACCCCACAAAAGGCACCTCTCAAAATACTGTATCACATGGAACTATTATGAAATAAATCATGTGCTACTGGTGCTAGCTAGTGGACTTTGAAGTTGTGGTAATTATGTATGAAAAGCGGATCTTGTCTTTCAAATGTCTCACTCCATCTCTGATGTAGGCTTTTCCCTTCCCTGGAAGCTTGAACACCACAAAAAAAAGCTTGGCTTAATAGAAAGGTAGTGATTAGTATTCCAAATCAAGGCTTTAACCTCTTGGATGAATTTCAGAAACACATTGTGGTGAGGGATGTTGTAAAGGTTTTATTAGTACAAGCTTGGGATGCCCTGCATATCTCAGCTGTAGCTTTGCCAGATGCAGGGTGTCAGAGCAGCAGGAGGGGGCTGCTCTGCAAGGGCTGAGGGTTCTGCAAGGGCTCTGCAAGGGCAGGGGAGGCAGGGCAGTGCTCCCACCCACGAGTGCAGGGCAGGAGCAGAGCATGTCCAGTGACTCTAATCAGGGTTGGGCTCAGTCCAGCAGTTGCCAGACAAGTCCGCAAAGGCAAGGCAGCTCTCGAGCCAGGCTATGAATTCCAGTCACTGGCTCAGGGACCAGGGGGTAGGAACATGGTCAGGCATATCTGCAACATAGCTGCAGTAAGGACAAAGGGCCTGAGCTTAGCAGCAGCTCTCACCACTCTCCCAGGTCTCTCCAGGGGGGACCCTGCCAAGGCTCCACGCAGATCTCACACAGCTTGTTTCACAGCGTCTCACCCCAGGTTACAGCTGCACACAGCAGACCTGCTCCTGGGCACAGGCAGCCAAAACCTTTACTGGGGGCAGGGAATGTTGCTGAGCCTGTTGGCACACTCTGGAAAAGGAAGGCAGCTCTTCCTAATCTCAAGAGATGGTAAATGTTTCATCGGTGGATGCTATACCTCCACCAAGCAGTGCCCAGTGCCTGGAGATGAGCTATTTTATAAAGGTCTGGAAAACAATACAAAGCTGAACTGAACAAAATGTCCAGAACAAGCAAGCAAACATAAAAAACATCTGTAGCATGTTATGTAGACACTCACAGAGTCACCCACCTCCACACCCATTCACACAACACATCTGAGGTCACTACAGAATTCTATTTGTTTCTGCAAAAGAGAAAAATTTTGGAAGTTTCCTTCTTGATGCACATTTAGAACCTCTGACTCAACTTCCTTCTACTCTCCATTTGGTTTGACTCGACTCAGTATCCCTTTCTCCTGCATCAACCATTTAAGCAGCCTGTGCCACTTCAGTCCACTCATCCAGGATACCTGATAGCTACTAAGAAAACTCCTGTAGCACACCTGTAGCATACCTGAAATCAGGGACATACAGACACCACAAAATACAAGAGATATTGCAATACACCCTGGACACTAACCCTGGGAGCAAATTATAACTAAATGCAGGCTGGATGTTGAAGAGTATCTTTGCTGCAGAATGAAAACAAAACACAGCTCTTACAGAGTATACCCAGTCATTCTCAAGTAAAACCATCTGGCTGAGTCCTTGTCATTGCCCAGACAGAATTTCAGGAGTGTACATCAGCACTGGTATCCAGATCCAGAATATCTGACACTCCTATAACACCATGCAAGCAATATTTCTCAGGTGATGGCACAGTCAGACACTGAGAAGATGAGGAAACTAATTAGTAACAGGCATTAACACTCTTTTGTCACAGTCCCTCTGCAGACTTAGATTCAGATACCAAACAAACTCAAAGTCAAGTGAGACTTGGAGATTAGCATCTGCCTGTCTGTTATATAGAGGCTGTTATTGATGTATTTCACATTCAAACCAATAAAAACTGCACTCCAGACTGATAGCAGATTTCTAAGCAGAGAAAAAAACCTGAAGGGAGTCACAAAATTAATTTCTGGTCAGAAATGAGAAGTGTTATCAGTTTTGTCAGTGGAAAAACCCACTTCATGCCTGCTCAAACAGCGTTTGTTTCTTCTGAAATTTTGAGATAATCTTGAAACTATACAAAAGAAAAGGCATCAAGAAAGAGAAGTGGGAAGCACAGCAGTGCTACGAATTTAAACTTTTGGTGAATAAGATCTCTGTGCAAACTCTGATTCCACGGCTGGTGAAGCAGCACACTATGGCAAGAGGAAAGGGGGCCAGAAAAACAAGAGAAGGAAAACAAATAGTCCTATCTCACTCAACACCACTAGAGACTATAAAAAAAGGGAAGAGGCTTCTCCTGAGGTCGGTACATCCCTCTCTAGTGAGAAGGTCACAGGACAGCTTTTGAAAGTTCCTGACCTGGAGGCCTTCCTGCTCTTTGAGGGCCTCTCTTTCCACATCATGCTATTCCAGAAAACAGAGACCACGTCTCACAGTTGCTTTAAACACTAAGATCAGGGTATTAGAAAAACTGTTAAATGTTAACAGGAAAAAATGTTTAGTATGTTTGGGAGTTTCCTCTACTTGGGAGGGGAAAGGTTAAATTAATAAGTTCACTGGTGAAGAAGAACCAGTGTTGAACATAGCCTAAAGGATTATTTTACCGTTAATCAGTGGATTTTATTGTAATCTGAATTAAAAACACGCTGCTGGATATCAAAGCACACAGGCTTTATCACTGAGCAGGGCTATCTGTAGTATGGACCACAAGAACTGAAAAACAAGACTTCAAATGTAAGGCTTATTCCATTCAATTAATTCAGCCTACAGAAGAGAAGTTTTAGAGGTGACATAATTGCTGAATATAGGAATTTACACACAGAAAAGCATTTAATAAGCGGAGGAGGAAAGCAGACAGGCGTTTCAGTTTTTCTGTCAGAGACATAATGTGAACCAACAGTTTTAAGTACAACAAGAAAAGTTCTTTCTTATTTAAATAAGTTTTAATTCCTGGGAAGTCAGGACTACTACAGCAGAGGTCACTGTCTTTTGGAGTCTTCATGACAAGACTATCTTTTAAGAACACATACTTACTATCTAGCTTCAGGGGGAAAACTGCAAAGGGTATGTTCAAGGTGGCTCCTTTCCTCACAAAGTCCAGATACCCCTGTGGTTTATTCAGCCTTCAGGACAGACAGTGAGGTTTGGGATGGGGCTGGTGGCAGAGCAGCCTGCAGGAGCACCTTTTGTATGACTGTCAGCAAGTGGCCCATGTGCTGTGTAAGCCCAGTGTCCCCAGCTACCCTCGCACACGTGAGACAGCAAACCTGCAGCTTCATGCCACAAAGGTCTAGGAGGATCTTAAGATCAGTTAAGAATAACTCACCCAATGCAGGGATCGTGTATCTCCCTCTGAAGCATTTGGCAGTGGCCAGGGACAGCATGCCAAAGGAGACAGCCTCCTGGGCAGGCACCGTCTGGCAGTCGCTGCATCCTTGGCACAGCCTGAGCAGCACACAGGGTGTCCTTGGAGGTCTCCTATGCATGCAGCGACCAGAGCTGACCCTGCTTAATTTATGAGCCTGTCTGAGATCACAGCCTCATGTATTATGGCTCCAGGCTCCATTGAAATGAACTTTATTAAAATAAATTCCAGCTGCTTGGAAGGAGTTACAGAAATGACAGAAAGAAGGCAGACTCCTCCATTCACATACTCACTGACAGCAGAAAAAGAAATAGTTACTGGAGAGCAAGCAAAATTCAACTAGCTCAAATTGAAGGGACATGAGAAAAAGATCTAGTCAAAGAGCAAGGAATTTTGATAAAATAAGATGGTTACAAATGCCAAGGCAGAACTCCCAGCTAGGCAACAGGCTTGAAGCAGAGAGACAGAAGGACAAAGGGTCAGGAGGGCACCTGATAAAGCTTCTGACTGAAGGTGGGATACATTTTAATACATCAGATTCATTTGCGAGGGGTCTTGAATGTTTGTACCTTTCCTGTTTTGTCTGTTCCCTGGCCTTTGGTCTGCTGTATTTCCTTCCCCAGGATGCCTGTGGGCTGTTAATGGAGAATATTAGGGAGCAACACCAGGATGTACCTCACTCTGCATGTTGTTGCCAGCAGCCTACATGTTCATTATTGTCCCTGGTCAGTAGATGCTCTTTTTTTCCTTGCTTGGCTCCTGGGGAATTTCAAAAGGATGAAATTTCTAATGAAGCCTGGCATTCTTTCCCAGCCACAACTAATCAGAATTGCAGTCTGGTAAGGATCTCAGAAGAAAAACTCCAGTTTTCTGCCCTTTCATGGGTCAGCAGAGAGAAGATTAGATTTAGATCCTACCAGAGCAGCAGAATTGCTCTCCTTGGTCATAGGGTTGCCCCTTGGAGTTCCAACAGGAGCATCTAAGCTTTCAGGAGCCAGGGGCATGAGGCATTGGCAGTGCTTATGTCACCTTGTCCCCATTCCTACCTTTCTTCTTCCCAGCAATGAATTCTCATGACCTTCTAAGCAGATTTCCAACATCACAGCATTGCCAACAGCCTGCTTTCCTCAAGAAATTCTGGAGTCTCCTTACAATATTTTCTTGATGCTGCTGGAAATAGTCTTTTTCACCTCATGTTAGGTATCACAGACAATATGAGTGATACTTTACCCAAGGTTCCTAGATCCAAGCTACCAGTGCAATAAAAAAAGAAAAAACAACAAGAAAACCTCCAAACTAGAAGCCTGAGATCTAGTTAGTTCAGTGAAGTGGAAAGAGCACATCTCTAGTACACTCAACAAAGCAAAAACATTTGCCAGATAATCCTGTAAATTGGGAAGATCTGCAGATCTTGAACAGTTTAAGGGCATGCACTGCCACTGGGAGAAGGATGTCACACCTCAGTAAGAACAGGTTCCACTGAATGACATGAGAAGGTTCTATTTCAGCAGTAATTTCACTTAATGTCAGCTCTGTAGCAGGGGTTTCATGTGAACAGTGTAGCTGAAATCCATTAGACTTCTCCCTCATGCTATCATCAACCACTTTTGGCAAGGCCTGTTAAAAGGAATAACTTGCAGAGTGAGCCAGAAATAGGGCCTGTGGAACAGATTCTTCAGATCACAAATGTTAAACCATGGAAATGGATTGGTGACAAAGAGGGTGGAGGGGAGAGAGAGAAGCTTCCACATACTATTTTTTTCGCCCCATCACCACCACACGTGGCCTACACCCCAACATATGTTTGCCACGAGTGTAGCCCAAGAGACATTCCAGATCTTACTCAAGAGCTGAAACTTGAAAGAATGAGCCAAGTTTGAGATTAACCAAAGGGCAGGGTAACAGTGTGTGTCGAGTTTAAGGGAGTCACCCATGCTCAGCTTCCACAGAGAAGGGGCAGGGAGAGACCAATGCCCTGCAGTAATGGCTCTGATCTATAGTCTGAGGCTCCCTTCAGCAGCCACTGAAGGGGTCACCTCCTAGCTCAGATTAGGTTTTCAGCTGTGACTAGGCTGCCAATTTTGGCACCCAGGTTGTGTTCCCAACCTTAGAGAGATGAACTCTGCTTTGGGGAGCACCGGGCTTTGAAAGAAGGTTTTTTGAATTTTATGGCTCCTTCCTTTCTTGCCTCTACTTCTGCCTCTCTGCCCACTACCACTGGACTGGCTTACCAATTTTCACAGAGCATGAAAGAAAATGTCTCCTCACTTAGCTAAATGCAAAGTGTGCCAAGACAGATGGTTGCTGAAGAGTGAATACCATGTCAGGTAACGTCAGATAAGAAATAAGGAAGCTAAATGTTTTTAGCAAACAGAAAAAAAAAAAAAAAAAGACATTAACTACAACAAGAGAGTTACTGTGGGACATAATTTTCATGCTCATACAATTCTTCTAAAAATTAAAGTTATACATCTATGTTTCATAGAGGGATTTAGGAAAAATAAGTTTGATAGACTTGGAGACTTATATCTTTAAAATTCCTGAGAAGATATTACAGAAAATCAGGAATACAGATGTATGTACTAATATATCATGGGTGACATATGTTAATTTAGGGAGATCTATTAGGAGAATTAGATAGTTTTTATATAAATGTGTTATTTTATTTATTACCAAGGTTTATGTATTTGGTTTAAAAGACAGCTAAAGATTTAGTGGGACTTGGGATATTGGCTGGGGATTTTTATAAAGCTATAAATGAAAAGGGAGCAGAAAGGAGAAACACATTTCAATTTTATATACCCAGTACTGAGACTGGAACTAAATACAGAACAACAGAACTGTACTCCCAAATAGCCACAACTCTGTCACATGGGGGCCCAGCAGGTAACATATGGAATTGTTAGATGGAAAATACCCACCCATCTTTTGGCTTCAGCAGAACTTTTTTTCCCAGTGGAGTAAGAGCTATAACTAAACAAAAATTCATGGAATAGGCCGAATGATGCAGGTCCATATCTTATCAGAGCTGGTGCCAATGTTCAAATGACGGATTAGTTTTGGCAACTGAATTTGGAAATTTATTGCTGTTTTTATTTTTCTTCAGTGGAGGAAAGCTTAGCAGTGGGAAAGGAAGACTATAAATCTTAAAATTAGAGAGGGGAAAGGGCAAGGTGTTTTACATACACACAGGGGCTAGACAAGAAATTGTGTTTTCTAGACAAAAAGAGCAATGTGCAACAGATTTTTTTAAAAGATTTTTCATTTACTGAAAAATACAACAAATATTCAGTGCATATCCCCTTTGTTGTTTTAATTCCAGATTTTATTAATTTTCACTGAAAAATCTGTAGGCCTTTGAACATGAATAAAAACCTATAGCTTCTTTTAAACAAAAAAGCAATCACAGATTTTTGCCAGAAAGTGGAAATAACAAAGAAAAGCAAACCTCTTTATCTCTTTGGAAGATGATATAACCAGAGTTTTTCTGGGATGAGAAGAGTTTGGGAATCACCTCATCCTTAGATGGAGTATCTGACCCAAACAGTGGTTTGCTGCTCTCCCCTATGGATCACAGATGGGGAATGCACAGTCCCAATGGGGAAACAGCCAAGTAGAACAAGGCTGCTGAAAGGGTGATGGGAGAACCACTTGTAAATGATA
The DNA here is from genome assembly GCF_030490865.1 of Poecile atricapillus. Lineage (NCBI taxonomy): Eukaryota > Metazoa > Chordata > Aves > Passeriformes > Paridae > Poecile > Poecile atricapillus. The sequence continues at coordinate 140,905,934 of NC_081249.1, read as the reverse complement.
AAAAATCCTGACATCAGTTGAAAGTAGTTTGAGGAGCTCCAGCCTGCATGGGAAAGAACAAGAAGATGCAGCAGATAATTAACTGTTCTCATAAACCTTTCCATTGGCTATTTGCAGTGATTCCTCCTGTCCCCAGGCAAGGTGAAGAAAATTGCCTAATTAAGTCCACATCTTTGAATGTCCCAATTAAACCAGCTCCTCATCTCTCGCTGAGAGGCACCCTGCATTCCCTGATTGAAGCTGGTGGCAGCATTTAATGCAGTATGCTGAGAGCTTACAGCTAGAAGTTAGAAGCTCTGAGAATCCCTCCCATGCCCATGAATTTGGGATGGAGCTGGTAAGCAGCAGGCTCTAGAAGGAACATGGACACTTTAGTTTGAAATGAGCCGTTGAGAAAGTTCACAAACTCTCTGGTAATAGCAAGTGAAGAAGCCCCTGAGGGTAATAAGGGATGGCAGTAGCTCCGGAAGAGGTTTGCCTCTTACCTTGGCAAGAATTGGTTCTCTGCCTCCTCTTTCCCTTAAACAAAACAACCCCCCTCAGAGCATTTTGGAAAGTGCACTAAGATGACAAGGCTTTCTGCAACACGAGTCTGAGGAATTGCTTCCAAGAAAGAATTCCTCATACACACAGATCACAGGAACTTTAGCCTTTTTCATATCAAAGCAACTTGCTCAAGGGCCTTCAAAGTCCATTCCAAGGCCTAATGGAGCTGGAAACCTTCAAAGAATGAGAAAAGATAAATTTCTGCCAATGAGTCCCACTCCCTGGATTTTTAAGAGATCAAAATGTTTCAAGCTGCTAGTTCTGCAACTAAATATGGGATAAAATGGGATACTTTATCCCATTAAAAACACTGCCTTCACACTCCTTTTTCTTCAGGACCCTAGTTTAAAAAGGGTTAGAACAGTGGGAGTTGAGGGAGGGAGAAAAAGTACTGAAAGGAGAAAAACTGCTAATGGACAATGCAATGTCATTTCAGATCACAGAAAACTGAAATTAAATATAATTGTATCATTGGAGTAAGGCAGGATCAAATATTTCTGATTTATTACATAACTTGACTCTTGATTTCCACGGAGTAGAATCAGCCCTCTGATATGTTGTGTGACTCATAGAAAAAGAGTTTCAACTTGAAACTGTAGGATAATGGTGACAAGACCAACAGCTGATGACTCTGCAGCACCCCATATAAGCTTCTGGGGTGAGATTTCCACATCAAGATCAGATCAGTTTGTGGCTGAAGTAAAGCCTTAGATCAGGCCAAACTTTTTTCCTGGTCTTAGTTTTAAATCCAGTCCTGCAACCACTTGCCACATCAAGACTCATGCCTTTACCAAAACCTTCACCAACCTCTCTTTTCAAACTACAAACCCTGAATAAATCCACAAAACCCCTTTTAGTCCCCAAGCTCTCCTGAATGCTTCCTAAACATAGCCTCACCTAAAGCTATCCTGACTGGTGCCTAAAAATCTACGGCCCTTCTTGGAACCAGCCCTCATTCTCACCCTGTAGGCAAGGGAAGGCAGAACAGAATGATAAATATCTTAGTCCCAGCCCAAATCCTGGCTGCGTCTCTGGTGGAAAGACACCAAGCAGTTCTGTCACCTGTGCCAAAATTCAAAGCAGCCTTACAACTAACTCTGTGTTCTCTCCAAATGCTGGAGTTAGGAATAAAGTTGCTCCACACTAACTTGTATTCATAAACTCATTTTAATGGGCAGCCATCAGTAACATTATAGAAACTACCCCTTCTCTGAGACCTCCAGACTTCAGCAGACTACTGCTAAGACCAGCATTGGGAGGTTGCAATAAACAGTTTTTACTGCAATGCCAGAGAGCTTGCAAACATGATGAGGCTGTTGTGACAAACACCCGGTGGCTCCGGCTGAACTTGCACAGAGACCTTTTGCAGAGCTGAGTGAATTCCAGGGTTCAGGCTGGATTTATAATTCTTGTTCGAAATATAAGCATCAAAGAGTTTCAGCCGGACTCCTACATGCAGGTCTCCAAAAGTAAGTGTAAGCATGCCAGAAAGCTCCTCCCAAGCCATGAGTACCTCGAGGAAACCAGCGCCTCCCAGCCTTCAGCTAAAATTAGGATTATGAATAGGAAGTAACTGAAGCTCTTTTTGTTCATGAATCCCAGAAAGTTGTACAGGCAGGCAGATATGGCCCCCTCAAATAAATTGTGCTTTATTTGAGCTTGCAACACCAAACTCTTTTGAACACTGGATGTATAGCTGGGGTTAGACTTTTGGAAAAGAAGTACAGACCATGACTAGTTCTTATCATGCCCTCAAAGCTTGCAATAGAACACGAAAACAGCAACATTCAAGGGCATTATTTAGATGACATAAGGTCTCAGCAGTTAAGGTGTAGCATCAGAGTTTGCAAGAAAGATGAGGAGAATGTGAGTCATTTTTACATAACAAAAGACTTCCATGGATTGTAGAGAGAACTATGTTCAGGAGGATCCTATAGCTTGCAGGTACTCCACTAACACCACGCTGTGATAAAGCCTAGACTTAGGAAGGAATCAGCCTGAACTTCTCCCTGACCAAGCAACAAAATACTGGTAGCAGGCTGACCACAGCTGCTGGCTTTCCAGGCACAGTCCTGGAGCACTGCTGTGCCATGGGTGCTAAGATCACAAAGACTGTTCTAGAACCTTCTGCCCAACTGGCACCAGAATGTTTTATTTACAGTTTATTTAATGTCTAAACCTAAGCTAGTCAACAGGTTGACCTTCTCAACACATTTCACCACACAATCATTGTTTCTTTTTCCGGTGTTAGTTTTTCAGAATACAGCAGTAAGAGGTGTTCTCAAATCTGTTCCATCTCACAGCTAACAAATTTAGCCATATATTAATAAGAATTTCTGGTGCCAGAAGTTTTCCTAAACTAGAACCTTCTTGCATAGCTATTCACCCTTCATTCTTAACTCATGTCTCATTTTATTCCAATGAGCAAGATGTTACTGAAGCCAAAGAATTCTACCAACACCAGCCTTCATTTATTCCTGAGTAAAGGGCAAACACCAGCTTCAGAATTTCTGGTTCCAGCCCTCACTGTACTTGTAAGTAACTGCAGAAAAAACCCTAGGGCTGTTAGAATTGCATTCACACTTTGTATTCATTAGTGTACATTCTGCACTTAAAAATTCTGGATAACCCTAACCTGATGCAGCATGTCAAGCTGGTCCCCTTGGCACGTCTGATAGCAGCCCTGCTGTCTGGGCAGGCTTAGCCTCAACACCACAAATACAGGTTCTTATGAGAAAAATGGAGACAGACCTTCTACTAGAGCCCTTTGCAATAGAACAGGAGTAATGGCTTTAAACTGAATGAGGGTAGATTCCGATCACATGTAAGGAAAAAACATTTTTACAATTCTAGTGTTGAAACACTGGAACAGGTTGGCCAGCAGGGTGGTAGATATACCTTTACTAGAAACATTCAAGGCCAGGTTGGATGGGGCTCTGAGCAACGTGATCTGGTTGAAGATGTCCCTGCCCATTGAAAGGGACTGGAGGTAGTGGACCACCAATCTAAAATACTCTATGATAATTTTATGAAATATACTCCTCCTAATCCCCCAACCAGACTATCAAGACATTCTCTGCTTCTGCTACCAATCATTCTGCTATAAACAAGTGAGTTTTACACTTTTAATAAACTTTAATTTGTCCCTGCACAGATCATAATCTTGCACTGTCAGTGAGGCAGGCTTTCCTTTACTGATGGATCTGATAACAGCAGCTGTAAGCACTACAAGCCTCCCAGTATCCTGAAATATGCCACACTCTCAACCTTCTGGTCCTCAGCTTTTATCCTTACAGGAAACATCTCTGCATATTACAAACCAATTACATGGGCTGCTGTAGTCCTCTTCCTGCAAACAACAGTTAGCAAAACTCTTATAAGGTCCTGCTGGCAATAACAGGAGGATATGACAGAAGTTCTCTTAGTCTGGGACAATAAAGGGTTGAGCATGAAACAGTTACTCAGGAGATTCCATCATTAAGTCAGAAGCTAGCAGGCTACCCTTTCGCACCAAGCCAATTTCTGGGTAGAGACAAAGAGTCTGCTTTCTCCTCTACTGCTGCTTTACCCACCCATTTGCTACTGGAGCACAGGAATCCTCAGCATAGCTTGTGAGGAATTCAAGAGGAGAGGAGAAGATCTCATTACCATTTTGCTGCCTATTAGAGTGAGACAATCAAGCTGTGGTAAAAAATAAATAGCTGTATGCAATTATGAGAATCGCCAGACATCTCATTTCATGTCAGGCAAGACTATTGCCTAATAGGAAGACAATATAATCCTGCTGTTGCCTTGCTCAGATGAAAGAGACTTGAGCTAATTAGCTTTCACTATAGCCAGGCATGAAATTGCCAACTTTATTTTATGATAGCCATCGGAACTGTGATGTGCTCTCTGCATCTTCTCATCACATAAAAGCTGGTGTAACCAGCTTCCCTACTCTAACAAAGTGCAAGTGCTCTTCACTAATGACCACAGGGATACTGAGGGAAATCTAAGAGATAACAAGAGAAGGCTCCCAAATCCCAGACATACCTCTGCTCTGGAGCCTTGGTCCCTGGTAGGACATCATCTCACTTCTGCTCACAGCTCACCAGTGTGAGGAGATTCCTTGCAGCCAAGAGCCTGGACCCCCACAGCATTCTGCAGCCAAACTTTCTCATCAAGTTTTGGTATTCATTAGCCAAAGCAGGAATTGCTGGGGACTCCAGGAAGAGCCAGCAAGCGTGAGAAAGAACATTCAATCTCGGTGTTACAGGAGGCAGGAGATTGTTTTCATAACATCTGTGGTGAGAGTGTATAAAGAAATAGACAGACTGCCAATACTTGGAACTACTCAAAAGGCAACTCTGGCAACCTCTCAGATTGTTTTATAAACAATTGGTTTCAAACTGATCCTGAAGTTAATGGGAAAGGCAATGGAGTCGCTTAAGGATAAAGGTGCTGTGGTTTCTGCATTCCCTGCTGACAACTTCCACAAGAGCAGCCCTGCACTGGAGTGTTCACGCTCAGGCACGGAAGTTCTGCTCATCCATTTCACACTGTTGGCAAAAACTAATGTGGTAAACTTCAGCTGAAATACAGCCACCTGCTGCCCTAGCTGCCTTGTAAGTCCCAGTCTCCCGAGAACAACTCCTCCAGAGAATTTTTTTTCCTGCATTGCCCCCATGGCTGGCTGCAACTCGTCCTGCTGCCCTTCATGGCCAGACCACAGCTTGGCATTTGCTCAGCAAACCAATCTACCTGGCCATACTAGCTAGCTCCTCAGGGCAGGGCACTGCTCTGTGGGGGCCATTCCTGTCCTTGCCTTGTCATGCCAAACCCCACACAACCACTCTCTGTCCTAGACACCTCCCTCACCTCCAGACCATGTGCCAAGGCCTCCCCCTCCTCCTTTGGCAGTTTCTTCCTATGAGTACATCTCACCTTCCAGAGGCTCCCACACTGCCTCAGCCCATCTTCCAGAAGAATCACTTCCACAGGTTCATAGAGACCTGGTACTCACGCATTTCCACTTAAAAACCAAACCAAACAAAAAAAAACCCCAAAAAACCCTTCAAAAAAACCCACCAAACCACACACAACAGGAGCAGTGGCTGCGTCATTTCAGTTTTTCCACCAGCCTCTCCCCAGCCTCACAGCACGCAAGGAGACACATTAGCTTCCACCAAGGTGATACCAGTGACACACCTGCTGCCATGCAGGCACTGAAGTCAAATCCTGTGCAAAACTGTACTCAGCTCCCAGGTGACTGGGAGTGAACTGGTTTTGAGGAAGGGCATCCATTGATTTCTCCAGGTGGCTTCTCATACATCACATGGAGCCCACCCCACTTCTGCTCTGCCCTGCCTTGTTCTGCAACTCTGAAGAATTGCCCAGAGCGGTCTAGAGAAGCCTCTCCAAAATACAAAGTGCTCAGGTGTCAGTCTCTTTGCCCAAGTGAAAAATGACAGAATGAGAGGAAACAGCCTCAAGTAGCACTGAGGCGTGGGGAAGAATGGGGATTAGATTGAATACTAGCAAAAATTCTTCACTAAAAGAGTTGGCAAACATTCCTGAATCTATCCCACCTCAGAAGACCAATACACCCTGGTTTTAGGTCACAAGTTTAGAATATAGCTTTATAATCCTATTTTGTTCAATTCCAAGTCTTTTACATAATGTTTACTATGAGGTAACCACTGATAAAGCAGAAGAAATCCCTCAATCAGTAGTTATTCAATTATTTTCAGTCTGTTTATGCAGAAGGAAAAAAAAAAACAACAAAAACACACTTTGTTTTATAGGAACTTACACCCTCTAGGGAAAAATGGTTTTGCCAAAAGAATTCCCAGTCAGTGCTTACCAGAGTTAATTACAATATCACATTAAAAGAACAACTTTTTTTGAATACTTAAGAGTACCATGAAAAAAACCCTGCCAAAATTAAAGGTCTGCACTGTGCTGGGCTATTGTTCCAGGCTGTCTGCAGACATCACTGCATGAGTTATACTATTCTGACATCATTTTGCAAGTTCAGTGCACAAAGCACATGCCTGTACTATAACATGACAGGACCTCACATTTCCACTCTAGTAAACCCTAAATAGTTTCCAGAAGTGCTATGTAGAAAATACCCAGGAAGCACGCTGGGTAAGCCGTTCAGATGATCACATGCTCTGGGATTCTTGCTGTCTCTGAAGAACTTCCATATGTCCAGTCTGTAACTCTAAGGAGGGCAAAAAGAAGGAACAAGTTAGTCTGGTGCAGAATCCTGTTATCTCCTGCACTGTCACAGCTGTTGCTTTGGAGCTGGTGACCTGATGGTGGCAGACACATTTCAGAAGAACTGCAGACCTACGACCTCCAGGAAAATTGTTCGGACAAGAAGAGACAACATGGAGAAGATTTAAAGTAATGAATAGCAGATATCACTGGCCAGAGACACATGATGGAAAAGGTCTGGCATTCTGGTGACACAGTGAGGATCTGGGGTCCTGCAGGAGGCCTAGGTCTGATGTCAGTATAGTTCCTATCCTGGTGAACACTTAGAACAAATAGCAATATCAGGATAAACCCTGAGCTGCTGCCATTTTTCAAAGAAACATTGTAAAGGAATGGAAGTTACTAACACCTGGACCTTATAGGAAGGAAAATGCTCTCTTGTTTCCTGAAGATAGGGCCTGTTGTAGTTACAGAAGTAGGTTTCCATACTTTCTCCTAAACTCTGGACTGTTGAGGACAGAGGAACTACTCCATGATGCCACTCATCAGTGAGAGAGTTATAGGAAAGCAGATACCAGAGAGAAATGTAACTGAATACATGAAAATACCATCCTTTGGGCCTAAAGCAGGATTTCCCCCCTCAGATCCCATTGCTCATAGAGCATCTATATACCACTTGGAGCATAATCCTTCTCTTAAGCCCCTATTTTAGATGGAAGTAATATTTTTGCCTGGAGAGCTGAGAATATCTTTTCTCCAGGTACACAGCATCCAGTATTCCCCTAACCCTTCCCCACAAAAGCCAAACCAGCATGCAAACCCCAGTCAATTGTATTATTAGTACCTTAGAGGAGAGAAACCAGACAATTTATGAATTTATAAGTGAGAAGAAAGAATTCGTGGCCAGGGTTACAGAATTTACTAAGGAGAAGGTAATTTCCCATATTTGGCAGAGAAGATTCCTGCCACGAGGCAAAAAACTTGCATGAACTCTGCCAGCACACACCTGCTAGAAATTGTTTATAATGTCTAAAGCACACTTAGTAGCTTTACTAGCAGTGTTTTACTAATAGCTTTGGTTCACTTATTGCACATTTTTTGCTAAGGGCCTTTTGCCAATTTACAAGTGTTTGAAGACTTCCATGCTAGTAGATTTTTATTCTGACAAGCTTTTAGTATCAACCTGGTTTAAGATGTCATTTAGAAATCCTGGCTGCTAACTGAGGTTTATAAGTAATAAAAGGCCAAGGCTAGAGCAGAGTCTCAGAGGCTAATGGGATAGAGCCAGCCCATGAATAATTGAGGGTATGCTCTCCATTTATGGCATTGAGTGGTAGCATTTGTGGCAATCCCAGGGTCCTTTGGCTTTTCAGCAGCGAGCCCCTGTGGCTGCCTGTTCCTCACTTTCCACAACAATGTCACAGAGTCTGACACCACCACTTGCAGTCTGTCCTTTGGCAGCCAGAAACCAGGCTTTTCTGAAGTCTACCACATTCAGCCTAAATCCTGAACAAAGCTGGCAGGGACCAGCCACACCACCACACATGGGAGAATTATAGGGAAAAGAACAGCTGCCACATGTTAAATTTGAGTATGTGCCATACAGAAAACAAGATGCATTGCAACCTATACACTTACCCATAGCCACTCTAACTAATGCAATTCATCTTCCCTCTCCAGAAGAAAAAAACACCTCATGGAAAGAATTTTAGCAGCTCGTGAGTGCTTCATCACACAGAACAAGAAACGTCACCAGTTCATTACTAGGGGCCTTGCTTCTGGCCACAGGGTGGTCACAACTCTGCTCTTGCAATATTAATTATTGGCCTGGGACAGCTACAGAGCCGCTTATTGGCTATGCACAAAATGCTTCCATGTGCTGAGCTGCTGCAGAGGCTGGCGCTGTGGGCTTTGCTAGACAAACACCGCAGCTCCCAAGAAGTCTGAGTGCTAGGCTGATTTCTAGTTCCAGCAGCAAACCTTCACCTCTGGAGAGGAGCTGGGAGCCTGGCCCAAGGAGCAGCAGCAGATTTCTTAATCTCTGAAGGTCAGAGGACTTTCTTCCTGGAATTTTTTTTAGATCAAATTTATAAGTGTTCAATGCTCTCTCCTTCCCTGCAGACTGACAACTCAAAGGAACTGAGGATGGAGGGAAACAGGAAAAAAATGGGGACAAGAAGCATGGGAATGTCCTCATGCTTAACTTCCCGAGCTAGGTAGGGCAGCAACGCAAGAAGGAAACAACTCTCACAGTAGTGGAAGACATGCAACAAAATATCCGACTCTGTGCTTCTCCAAGAAATGGAAGGGAAAATTATCCGAAGAAATGCCAAGCATATAGCACAAATCGTTTAGGAGGAGAATACATTTGTAATTACAAGTTAATTTAGCTACCCAGCTGCCAGGAATAACTGGGAGCAGAAGGAAGCGATCAGTGCCATCTTCTCATTCCCCTGGGACCAGCCCGGGCTGGGTTTTCTTGGTGGAACACCTCCCTCCAGTGGTCAAAGGCAAGTGGTTTCCACAGAGCTCGGGCAGCTGGGGACCCGAGCTGAGGACAAGCAATTGCCCTTTCTCCTCCCAGCTCCATAACAGGCTGAATGGAAACCAGCAGCGCCCTTCCCAAGCCAGGAGCCATCTGGTCAGGGTTGGCAGTTTTGCCAGGAAGTGTAGCCCTCTGAATCGTGGGGTCCGGGGAAAGAATTACCACCCGATTAAAGCAGGGTGCTCTGGGAAACCAACCAGGAAGGGGAGACTCCATATGACCAAGAATCAAGCCGTCCTCAAGCACAGCCCGGGACAGCCTAAAGGAACAAGTCATGCTCACCGGTGAGACAGGTCACTGCACCCTGCTGTGGCTCCAGGATCCATTTAAGCCCCTCTTGCTCTGCACTCATCTGGTCAGGGTTCCTGAAATCTTGACTTAGACCAGTTGCCACCAGTGTTTGCTGGTAGCACCCCAGTACCTTCTCTGCAAACTTCATTCTGTTTCTTCAAACATGTATGAGGACTTCGGTCATGCTTATTACTTCCTAAAGCAAGAGTGGTAAAATTCCTGAGCACACTGCCTCAGGTTCTTCTAAGCCATTTCAAATGTACAGGTGCACCAATATGGTGCAGGATCTGAAGGAATTTTGAGACCATATCCACTTCTCAGCTGCTTAGCTGAGAAAAGCAAGAAGATTTATATATTTGATCTATCTACTTCTGAAGAGCTTTTCAATCGAGGCCAGCATGTGGTGACATAAACCACAAAAAATGGCCATCTAGCTTTCTTCCTTCTCACAGTGGCAGGGCAGGGGCTGAGGAATCCTACTGAAGGAGAGTAGGAAAAATGATAGAGTTGAGCTTGCAAGAGCTGTATGCATTGTGGGCATATCAGCAAGCTTGTATTTTATCAGAATTAGTCCCCAAGGCTTATGACTTCAAACAGTGCAGACTGTGCAGATTTGAAGCAACATCTTCAAATACTTAGCTTAGGAGATAGCAAGTAATTCAAGAACTACCACTCAGTCAGCTCAGCCCAAAAGAGACATACTTCATAAAACAAGACAAGGTTTACTTTAAAATACAGCCCAGAAAAATTGTCACCTCCCCCTACTGGGCAGGATCTTTTCAGTCCACACTGATCTCACATATGTGTCTCAGACCTTTTGATACTTTGAATGAACAGTGAGTGATCTGCATGTAAAGCAGAAAGGGGTGGAGAGGAAGCAAGGGGAAAACACTTCAATGCATAAGTCATAGGCAGAGATATATATTTTTTAGCAAAGTCTTTATTACAGAAATATTCACCCTCTAAACTTTTATATCTGTACATGCATTTCTTCCAGTAGGAAGATGTTGCTAAAAACAGACAAAAACAAAAAAGGAAATCCAGAATGGGCTCCTTTTTACTTGCTGCTCAGCATTGGCATCTGTAACTGAACAATGATCTTAGAAGAACACATCAGAGAATAGAGTTTGTGTTACAAAAGCCAGCAAGCTTTACTGCTAAGGGTGCCTTCTGCTATAGCAAAGGTCAGCTTGAAGGATCTGTGCAGGAAGGGGTAGATATCTCAAAACTGAAAAACCTTATTAGACCTCCATAAAAACCAGTTGCCCAGCCACTCTCCCTAGTCATTGCTCTGTCCAAAGATGAGAACAAAGCAGGAACCCACTGCTGGGGCCCTGATCCCCTGCACCAGCCTTTCTTCCCAGAAGGAAAAACAAGTAGGTAGTGAAACCATCCCTTGGGGTTACCCCATCCTAGTGGGGTTATTACTACCTGCCCCACCCTTGACAGGGGACAGTCCTGGAACCACCTCTGTAAGGCAAAGGCTCTCTTACCAAGTACCTTGTAAGGGGTCCCTGGCAAGGACCATCCACTTACCTCCCATACAGCTTCCTGATGTCACAGTCACTGTACCACGTGTAACAGCAGGAAATCTGCTGTGCCCAAGACACCTCTAAAAGTGAGGATCTGCACCCAGCTCTCTTATGTAAGCAGTAGGGGCAGCGTTTTCATGTGCATTTCCTACCTTCTTCTGGTCTACACCACTTCTTGCCACTGGCCACTGGCTCAATAGTGCAAACAGCCTAGCCATTAGCACAGAAACCTGCAGCCTGCTGTCCTGGTTCAGGGTAAATCTGGGAGAAAACCTCCAAACTGCAACAACTGCAGAACCTGCTACTTATCTGCTGCAGTGATGGCACTTGAGGCAGAACTCAGGATGCAGCCATGGCTCCAGATCACAGTGGAGTCAGAAGAATGGACAACTGAAATAAAAGCAACTTATCTTTGCATCCCAGGTACAGAACCTACACTGGGCACTGATAGCAGTGATATTCCCAATACACAGCATCAGCAATCCAGTCAGATCCCTCCATACTCATATCTAAATCCACAGCTAACAAATTTTGTGTTCATAAAGGAGCAGGGGAAGAATCAAATTAATTGTGACCTCTATGAAGTTGGCAACCCAAGAATGCAAACAGCAGAGCCAGCCTGGGGCTGAGTCCACAGTATGCAGCAGTCTCTGAAGTAACCTCGAAGCTGACAGGAGCCAGCAAAGCAGAGCTAGGGGGAGAGGAAAAGATAAAGAGGCAAATGGGAGAAACATGTAAGTGTCAAATCCAAAACCCAAGGGATCCGTTCCAGAAGTAGCTGAGCACCAGCACCACAATCTGCCAGGCCACACTAGGAATAAATAGGTAGGCTTGGCTCCCTCCTGGTGGCTTCTCATCATGCTCAAAGGGAAGAGCTCCACTGAAGGCAAGGCATAGCTGACTCCAGAAACAGGAGAAGCAAATGTGACAGCAGTACTCTGCATTTCAGATGAGCGCCTAGGCTGGAAGATGCATAGTAAGAGCTGAATCAGGTTAACTGCAAGGGATGAGAAGGCCTATAAAGCATGACTAGTTACCACCACAAGTCAGTGAAGCTACCAAAGCACTGGAATCTCAACAGAATGCATGGCTCATGGGACTTCAGAGGGGGAGGTGAAAAGCTGTGCAGGAGAAGAACGATGAGAAAACTTATTGTACGTTAGGCCCAGTGGGTTGTAGAATGAAGATATGAATAGCATTGTTTAACATGGAGCAGGCAGCAAAAGCATTGTCCCCTCAGGTTAATCAGTGTCTCATGTGACACGAGACAGTTTAAGTTCTGTTTCTTGAAGTAGAAATAATCCAGAGGCAGGATGCAGGTGGCCCAAGGGCCCTACTGTCAGAAGATCAGGCTGTGTTGCAGTTCTAACAGTTCTTAGCAGAGTGGTATCAGAAATGGGATGTCACAGGAATAATGGTCAATGGTTGGACAGTCTGGGTATGAGGCAGGAATGTTCTGTTTGCTCCTTTCTCTGTGGTGCTGTAGCTCTGGAGTCAGCCAACTCAAGACTTGGGCACTTTGGTGTAGTCTTCGCTGTGTATGTTCTTGCAAAGCGAAATGGCCAGTATCATCCCCAGCAGCTGGAATAAGTATGAAGAATGGGAACAAAATCAGCAACCAGATAGATAAGGTGGGAAGAACAAGTGATACAGGGGAGCAGAATACAGTGAACATCTTTTAATGACACCATACAGGTGAACAGAGTTAGTCCACAATGCAAGGCAAATTCAGTAACTGAAATTATAAAAAATTTGGCTTCATAAAGATGTAACTTCATCTGGAAACTATGTTATGGGCTTCTTAAGGCAACAAGTGGGATTTCATTAAAGAGGGATTTTGCTTGCCTCAGTATTCTGGTGATGGAATTGCCAAAAATCAGATACAGCAGGCAGAACCTCAAGTAGACAAGGCTTTGTTTGATTTGTAAGCCCATCAACAAAAGCCGCAATTCAAAGGTCCAGGCAGACACAACCAAGACCTAGAACTGCACTGCTATTAAGCCAGATGTCTATTACTTGAGAAAACAGCTTTGCCTTTAAAAAAAGTCTCCATGATAAGAAAGTATAGGTTCATGTCAGGAAATTACTTACCTCTATAACAGCAACGCCAGTGCAAACCCCAAGAATGATACCCAGGTTGTCCTTCAGCCACTGCTCTACACCATCCATGCATCCCTAAAGAGAAAATATGGCCACAAAGAAGCGAAGCATGAATCTAAGTATCTCAAAACTGAAAACCTGGTATTATATCTTTGCATGCAGGAATTATCACAGGTACATGCCCTACCATGTTTCATGGAAGCTTTTGCAGAAAAGGGCAGGATCCCTGTCACCCTGTCCCCCCTTGTCCCAAATTCCACAGGTACTTCAAGCAATAAGGATGTGAAAGAAGTGCTCTAAATTTTCAGGGGAACAAAGACAAGGCAGCTTTAGTGGAGGCTTCACAGGGCCCTGACATACCCACTCACCTGCTCATGAACAGGCCAGTCAGCATATGTTGCAGTGCCATTAACAGGCTCTTCCAGATTACAGAAACCTCTTCCTTCCACTAAGTCCTTAGTCCTATTGGAGCAGGAGCATGGATACTCAGTATTGCTTTTGTTCCTAAGAATCTCATTATTTTCCCATTCCTTTGCTCCAGTCCAGCCACAGCAGGCAATCTAATAACGGGAGAGAGATCATTACATTCTTACACTGCGCTGTCAAGATAACTGCACATGAAAATAGGCAGGTAGAAGTACTCGGGTGCTTTCTGTGCATCAACAACAGTCAGGCCATACAGCTTGCATGAATTACCCACACTAAACGCCACCCTGGTTACTTACGGATAGAGCTGTCCAGAAGACAGGGACATTATTTCCTACTAAAGAGCCACTCTGCTAGCAAAACAAGGAGTTAAAGGGCCCTGGATGCCAGCTGTGGCCCCAGGGACAGCAGCAGCCACCGCACGGTGGCGTCCCCATGCCGCCAAGCCCCAGCACACCACTGTGCGCCAGCCCCGCCTGGGTGCAGCACGGACCAGCCGGAACACGGGATACGGAAAAATTTCCATCCAAAGAAGCCTTTACATTCCTATAGTGCCACGTGATAAAACTGTATTTGCTGAAGGGAAAAGCACATCGGGAAGTTTAGCAAGGAGTAAGAGCCTAAGCATGGATCCCAGTGCTTGCCCAGCAGTACAGAGCAGAAAAGCTGTCTATGTCAAGGTCGAAGTTTAGGGAAAATCCTTCTCTGCTCAGAAAGGAAAAGTAATGTTTCTGCTATAATAGACAGGAGCTACAAACAGCTGAACATCCACATCAGGACAAGCATTTGGCTTCCAAAAGAGTGCTGTGAAGACCCAGGCTCCAGAAGGAACTACATCTCCCTCACAAGAGGTTTGGACTTTAACTCCCATTTACAGAACCCCACCCTCTTTCAAACGCTAACTCCAGTGTGTGAGATAAAGTAGACTCCTAACACTCAATTTCTCCATCTCTGCAAAACCTTTTTCTTCTATCCCTACATAAAACAATGGCTCAAGCAGTAGCCTCTCTCCACAATAGAATTAGGCTCGAGTTCACTACGAAGGAGTCACAACTAGAGTGACAAAACATACATAAATCATTCTCCAAGGAGGAGAAATACTGCAGGTCAGTGTTCTGCAGACCAAAGAACAGACAGAAGACAAATGCTGTTACTTGTACTTACTACACATCAGTCCCATGCAGGGCATGTATTTAACCACAACAGCCAGCCAGCTCTCAAGCTTGTGGTTTGGCAGTAAACAGCTGTCATGACTGCAGTGTGCTTGAATACTCTCTAGCTGCTCAAGTGCTGACCCTGATGCTAAAACAGAAACCATGGGCAGTTGGATGGCTCCCAAGAACGCTGATACTTGCAGAAGAACCATCACAATAAGCAAGCAACATGCACCCAGTAGTAAGGCAGATGGTGCTGCTGACTTGTCTGGCAATAAACTATGGACTTTTTGCTACAAAAATCATGTGCAAAATGTTTTTCACACATGTTAGTATTCAGGAGGCCCAACAGACAAGGAGAAGTGTTGGAGTGCCATTTAATAGGCTGGATACGTTAGGCCATGTAGCCACTAGCTAGTTCTAACACCCAGGATACAGGAATGGTACAGGGTCTGATGTAGAAGCAGCAAGCAAGACCATTTTCTAATCTGCAGGCACCAAACTTCACAGGTCACTTTGTAGATCAGCCAGATCGATGTGCAATAGCTGTTTCTCTGTCCTCAGCCTAGATTTAAAGGTCATTGCCTGCACTGACAAACAGCATCATCTGCCTCTTGTTGCCCCCCACAACTCACCTGTGTCTGCACATAGTCCCAGGCATCTTGCAAGTTCCTCTTATCTTCATCCGAAGGGTCATAATTTTCAATCAGATCTACGACTATGTCAGACAACTCAACCTTCAACTGTCACGAAAAAAAAGGCAGAAGAGTTAGATTGTCAATTCTTGTAGCCTTCTCTTTGGTGTTTCAGATACATATATAAAGCTACAGTCTCTCATAAAAGCTGACTGCAAACAGTTAACAAGTACAAATAAGGACAGCAGCTTTTCTGATGCAACAGCCAAAGCACCAGCAAGTCCTTGCCCAGACACAGGGAAAGCCTACAAACCTGATGAGAAACAAGGAAACAGAATTGAGTGTGGTTACCCTGCTAAGGTACAGGCTGGACAGCTAACTGCCTGTCCCAGACAAGTCAGATGTGCAAGGAAAGTGCAAGCTGAAGGATAACATTGCCTTAAGAACTCACAGGTTATGTGTTTCTAACTTGGTACTGCAGGTGAGACCCTGGTCCAGAATCTCTGCCATTGCAGATCCCCACTGCTCAGGGAACGTGTGAGCCACTCTCCTCATGAATGCAGACGGGTTTTCTGATATACAGCAGATGGAAACTTGCCTTTTTCACAAGGTGTTGATCTACCTCTCCCCAAACTCCCACAACTGCTTTTCCTATATTAAAACAGGAAGTATTACAACTACCTAAACTGCTCATTAACAGTCTTATCACAAAGTTCAGGTGTATCAAATCATCCCTTCACCACCATTCTTTTTCCAGAGATATTTACAACACCCTTCAGTTTGATGAGAGGTGCAAGCTACCACCTGGCAGACTCCTTCAGCTTCTTCCTCCCACCTCCTTCCAAAGCTCTTTTTAACCAGCCTGTACATGAGGACTGCTAAGGACAAACAGGATTCACAAGAGGTTGGAGAAAAGTACCATCAGACTGCCCGAGGGATAGGATAGAGTTACATCAGCCTAAGCACTAGGATGTTCCCATCCCACATATTGCCTTTTTGACTGTGGTGCTACAGCATATTTCAAATCAGTGGAAATGGGTTTTGTCTTTTCTACTCCTATCAAGCACTTTCAATGACCATGGCAAATACCAGGACACTCAGCAAGGGGAAGCATTGACTCCTGTTGAGAGAAGCTTCTCTACATCAGCAACTTTTCTTCCTAGGAAAACTGCAGCTAAGTTCACTGGGATCAGCTATGTCAGGCCAGACAGATGGGAGCTGCATGATCTTTCTTCTCATGATGTCTATCTCTTCCCCTTTTAATTACTTCACTTCCCCTTTTCCTTCCCTTCAAATCAAGGCAACCTGACCTGGTTCTCACTAATGGGATTGGCCTTGGCTGCTGCCATAAGCCTTATCAGTTACTGAACCTCTGCGTTCCCACCCTGACCCCTCCTGCACACTGCTGCTCCACATGCAGAGGGAGGCAGGGAGAGTTGGGCTTGTTTTCCTACCCTGGGCCAATCTAGCCCCTTAGCTATTGGGTCAGATGGAGCCTAGTGTCACTTCTGCAAGAATCCCAGGATCCCACCACAAGCAGACAGGACTCGAAGCTCATGTCCCCAGTCAGCTACATAGGGTAACTGTATATCTGCTCTGCCCTTATTCTTACAAAAGAATAGGCAAGAAGTCTTGCAAACAGTTATTGTTTCAAAAAGTGAGGCATTTCAAATTACAGGAAAAAAATCAGGCATTCCTAGGTGTTTCAGCAAGCAATCTGAGAACGGGGGAATATTATACAAACAGTGGCACAGCTCTGGAGCCACACAGGCAGCTTGCTTGTGGGTTTAACCCACAGAGCAGCCCAAAGGGAAAACATGGGCACCTGCAGCTGCTCACCCTTAAGCAGCTGCCAGAGGAAAACTGAAAGAGCAACAAGCTAGAAAGGCACATGGAACATGTAGGCTTTCAACATCCTAACCATCTTCACCCATTTAAAGCTATCAGGACTTAGTACTGTGTGAGACATGAATGCTTCGGGAAATTGATACCCTTGCTTTCAGGGCTTCTTGCTCCTTCCCAGCTCTAGCAAGCCCAGTGTCGGAAGGCACAATCCCACCACCTCAAAGCAGGGGCACTTAGATCCCAGGCACCAAAGCCACATCTCAGTGCCAGCAAGGCTGTCAGTCTCCCCATCACATGGGCCACTGAAAAGGGAGATGGGGAAAGCTGAATGCCAGAGGCAAGAGCAGGTCTTTGATCACACAATGGATTGTGCAGGCTTCTTCCCCTATCAGACACTGTCAGTCATCTATCCTGTCCATGTCAGATGCAAGCTAGATCCTTCCTTCAGCATTTATTAGCATCTAGCCTGCACACAAAAGCAGGCTCAAAAAACTAGGAGGGAGCTCTCCTCTGCCTTGTCACTTCAGATTCTGCAACTAATGCATAGTCCATAGCCCAGACAAGTCACTGCACACAATCACACAGGCCTGTTTGCTGCAAACAATAGCTAGCAAGTAGGGCTATTCCCAAAACACCACCATTCTCCTTTATTCAAGGCACTTTAGAGCCAAGCTGCACAGAACTGTGTGAACTAGGCCAAGAGCGAACTTGCCCAGGCTCTCACATTTTTAGGGGCTTGTGATCCACCAGATGTAGGTTAGTGAACATTCAGTTCAGAAAGCAGAATATAATTTGGAGCATTTATGATATTATTTTGTTGTCCGTAAAAAAAAACCACCCCACAGTTTCAGTCACCAACAAATGTAGGGAAACAAATGTTGCATCAACATCCTCCCAAAAAGTACTGGGCAATTCCAGTCTGAAGGGGCATTCCTCTAACAATGCCCATGGGAGAGGCAAAGCAGCAGCCTTCTTGTCAGAGGCTCAGCCTATTCCAGTTATACTAACTCTATTTCAGTATACTTCCATTTGTCAGTGTGGGGGAGGATTTTGACACCAAAAAGGAACAGATATGCCAACAATAACTTCAAGAAATAAATACTTCAGTTACAAGTGAAGGAGTGAGTATCACCTTGCTACATTCTGGATCCAAAATCCTTTCCTTC
Source organism: Poecile atricapillus (assembly GCF_030490865.1). Classification (NCBI taxonomy): domain Eukaryota; kingdom Metazoa; phylum Chordata; class Aves; order Passeriformes; family Paridae; genus Poecile; species Poecile atricapillus. The sequence continues at coordinate 140,887,490 of NC_081249.1, read as the reverse complement.
ACTCTTGTCATTCCTTGTTTTATATCTAACCAAGTTCCTGAAGTCAGAAAGAAATAAACACAAAGAACACAATAGATATCTAGGGACTGGCTGTTGAGCAGTTTCAGTGTGCCTCACTGTGCTCCAGGCTGCCCTGGGATGACGTACAGCCAGCGAAGCAGAGCGACTTGCACAGCAGCACTGAAGCGCAGCCCCAAACCACTGTGCTGGAGGTTTCAGCCAAGACCTTCCTCAAACAGTTTTTCTTTGTGCTCTAGGGCAGGTACTTTGGAGGATCCCTGAAACAGAACAGTTCTAGAAAAGCTTTTCCATTAATTTTGTTCATTAGGGACTGAACAGGAGCATCTGCTCAAAGCCCAGCTTCCCTGACCATTCTCCCAGATCTCTAAAAGTGATGATCTCAGTCACACTGGCTCCAGCAGCTGTGCAAAACAACCCCCAGCACTTTTAAACTCTCCCTGCTCCCTGGTCTGATGAGGTTTAAATGAAGAGCTACAGCTTAAAAGCTAGACTAAATTGGCAGCTGGAGGAGAAATGCTAACAGAGGTACAGAATTTCCTGATCTGAAGTCACATTTCCCCATCACAGGGGAATGCCCATCCCCACACCTCCTTATCTGCATTAGTCAGAGCTGTTTGTTGAGAATCATCTTTACACACCAGTTTTAGTCACTGTTTTAGTTTCTCCTTCAGGTTCTGCAAGCTACAGTCCCACCACATTTGGCAAGGAACCCAGCCAACAGCTGCTCACAGCCACCACAGCACAAAGCTCACATCAGTTATGCTGGTGGCAGGCACCTTCCCCCTGCCCCCAAACTTCTCTATCAGCCTCCATCCATAGCTTCCTCAACGTTTCTGCTTTCTGTAACCATCTAGCTAAAGAGTTGGCTTAGGAGAGGCGAGCACAGCCATACGGTGGTACATACAGTCATGCAGCAGAGGACAGGGTTACCCAGAACTTGTACCAGAAGCCACTAGTGACCCCACAGCTAAAACTTGTTCCCACTGCATAAATGTGGCTCCCAGTTTAGCTGTCAATTAGTGCCTGATTAGGGACTGCCTTGGCCAGGGAACCTATAGCCATGATCAATTGTTGCAATGCACTTAAGTAGTTCAAAAATTATTCCCTTGTACACTACAAAGCATAGTGGAGCTCTAGAAGCATGCACTGTGAAACTGCCTTCCTGACAGAGGGATCCACTTCAAAATATTCAGCCACTTGGCTTTAAACTCCAGCTGTAGAACAGGAACCATCAGATACTTGGGCTTGCCCCTGGGGAAAGAGGACAGCTCTTCCAAGAAGAGTTCTACACACAGATGCAGAAAGACTGAAAGGACAGAACAAGATGGCACAAGGAGGAAGACCAGTCAGAAAAGCTCTCAGGCTGGTAACTCCCCAAGGCACCAGTGATGGCAACATGATAGTAACCACCACTACTACATGCCCAAATAGCTATCTACAGCAGGATCAAGAGCAGGTGTAGTCTAAAGCATTTTAGGACTTGTCGCTGTTCCCATTACTCAAAAATAAAGCCTGCATACCAAATAAAGCTTCATAATCCTAGAGAAAGCAGCACTATTGAGGCAGATACAGAAAAATCAAACAGCAAAGCTATTGAGCTTGGGTAGAGAAAAGGAGAATTGAATTATGCCTGCTAACAGTATAGCTCAGTTTGGAAGAATTTCTAAGTATCACTCTTCTCCCAAGCCAAGACCAAGGAAAAGACGCACATAATAAAGACGTACCGTTTCTTTCTGGAAGTAGATGACCAGTGCAGCAGCAATCTGAGCTAAGAGGATTATCATCAGGCAGGTGAAGTACTGGAAACAAAAAACAATGGGTGATCACTGTTGGTCTTTAGAAAGGTCAGTACATAAAAGTTAATAAAATTTCATATACAAGAGAAATCACAATGTTGAGCTAACATCTTTTTGCCTGCAGACAAACTCTGCTATCAACAATGCTTTCCCAGGTAAAGGCTGGGACCAACATCAGACCAGTGCACCTCAGCAATTCTTCCATTAGGCCAACTGAAAGACTTCAGGGGGAAAAGGGTTTACAAGCACTCTCTCCATGTGTTGTCCCAAATGGGACTCTCTCCCCAACATCCAACTCCATTCCCAGGCCATTCTGGCCTCAGTCAATCGGTTGGACTCTACCTACTCCTAGCCTCAACAGAAAAATAAGTCAATTTTACAAACCTAATTTTTAATATTTTTTTTTTTATCAATTACCTTTTTAAAAAATGCTATTTAATTTGTTTGAGGATCTAAATTTAAGATTCACCAGCAAACTGCTGAGGTTACTTTTAAATGGTTGCAGCTACTGCTGCTAAATGAGGAGATGCTCCTAATACCAGGACACACAATGTGTGCCACGTTTGGTTTCCAATACATATGTGTTCTGAATAAGAAGAGTCAAGTAGCAGGCTGAGGTATATGAAGCTGGGATCATCTCACCCATCATGGACAGAAAGCTTCCTATAGATGAATTGTCTGAAGAGAGGTCCTGACATACAGGACATTCCTAGCTGGGTCTCTCTCCACTCTTGCACTTTCCACAGATGTGACACAACAGGACACTGTCACACTCTTTTCTTTCACTGCCCTTGGAACTTGGTCTTCCACCATTGGGAGCACAGTACCAACTGGGAAGTCAGGGTGAGAGGGACAGGGTACACCTCTCAGTTGGCAGTCCTCCACTCACTGTGTGCAGAAAGTGTCTGTGACATCCTCTCTCATTCACAGTTCTGAGCTCATTATCAGTAATGTCTGAGGAGCTCTGCTGCAGTCTGCTGACTACTGGAGAATTTAATGTGTACAAATTAAGAACTAGATCTAAGTTGACCTAGCAGAAATAATATCCCCAGGAGACCGAAGCCCCATCTACAATCCAACAGATATTTTGCAGGAGAGGTATTAAAGGTTGGCTCTAAAACAGGCATGAATACTCTCACCAGACCCAAGAGACATCGGATTTCATTGACAGCTCCAAGACAGCCCAGGAACCCCATTAGCATGGTGAGCGCCCCAACACCAATGAGGACGTATGCACCAGTCTTCAGGGAGGGAGATGACATCTCTGTAGGAGCCAGCAGAGGGAACAACATTAGCTACTGACAAAAAAATATGTCTGCCATCACCATTTATAGAGCTGTCCCCATATCTACTGATAATTGTCTTTGTCTGCTCCAAAGGGACTGCACAGATGTGTGCTGAAGTTGGCCACAGATAGATGCTTCTGGTTGTCTTTTGATGAAGGCAGACTTAAAAGCCATCCTGCAGGTCTCCAGAGTCTGAAGGACTCAAGGTGACTCCAAACAAATGAACCTTGTTTGGAGAGAGTTATCTCCTTACTGGAATTTTACTCCCTCATGAATGTACTTCAAGTAACAGTAATATAAAAGATGATCTACTCGATAACTACTGTCTATTTGCTTCAATTTCCTTTGTTATCTTCAGGGAAGCTTTCTTCCAAGTCTGAACCCCCTTTTTGGATAGCCTTTTCACTTTAACGCAATATTTCTTGACGTAACCATTCTGTTTTCCACTTATCCACTTACAGTCAACACTGGGACAAACTAACTCTGTGGAGTGAAACATGCAAATAAGCTACAGCTAGTGCTGAGCACAGATGATGTGGCAGGTTACTCAGCAAATCTGGATTGAATGGCTTGTGCCCAGGCACTTACCACAGGCTGTTGCAGCACCTGCCCACCCCCTGCAAACAGATGCTATTCCATAAAAAAACGATATAATACCCAAAAAGCTAACAAATCTTTACAAATCTTCCTAGATCTCCCCTTTTATTGTTTTTAAGGTCTGCACTTTTGAATGCTCAATAGTTTTTCAACCAAGTTTAGGTCAGATTATTTCAGACATGCTGGTGATGTCAGCCCTCTCCCCATAGCATTCAGTACTGCAAGCAACAGAAGAAAAACTCTTACATTTGAGTTGGTCAGCAGACTATTTCTTGCAGAATAGGATTGGAGAGGGCAATCATTATAGCACAAAAGTTGAAGATATACTCTATCTAGAAACAATAACTAGAAACCTCATTTATCATTAAGAGACATTCCTTTATCTGCTAGCTACAGACTGTAGGGGAATTCTGGATGCCCAGTGATTAATGAAAGTAACATTTTTAGAGCTCAGCATTTTGTTTCCTGAACTAAGCAAGTCTCAGGAGACAAACTTCCTCTGAGCTCTTTCTGAAATATGTTAAAGAGAATAATCAAGCCCAGACTGATACTCTCCCCACTAATATATACTTCCCCCTGCTTCTGATACCTGGCACAAGCCACCAGCTTCCAAACTTTTTTCCCTAAAACATGCTGAACAGAGGGAAAGTTCAATTATCAAGAAGTGAAGCAGGTCCATTTGCCACACAGGTCACTTCAGCCTTGATTAATTTCCAGGCCAGACTCTCCCTGACTGGACACATGCCACAAACCCCAGGATCCTGCTTCCTCACCAGTCCTGTGACTCTTGCTGTGCAAGTTACGTACTGATACCGCAAAGCATTTACTGAAGCAGCAGCCTTACGGGAATGATCTCCACAAATCTACCCTGTTCCCTCCCTCAAGATCAGCTCAGCTATCATGCAAGTCAGTGCTCGAGTGCCCAGGCTGCAGCACCTCCACAGTGCCAGAAAGCAGTTGCATCATCAAATTCCCATCAGAAGAAAGAAAAGGTACTTCCAATTCAAAAGCCCCTTGGAGAACTGACAGTGTCAGGAGACAGGAGCCACACTTGCAGTTCTCATCTGCAATAGTGTTGTCTTGCAAGAGAAGGCTCTGAGGGCATTCAACTCCTGCTTGTTTGCCGTCACTCCGTGTTTTTCCCTGCGCTGGGCAGGCAGCCAAGCAAGTACAACAGGCTCCTTTGGCAGCAGCTGGGGTGCCCTCCCTGATGCCTAGGTTACTAAAGCAGAGGGAAAGAGGGGCAAGGCATGGGAAAGGAAGTGAGGGGGCAGGGAGAGAGCTGATACTGGAAATCTCCAGGAAGGAAACTAAACTCTTAAATGCTCTGTTAGCAGAGATTCCAAGTAAATGGGAATAAGCAGAGCCAAGTTCTCCCGCCAAAAGTGGCTTTAACACCCATCAACCTGAGGGAATCAGCTGCTGACCACTGGTACTCAAGCACACCTCAGACTGTGAGGGGTATTGCAAACAGCCAGGCCATGATAGGCTCCTTTTAGGCTGCATGTATTGTTTCTGCTTATGCCCCCACCTTATTAACCAACATCCCTTGCTGTGCTTCTTGACCTTCTAGTACTGCAGTAGCAAGCACAAAAGCAGAGTAAGGAGCAGCATCTGCATGTGTGGTATTAGCAGGGCTGTCTTCTCCATCCAGCACCTTTCAAACCAGGCCAGAGTGCTCAGCAGGACTTGTGAGATAAAGCCCTTTGCAGAATCAGCGTAGCTGGGAACAGGGCTATGAATGCCATTAGTGCTCATTCCCCACATGCACACAGCCCTCCTGCAGTGTCTGAGGCTGGTGCCCAACCCAGCAATTCTGGAGGTAGTGACAACCAGAGCCACCAAGCAGAAAAGTTTGAAGTGGTTCTAAGAAAAAGCTCAAAGGAAGCAGAGCTTGTGAAAGATGGAACTGAGATACCCATTTGGTGAAAGTCCACCTACAGTCCTCTGAAGCCCAGACTCTACTGAGACAGCTCATTTTTTTTTGTTTTTTGCAGAAAGCAGACCTTCTGTTAAGACTCGAGCCAAAGTTTGTGGCTGGCTTTAGGGAAAGGAAGCTAAGTCCCTTGCACAATACAGAACAACTCTGACACCCAGGGTAAGTCTCATCAAGTGTATACAAAAGCATGTTTTAGAAGTCAAAGCACTTCACACACCTACACCCCCCAAATCTGCATCTTCTACTGCTTAGGAACAAACATACCATCTCCTTCCAATGTAAATGAAGCATCAGTAAAACCAGGTACTTGCTTTCTTTGGCATTTAAACCATTTAAATTGAAATAGATCATTACAGGAAGAAAGCAGTGGAGAACTCGCACAGCAGAACTGCATTAAGGCACTGGGGCCTTTTCACATGATTGTAATAAGGAAATCATTGTGCAAACACAGAGCATGCAGTGAAAATAGGATGAAATACTAGCCCCTGTGTTTAAGATGGCACATTTAGATTGTTGGTTGAAGAGGCAGTGGTCTCACTCAGTCTGGTCTTGGTGTTTCAATCCACAAGACTAAGAGGAATGCTATGTCTCCAGGGTTGTTTCCTTCCACTGTGTCCCTGATAACAATCCCATCTTGCTAAACACCATGTTACTGCTCAGGCCACAGACTGTGCACAAAAGTATTGCTATTCCTAGATTACACCATGGTCAAGCACAGCCCCAGAACAGAGTCAATTTAGTAAAAGAAGGAAGATGAAGAAACACAGTCTTACGTAGAACTGCAATGAAACTTGTTTTGTCGGCCAGAATCCATATTCCAAACCCCAGGATCACAGCACCCAGAATCTGAAAGAGCAAGAACAAAACATACACAACTTGTGTAAGTTATAAGCTTAGATAAATAAGAAGAGGCAGCCACTATTATCCATACTTCCAGTTTAAAAACAATCATTCCTTTGCTGTTCCCACCCATCTCCCCTACGGTACTCCTCCCACAGTAAACAGGATTAGCACAACTCCAGGAAGAATGCCTCAGCCAACTGCACAGGAGCCCCAAGATCTGCTTGGCAGTTTTTCACACAGTATTTTAATAGCACATAATGTTGTATAGGAGGACCATTCAAAACACTCTGAGGAAGAGACACCCTGCTGCTAGAACATTGTTGTCAGAAGCGAAAGGTAAATGCACTGCCTCTGTAAAGAACCAAGGAAAGACAAACACACGATTTTAAATATTTTTCATTAAATAGAGAAACCCATGACTATAAGGGCAAGGCTGGAAGATAGCTGACAAAGGATTAGATATCTGGCAGCTGGAACCTCTCCAGGCAGGAAATCTTTGGCTTGTCAGGCTCTATTACAATGTTATGGCCTCAAACCACAAAGACAAAAATCCAGCAGCAGGTTCCCTTGAGCAAAGTGCTTCTTCACCCCTTCCAAAGCCAAGCCTAGGCATTTTGGCTTGGCCCCTACTTTATGGCAGAATACCTGAGCCCCAACAAGAGTTATGAAACATTAGCTGTGGCCTCTGCCTTGCTCACCCACCACATGGTCTTATGTAGGGCAAGGATTAGTAGAGCAATACATCCCTGCGAGAACTCAGCTGAATCCAGCCACTGAATTCAGTAGCCAAGAGACACATACATTTTCCCATCTCACTTTCAAAGGGTGGGGGGGAAGCATGCTCTGTTTCAGTCTTCCTATATCAGCAAGTCTTCAGGTTTGATAAGAAGCTAAAACTTGTGCTGTTCAGCCAACTAGGACTGGAAAACACTCGTGCAAAGGTCCAAAACAGGCTTTGAAGAAACAAGGAGTGGACAAGAACTGCAAGTGAACTGCAAGCAGCTGTTCCCACATCAGCAGGATTTCAAGACAGGATGAAGTGAAATAAACTAACAGGGCTAAAGAGAGACTGCAATTGTGTGCTTCATTAGATAATGTTTTAATACTTGAGAGACATGGAAAATGCCAAACCATCACCCTGGCAAGCTGGCAGAAAGGGTTGTACAGACAGGCATTGGCTCCACAATTTGAAAGTTTATGCTAGGCTTCAGCTTCTCATACAAAGAAGCTTTTCTGAAAAAAGATAAAGGCACAGTCTGAAATAAGCTGCTTGCAAGCATCCCTGTCTTGGCAGAAGGTGCATCATTGTAGTTAGCTCTGGTGACAGCATCAGAAAGTCATCAAGAAAGTTCCCACCTACAAAGCATACTGACTCAGCTTCAGAAAGCATATAGCTGTTGCATTGCAGAAAAAAAGAATTCCCCCTTGCCATATGTCCCAACATGCTGCACCCACAATGCTCAGTCCACTGATCAAGCTAGAAAGTCCCCTTGAACATGCAACAGCTGGGACACCTAAAAAATTCCTCTCAAACTTGGCAGTATCACGAATTGTTGAATTAACAATTTAAGTCTCATGTTTAAACTATAGTTTTAATAAACATTTGTCTTAGCAAAGATGCAAACCGGGCTGTACGTGACATCCCTTTTGGCTCACTGACCCTGAAATGTCACCTAAGTTTTGCTGTTGCTGACAAAACACAGAAGGGCTGCTGAGCAGAGTTCCTGGGAAGTTATTTGTTATGAGGTGCTCAGACTATCCAAGGCCTGTTTTCACTCTGATCTTTGCTCCAGTCCACAACTTGTGCATTTGCCAAGAGCTGCTGTGGAAAACACTACAAGGGGAAGGCAGGGAGACAATAACTACAGGCAGGGAGAAAACACTGTCCCATTAACAAGAGTGTATTTACTTCCTAGCAGGATAGTAGCTCTGCTCAGCATCTTCAGGAGTTTGCATCACATAGTAAGGCTGCTTCTGCCGCTGGCTTGGCTTCAGACCCTCCAGAGAAGAAATCACATCTGCTTTCCATGGAGTTTAATTCCTCTGCTCCACTGCTGTAAACTCCTGAAGTGGGGAACAGATGTCTCCTCTCCTCCCTGGGGGGTGGAGGTTTCACCCCCAGGTTCAGCAAAATGTCCTTCTACACACAAGCCAGAAGGCTGCAGATCCCTCAATACAGGGCCAGCAGTTTCCCACAGACAGCTGGTCAAGAGGGGCTTGGAAAAACCAAGCTGACTCATCTTGCTGGAAAGAGCTCCTGGGGGTTCCCAGCTTTCCTTCCCAGCACTGCTTTCCTTCATGCTCAGACTGTGTGATGTAACACTGAACCTGCTGGCACAGGGGCCAACAGAAAGGCTCTAAAACTCCAGGATTTGCTTGAGGTAGCAGCCTTCTGCTGCATTTACTGAAGGGTTAGAAGGAGGACAGACAGTTATATGTTCCAAACAAATAGTTTCCAGAGACTGTTAAACTTGCCTTGCAAAGCTCTTTTCCCTTTAAGGAGAAGCATGTGCTGCAGCACGTGTCTGCTAACCAAGAAGGCAGACATGTTAAATTCTGATTAGGAAACTAAGATTATACTCCAAGCTTATCTGGTATCTTTTCTAGCAAGCAAGCAGGCAGGCAGTCCAAGTAACCTTCTTCCCTTTAACCAAAGCAGGTCAAACCCTTCCCTGAAGTAAAGCTCCAAGACTGCAAAATACCACTAAGTCCCTGAACTACTTCAGCTACAGCAAGTGACCTTCTCACAGACCTCGAACTGTAGAGAGGTGCTATTTCAATGACTAACTTCTAAAAAGAGTCACCACCATGTCTCTAAAGACTTCAATCATCAGCAAGGCCAGCTGATGCTTTTAGCCAGCAAGGGCTGGCCTGCACAGGGTGCAATCACACAGGCTCAGCTCAGAGCACACACCGGGCTCTGTCAGCAGTATTGGTGCTCACCTTTGCTCAAGCACTCTCCTCACAAAGCTCAGCAGCTTCAGAAAACCAGTGCAAGGCATTCAAAACCTGTCTGTGCTGACAGCTCACAGCAACTCAAAACAAGCAGTACCTCTGCTAAATTAATACAGCTCTACCACACTGTGTAAGCTCAAGAATTACCAACTACCCTCCCCAATTCCGACCTTGAACAACAAGAACAGAAAAATGTCTCAGGTCAACTACTTTCTATGAGAAGGAGGGAGTAATGTACACCACCTTCCTCAACATCTGGCATGTGCAAAAAGCCTGCCCTCAGTCAAGACAGAAGCATGCTCAAAATCTTCACCCTAGAGAAGTATCAAGCTCAGCCAGAACACAGTGGCTTTAGAGACCTCACTCTGACAGAGAAGTCTGAGGGGAAGACAATGCCTGTGCTGCGCAGCAGGGTTAAAGAGCTCATTTAAAGCAGCTTCTCCCTTTAGTCAGCACAGACCTTCTCACAATACATCCTACTCTAAAGTTCTTACTCTCCAGGGCCAGCTCAGTGAATCAGATCAGCCTTCCACAAGAGGGAGGGGGGCTGGGTGCTACACCAGAGGATTTGGCTTGGAGTAGGGTGTGCACAAGAGAAAGAACAGCTACTTCAAATCACTTGCCACCCAGACAGGAGTTCTCAAACCTCTCCAGAGCCCAGAGAGGGATTCAGAGCCTGCCATCCTCACAGTCTTGTAAATATGGGAAAGTGCATACATGGATGTGGGTCAGCCCAAGAAAGCAGTTCAACTCTGCCTCCTGAGAGCACATCTATCCCCACAGGCTGCCTGCAACCATGACTGGCTCAGCAGAGCAGGGAGAGAAAGACAACCTGGAATAAAGATGCTGCAATGACCACTGACAGCATACAGCAAAAACAGTGACAGTGTTGTAAAGTTCTGCAGTGTTTCAGGCTGTCATCTTCCTCCTTTTCTATGTGCTAGGCTGGCTTTCTTGAAAGAGAACTTTCCCTACACAGAGGTTAGCTAATGAACCCAGACCAAGGTTCGGACATTAAGGAAAACTAGACAGTGGCCAGATACTGGGCTTCAGCAAGACTCAAACACTGTCTTAATAAATACAGCTCTGCTTCCCAGGGCAAAGACTGTTTGTTATATTCTGCTTAAAATTTATCAGTCCTTCAAAAGAGGAGAGAGACTGGATGCTGATATCTGCAGAGGAGTCCTGCACTAGTAGGAAGACAGGCCTGAACTCAGATGATTTTTCCTATCTTTAAAGGACTAAAATCATACTCAGAAAGACCTAGTGGCATTTGAAATACCTCTCCTCTCCCTCCAGAGAACCTTGCCCATGGATGCTCTGAGCACCCTGACTTCAGACCATTAGACTACAGTTACTACTCTTAGGATGGAAGTAAATACAGAGAGCAAAAAGTGAACACAGTAAGCCAAGGGAAACCAGATCCAGATGCATCTCAAGTTCATCCTGTGTGCTACCAGCACAGTGCAGCCATGCAGGAAGCAGGAGTGAAACTGTGTGCAGAGACAGAGACCAGAAAGCAGTGCTCACCTTATCATGATTCACTTCCCTCCCTTCTCTCCCAGCCTGACCTTTCCTTTTCCTTACACACTGCACAAATGATAATGATATCAGACAGGCTACTTTCTTGCTGACATGTGGAAATCTGAAAGCTTGCACTTCCCCACTACACCATTCCATTGCAAGGCATCACCAACAGTACTATCACTGCCCACAGGGCACACAATATCTAGGCATCAGAAAGCATGTGTGTGGCCCTCCCACATCCAATCCGTTCCAAAAGGAGTTCATCTTTTGCTAAGCCTTACACTTGAAAATAACTGCACTCAGTGGGCTCTTTTATTTCCCCAGACAAGCCTGTCCCAGTCTCCCCCAGCTCCCAACTCCATTTCAAACAGGAGACTTGGACTAATTCATCTTGTCACAAATCAAAACCAGCCGCTGGGACTCAAACAAAATTAGAGTTGTTCTTTGAAGCCTGGCTGGCCTATTTAGGAGGGCACTGGCATTACTTGGCAGGTTTTGTAGCTTTGCTGCTCGGGGACAGTTCAGCTGCTGCTCCAGATGTGTCAGAGAAAGTAGTTACAACTACTCTCCTTCTAGAAAGAACCCGTAATTCCTGCTTTCCATTCCCAATGCAGGAATGGAGCTGTGTGCACTGGAGGCGGCAGGTGGCTACTGGGAGTGGAGCTGCTTGGCATACCTGAGATACACACAGCAGCTCTGACATCCCTCCACTTCAGGGGTCCCCTCCCTCCTTCCGAAACTGTGGCCATTTTATTGAATTAACACACTGGGCCAACACCCAGGAAAAAAAAAAATAAAAAAATCCTCTAGCTAACTTTGGTCCAGACCTTCCTTCTTACTCCACAGATGCCCAAAATACTTACAAGGAACAGGAGATTGAAAAGGAAGAGGAAGTACTTTGTGACTTTTAGGCAGCCAGACCCCATCTTCTTTCACTTACGGGACCTAAGGGGAAAGCAGACAGACAATGAGTTATGTTACAGACAGGTCCTCTGGGCAGCTTCAGAGCAACAGCCTTACCCTGTGCAGAGCTCTGGATCATCTGGTAGGCCTCAGAGCACATGCACAGACAGCACAGAATACCAGAGTTGCCTTTTCAGGACAGTAAAACAGGACATCCACATCACAGTACAGTCACTGCTGCCAAGATCTCCTGGAGAGTGACACAGAGCTATCAGCAGTTACAGAAGAGATTTAATCACAAATGCACTGCTAATTCCATCACTATTTATATGGACTTTGCAGTAGTAGCATCAACCAAAATACCAACCCTAGCTACTACTCCTGGTGGTGAAAAGTGATGCAAGCTACTCAATTCCCTGACAGCAGTAAAAGAGACATATGGAGCTTCTGGAGCACCACAGCTTATTAAAGGCAACAGAAGTTATTAAGGGGCTGAAGCATCTCGCCTATAAGGACAGGCTGTGAGAGTAGGACCTGTTCATCCTAGAGACGAGATGACTGAGAGGGGACCTCATCAATGTCTACCAGTATCTGAAGGGAGGTGTCAGAGGATGAAGCCAGGATGCAGCCTTTGCACCACAGGCATCAGAGCTTGCCTGCAGTGCCAAGCAACAGGACAAGAGTCAACAGGCAGAAACTGATGCACAGGAAGGTCCACCTGAACATGAGGAAGAACTTCTTCCCTGTGCATGTGACCACACACCAGAACAGATTTTCCCAGAGAGGGTGTGGAGCCTCCCTCACTGGAGATATTCAAGAACCATCTTGATGCAATCCTGTGTCATATGCTCTTGGATGACCCTGCTTGAACAGGGAGGTTGGACCAGATGACCACTGTGGTCTCTTCCAACCTGATCCATTCCGTGGTTCTGTCAGCTTTCCTGCTTCTCTTTCCTGCCCCAGACTCAGTTGTTTCCCACATAAACAACAGAGAACTTTTAAGTTCCTTAAAATTTGTTCTACCAAGCTCCTTGCTCCAAACACACCATGCCACTTTAAGAATCACCAGCCAGAGGAAGAGCAATACCAGGCTGGGGTCACCAGCCTGGCCTGGGAAGAAATAGCCCCAAGAGAGAGCAAGGTCAGCAAAGTTCTCTGCTGTCAGCCTGGGTGTACCAAGGATCACTGGAGCCCACTCCGTTCTTTTGTTTCAATCAAAGGCTTTTGCTTAATCCTATTAAATATTTAGGTTAACTCTGGAGCTAAACTGGTATGTGGGCCTTGTTATAACTGGCTAGCCTTCCCAACAAGCAACTGTCACCCTCAAACTACCAGGAGAGAGCACAAGTCCGAACTCTGTATCTCAAGTTGCTGCTGTAACTCCAAGGAATGCCATAGCTAGAGACTGTGCTAAGACCATCACTGCACAGCAGCTAGCAAGATGTTATTAAGATGGGAAGCAGCAGAGATATAAAATGTCAGCCAGCTGTGATACAGGCTGATCTCAAATCTCGTGTGTATGGCAGTCATTGCACCTAAGGAGCTCTTTACTGCACAGCCAGGTCAGCAATATCTCAGTTAGTTTTTCTTCATTTTACTCCTCAGCTCAGAGGCCATAAAGCCAGCTGCACCCAAAAGTAGGTCCTTCAAATGAGCCATGAAAAGTCCTGTAATAGTTTCTGGTCCATATGTACACCAAATATCAAACACACAGCATTCCCATTTTCAGGATGCACCCCCAGGTACAGCCATCACCATGAATTGGTTCTGTTCCAGAAAAGATGCACAACAGCTGCATCACTACCAACCGAGGAAAAGTGAATGAAGGCTCTCTGTCAGCAGAATTCCTCCTTTCCCTGCAGGAGAAACCTTCTCTGAGGCCACTACACTGGAAGGTACCAACACCTAAGGTTGCACTTGGAGAGGATAACTAAGATGCAAATGTTCCCATCCAGCTGGCTTGCTTCCTGGCTTCACCACAAACATATCTCCTCTTAACAGGATCACAAACTGGAGCCTGGCAATCTAACCAGAATGCAAAGGCAGACAGATCCCTACGTGATGATGAATTTCTGTTGTGGGAGTTACAAATATTTTTCTTTTCTTTAACCTAGCCAAGAACTAAGTTAGGTAACAACTTCCTGCACAATGCACTGGACTTCTTACCTTAATACATCTGATCCCAGGTGCAGTCCTCCTAATTTTCAAACCAGAGGGGCAAGTCCCAGTACCCACTGACTTGCTTCCTAGCACTGAAAGCTGTATGCTGCCTATTTAAACTCTGCCCACACTGTTTTGATTTGTCAGGAAAACATATTTGCAAAGCTGTTAGGATCTTTATAGAAGTTATTTCAGCTAATTAAGCAGCAAGGCAAGTTTACCATGGAAGATACGCCTGAGGTAACAAGAGTAAAATATTGCTTTCAGGGCTCTTCTACGCCTAGCTGTTTGTTAAAGACATACCATCTTCAAAGTTTATTAAAAACAAAACAAACCCAAAACAAACAACAAACCCCAACTGTGCATTACAGCATTATGCATCATTCTCCTCTTGCCACATGGCAATGTATCTCTTTCATTGCTTCTACCCATAAAGTAATTCAAAGTACAGTTTTCATGTCAGAGGAGAAAAAGGGTCTTAGGGTTTTGCTTTGAGCTTTTAAGATACTTTAGAGCTCCACTGAAACATTACAGATTTCCCAATTTTCCATTCTTTGCAAATTAACTTACTTTTGTCTACTACATCAGTAAAAGTCCTCAAAACTCCATCTTCTGAAATTGCAGTCATAAGATTGGCAACGCTGTCAAACAGTAGAACCTCTACAAAATTTGAGATAGGTCAGGTCTGAAAGCAGATAAACCTGGTTATTACAACCAGGCATATCCACAGGCCACTCGGCAGCAAAAAGCCAACTTAAGTATCATAGCTAGTGCTGTAGTAAAAGCTGAAGTTTGCCTTCTGAAGTTGGTCAAGTTTTGAGCCTTAATGTCTTGCAGCAATGCATGCAGAAGTTAAATACATGAAGTCTGCAGCTTTCAAATTCCACTAGTTGTCCACAGTTATTTGTTTTTTTCCTCTCCCTCTACACTCCTATTGCTTTGACCATTTGAATTTTCATCCCCAAGCAGCAACTCCCACTCTTTTCAACAATCCTGTACGTGCACATCCAAATTTTCCCTGTCATTCTCCAGATTGATGCCAGCTCTGCAGAGGATTTCATAAGAAACCATCAGTGTGCAGAATGGCATTTCTTCCAATATCTCAGTCTCCATCTTGTAAAGATATGCAGGATTATTTATGCAGCATGTTGCTTTGAGGCACTACTGCCATAAAAACTGGGTTGCCAACACAGCCTGGTCAGCTGCTGTGTAGTTCATCCAGGGTGTTTCTTAGCACAGGTTCAGTCCCAGGACCTGAAGGGAGAAATAATTCCAGGAAGGCATCAACTGATTCAGAACTCAAGGGTTTCCTACCAGGAAGGGATGGAACGGGTCTTCACAGGCTAGACTGGCATCAGGGGATGGCTTCCTGCCCCCTCCATGACATCCAGCTCTCAGGCCTGTCGTTCTCCCAGCAACAGCAATGACAGCAAGACCTATATGTGGAGCAGGAACATAAAATCCAGGACGTGTGCCTGAGGAGATGCAGACAGAGGCCTGCTTTGTTAGCAACTGCATAGGAGTCCCATCACAGCTCAGAGATTTACTTATTTTTGTCACAGGAACCTGTGAAACTCCCAGTCCCCCTCCTGTAAAAGGTGACCCCAGAGGAGGACAGGTGACATGAAAAGCTGAATACCTCTGCCTCCTAACCCCACCACTGGGAACAGAGGCAGGAAGGGGAAAATTCATGCACAGACATTATAAGCACATCAGTCAAGGGGCAGAGAGGCTAAGTTAATTTTTAATTGCAATTCTGCTCTACCCTATTAGATCCTGTACTGCCTCCACCCAGCAAGCACTGCATGCTTGGTGCTCAGTGAAGTTTATGATATTTGGCCCAGGCTAGTGCTGTACAAGCCTGGGCCACGCAGCTCTGCTGGGAAGGGCTCAGCCCTTCTCTGCAGGTTTCTCCCTGATGAGTTCTGGCAGCTGAAACACCTCAGCTGCCAAGTTATTGCACAGCACAAATAAGGGGCTCATTTATGAGTGCAATGAAAGAAAAGGAAGAACCACAAAACAAACCAGAGCAGAGCAGCTGTGGAAATCACCATCTCGGTAGATTTATAAAGAAGTGCAAAGTTCATGCAAACCCTTAAAGGACAGCACACATTCCCAAGAGCACTGAGCTCTGAAAGTCAGTCCCAATACTCCAACTCAGGTAAAGAGGGCTCACATTTGACTGCATCGACATGGCCTGAGGATGCTGTCCCCTCTCCTCCAGATCCTCTTGCTTAAGGACAGGAAATGACTGGTTACAAAGAAGCTGCAGGTTACTCCTGTGTACTTTGACCAGTTGCTCCCCATAACCATCCTGCAGGCTCTAACACCAAGGGACCTAAGACAAAGGCAGACGCTATAGGATGCTCTACTACCAGCTTCTCTCAGGCTAGGATGAGGTCAAACCAACATCAGATTTGGCTTTCACAAGTTGCTATTTCCCTTGCCCCCACAAACACCCCAAATGCCCTGTTAAGGCTGGCAACTCTGGCTCAGTTCTACTATCCCTCCTTCCTACTCAAGGAGAAACTTACAGTTTGACAGATGCAGAGATGCAGCAGCCAGCACCATGAACTAAGGTTCTGCAGCATACCCTAAGGCTCCTGATCCTCCTTCACCTCTTGCATCTGATGTGGAAGGTGGAATCTTTGGGTGAAAGTCCAGCTGGTCCACTGAAGCAACCTCCAATGCAGCCTCAACTGATCTCAAGCATTGCAGGTGTTTTCTTGACACAACAAGCAAGCATCACCTTCCTCACCTACCTAAGTCTTACACATTGCAACAGGTCATTCCCCTCAAGATATCACAAGGCTGGACACTTAAAATATCTAAAGCTGTCCCTGATCTGGTCTCCTGTCGTTTCTTTCTCCACCACAACATGGACCAAAGTCAGATGGGTTCATTTGCAGACAGATTGACCAAGAAATCGTGGAGATGGAGGTGCTCCCACTTCTGTACTCTGGTTGTGTAACTGGCTCCCTCTGCCCAAAGTAACTAGCAGGTGTCCCCAGGCAGGGATCAGCATGCTGCTGGTTCCATAAAGATGTTTATCTGCATGGTAATTTGCATGAGGCTGAGGCCATTTTGAAGGCTAGTGTAGTTACTTTTTGCATTATCCCAATTCAGAAGCAGACTGGAAATATAGCTGCATAGAGACCTACAGAAGCCAGCACACAAAAGTTGGTCACTAAATGGCCACTTTTCAGCTCCAAGGCAGCCATCCCCATGCAGGAGAGACTGGGGAAGGGACAGCTCAGAAAGTTGTGGGGCAGAGGAGGAAACAGGTTATTCTTTGCAGGATTCTGAGCCCTTGCAGCACAAAGCTCAGCTGCTTCTCTATCCATGCACATGCAGAACAGACATCTGGTAATCAGAAAGTCTCCTGATCGTGACTGATGAGACAGGACAGCTTCACACAGCAGTACCAGTTAATGAACAATGACAGAGTTACTAAGTCTCCTGTTAACCAGGTACACCACTGTCCTCAGGGCAGGGACTGTAAGTTACAGCTCCATTAACATACAAAGAATATCCTAAAGAGTTCATCTTGTTGACATTAATATATAAAGGCCTTGGACTTTCGGTACACCTGGGAGGTACATCTTGTCTCTGGCAAGCAAATAACCACAGAGCTGATGAATGACCCAAGCCTGAATTCATTGAACTTTCCTTTAAGCTTCACTGAGATAATACCAGCTGTGTAACGACCTTGAAAACATAAACAAGATTATATTTGTCATGGAGATTGTCCAAATAGCATCTCTTCACAAGTTACAATGGAAGGACTGAAGGAGAAGCTGGATGTTAAAAATTAAGGTATATATAAGTATGTATTTTATATATATGTGTGTGTATCTCAGTGATACAGGTACAGTTTCTTTTTGAAGGAAAGTGTCAGCAGAAGGCAGAAAAGTATTTCTGCATATTGCAAATTTTGAAAACAGAACAAACCAGACCCTATCTTATTCCATCTTCTACAAGAGACAGTTTCTTCTTAAGTAGAAGTAATTGTCTTCTCCTCAAGAGAAGACAAGCACAGCTACATCAGCCTGCAAACTGCAGCATCACACTTAATTACCTGCAAACTTCGAACTACCTGCACATACATGTACTATGAGACCCTAACAGCACCTGCAAGACATCTGCAGGATAGAGACTCAAATGTGCATGCACTCCTAGGGCAAAGGGAGCAGACTAGAGCAAGGCAACAGCTGTCTTCAAGTACTGCAGAAATACCACTGGAAAGAACAGATTTCTCAGGAATAGTTTCTGAGGGAACTTAGTAGCTCACATTGCAAAGGTAGATTTGTTCCTGGTGTACCTGGTAAGACATTCAGCTTTTCTGTCTGACTTCTGTAGTTACTATTATTCTGTAGTTACTAAAATTCTGTGTGAATTTTCTGACTAGCAACTGCATTCTCCAGCAAGATCCTGGATTAGAAAGCACCCCCAGGACTTCCTACAATGGCACAGATTTTTCTGTATGTTTTATCACAGCAAGCACATGTTGTGTATTTTGTAAAAAGGAAATGCGTATTTTAGAAATGTACTTCTGATGCTCAGCGGGAAGTGATCAGATATTTATAAACCACTATCGTATCGTTAGAAAGAAACCAAGCCCATAGTTCAGTATCAAAGAGCAGCAGAGGTTTTAGAAGTGTGTTTTAATCTCTATGTTTACAAGCAGTGTAACACATTTTGAGAACATCTGGCCTTCACACTTCAGTTTGAAAGCCAACATTTAAGTAGTTCTTCAGTCCCTACAACTGGCAAATTGAGAAAGTTCTTTGCTATTTTCAGCCTACACACTCATGCTTGCACAGCATGACAGTATTTGTAGGACAGCATTTCTCCGATTTAAGCAAAACTTTCCATACATAAAGACCAGAGATAGAACTCTGCCAAAAAATGGGAGGAAAAAACCAACCCCAAACCCCACTGTCTCAGACGTCATTTGATTCTCCTCTCCCCCTGAAAAAAAAAAAAAAAAAAAGGTAGAAGAAATTAATCAACTTACCAAAAATAGCAGACAGAAGAAATAGCCAAAAGTACAGTTTAGTGGACTTTCTCTTTTTAATTACCACATATTAGAGCGTTAGTTGTGCAACAAGCTCTGCAGGTCAGGTCCAGAAAGAGGTCTCCACACTGACTAAAGCCAGCACACAATGCAGTAAAAATGCAGAGTTTTCACAAAACTGGTTGGGCAACTCTGTCACTTGACTACATTGGCTCTTTAATCGCTTCAACAACGAGACCAGCTCAGCTTTGTTTACTGCACTTGGAGCTGCCAGGCTGCAAACCTAACCTCTGAAATGGATGTGCCCACCAGCTCCCACACCTGTCAGTGGCACCAGTGTGTCAAAAGCAGTCCCCCTGCTCTGGTCTGCCGCACATCTCCCCACAGAGGAGCAAAACCTGCGAGCAGGACCTGCACTCCAAACTGCAGCAGGGAGACCAGCACAGACAAGGAGCATTCTGCTTGTGCTCAGGTAAGCTTCTCCCCAGCACAGTTCTGCAGCACAGGGGATGCTTCAAAGTGCTTCTCTGTGCCAGTCATCAGCCTGGAAACCCCAGGTGCAAGTACATGCACAGGACAGGCTCCCCTACCTTCCCTCTCATGCAAGCAATGCCTTGGGAGGTCAACAAATCTCTTCCAAGGAGTTGCACAATACCCCTCGGCTTGGAGATACCTTCCTCAAACTCAGCAGCTTTTTCTGCCTGCCAGAGCTCCCAAAAGTTACCACAATCCAGCCAGGAAGAAAGCCCTTTTTTCTATTTTATGAAACAGCAACAGAGATTGTGAGACATAGGTAGGAGCCAGGTAGTAGAAGTGGTTTTTACCTTTCCTGCCACCTCCTCCCATAAAATGCAAGAGGTCAAGGACTTTTTACTGTAAAGTTCCCTTTCCAAACAAACTGGAAAGTTTTCAGTTACTTCCATTTTCTCAGATGCTAGGGCAAGTAACTAGTGGGTGATTAGATACAGCACACCCATGACAAACATGTTTCTGAGAAGTTACAGCATCTGCTTGACCCAGGAAATGAGGTTTCCTACTCTCTTGGTTCTTTTCAGGAATTAGCAAAGAAAGTAGTTTTACTTCAAGGGCAGGAAGTTTTCCACAGCTTAGCAATTTGCACAGCACTTGAACAAACAACTTCTCTCCACCTCCCCTTTGCTAACTGAGTCTTCAGACCACACACCTCCACAGACAGGTGGACGGGGCTGAGCAGAGCCTGGGCACCAGCACCTGGCATAGGAAGAAAGCTGAGCTCACCCAGCATCACCCCCAGTAATTGCAGGTTCTCCTGGAGTTCATTTCATAGCTTAAACCAGACACTTCTAGAAATCAAAGCACTAGAGATTGTCTGTTCAGAAGGGCATAGGGCAATAAGCACTTCGTTGTCCTTCTCAGGTTAAACCTCCAGAGGAGCTCAGACACCCTGCCAAACTATCTGACTCACCAGAGCAATGAAGTCCCTTGCAGCTGACAGCCCACTGGAGAATGGAAGTGTCTTCTACCACCAGGATTATCCCTAAGACTTCTCCCCCTAGAGTAGTACATGCACATGGTCTCAAGTGGCAGAAAGGAAAAAAAAACAACAAACAAACCCAAAACCCACCACAAAGCAAACAGAAGATGCCTCTGGCTTTGTTGTTCCAAATGACTGTGAAGCTTTAGAGTGAAGTAATCTTCCCTGAACAACAGAAGAGACAGGCTAGTAGTCTACTTTAATCGTATCACATGCTTTGTACCACATCCTTCACTGTTAGCAAGGCACTGATCTAAAGAAGCTGAGGCTTTAACCCTTTAGCCCACAGATCAAGGAGAGCTGGAAGAGTACAGCAAACCCACCATGACTAGAAAGTGAAAAGTGCCTCAGGCCACAAGGGGATACATCTTTTGGCTTGTTATCAGAAACATATCAGAAAACATGTGGCTTGTTATCAGTTGTCCCTTTATTGTTTGTAATTTTAGGAAACTTTGGTTTTGCCAAATAGACCATCTGCAAATACCTGAACCACTCCTGTGCCCCTGCTACATGGGATGCTAGAGCAGAAGAGCACAGACCAGCAGGTGTTAACAATCTCCCCTGTTCAGCAAGGTTTGCCCTACCATCACCATGGGCCTCCAATCTGAAGGCCCCCTCTGCAGGCTGACAGTATAGGAATCAGAAGTACAGGATTCCTACTAGATTGTCACACAAAGTACCTCGTGATCTCTCCCAGATTTTCATACCAGGGAAGACAAGGGAGGCAACTCAGCCAAACCATTTGTTACAAGCAGACAGGGCCAGCTGAGCCTGGGGTCTCCAAACTCTGCACAGAATCACACACAGTGGCAGTAGTGACACAGCCACAGAAGGTTACTCCTGGTCCCAGCCTCTGCCCCAGAAGAAGCTGTACTTCCACCAGACCATGCCAGGGTCACACGAGACCTTGTGCCCTGCTGGAGCATAGTCTGCCCTGCTGACGAGGGGAGCATCGTCACAGACAGTCTGAGGATGAACATTTCACAACATCCTGAGTTTCATGCCACAGATGCCTCTTGACACTACCAAAGGGTACGAGTGGAAAGAGAAAGACAGAACTATAAAAAGCTCCTGAGGAAGGGATTCTGTCTCAAGCAGCCCCTGTTTCCAAAATGATGACATACAGAGGGCAGGAGGGCAAGAAAAGCCATAAAGTGCAGGACTTTAAACCACAGATACTTTGAGTAATTTTCTGCTATTCAAAAACATTCACCTCAACCACATTTTCCCTTTCCAACATCACAGTAAATAATACGAATAGTTTCACACTTGTAACTGGCAGCACCTGGCCAAAACCCTTGCTGCCCTGATCACTCTGAGGAGGCAACTCAGAAGCTATTTCAAACCTTTCTTTGGAACAGCCAGTCCCAACAGGGGCTGCTGTACAGTCTCTCAGACGTGGAGCAGCATTGTCTAGCACTTTTTCCTTTCACCTTTACAGAACACTCTCCTCATGCCAAGCTCTTCTGACAAGAGACAGAAAGTGGAAAAGAAAGCAACATTGTACAGCAGTAAAGAGCAACGCTGTAAGGAGCAAGAATAACACAGCATGAGCTGTTACAGAAGCTGCAGTGAAGCTGCTTTGTTCCCCGTAGAAGCATTTTAGGAAGTGAAATGCCACAATAAGAAATCTCAGAGGACAAGGCTGGAAAACAAAGGGGTCCTCTAGAAAACACTTAGTCAGCTGGAAGAGATACCCAAAAACCTTTTGTTGCCCTTCTATGAAGATGGCCCTGAACTCCAAGGCAGGCTGCAATACACAGAGGTGTTCTGCTACCCTGACGATTGCTACATTACCATGCAGGTAATCCCAGCAGAGTTAATTGGAGCAACACAAGAATATTGATTAGTGATAGACCTGCCACCTGCAGTTAAGATCACTCCTATAACACCATTGCAAAAAAAAAACAAAAAAAAAAAAAATCAATCAATCCTTCAGAGCAAAACGTGTGTAGGTTCTGGACAGAACTGCTTCAAGCCAAGAAGAACAGACATATGGGATAGGTTCCCTAGGAATTTGGCAGTTAAAAAAGACAGCAAGAGTTTGAAAAGCTAGGTCTGTTTTGGGAAAAAGAGGGGCCGCCTTGGAGTCTGCAGACCTATGCACAGTGGTCTGGAAAATGGGTTCAGCTGAACCTGAACCAAGAGAGGCTGGGTGGCCTTTTCTTTCCTGAAAAGGTCTCCTTTTCTATATTTAGAGCATAAATATTTCAGAAGACTACTTGATGGAGGAATGCTAAAAGAATAAGATGGAAAAAAGTAGTTCAGAGGTATTTACTTTAAAATAAGAAAGAACCCAGAGTAACTAATTTACAAATAATCCGATGAGCCTCAGTGCAGACATAAATGCTCCCATTTCAGAGGAAAAAAAAAAGCATGCTGTTCCATCTTTAATCAGTAAATCATGATTGAGGCTAATACTACTTTCTAATAGGATTACAGACACAATTTTTTCTTACTTGTCTCTGTCCCACCGCATTGTCTTTCCCCTCACAGTTTTACTTCACATCAGCTCCACAAGTTTTAATCAAGCCAAACTCACCAGTCACCTGAAACTGCAGCAAGAGGTCTCATGCATTCTACCTGGGCAGGTTATGGTTGCCACACACAGCTCCCTCTGCCCCCAGCACACCTGTCCACCCCTCACTAGTGCAGCAGCTTGAAACCCAGCCCAACAAAAACCCATTGCCTGCTCCTCCTCTGACAGGAGGCTGCCAGCAGGAGATCCACCCATCACAGGGCACCAGAGCTCTCCACTGACATCCTGGGCACAGGAATAACCATCAGACAGCACCACAGTAACAGCTGCTGACCTGGCTCAGCTCACACATGACTCCACAGGCTGTTCTTCCTGACAGCAAACATCCTGTGGCAGAGGCTGTCTCTCTTTTGGGCAAACAAGGAGCAACTGCTCAGGTTCCCATGGGATAGCACCAGCCATCTACTTGTACACACACCAGTGGGTCTTGCCAGTGGCTGGCAGCCGGGATAGGAAGAGGTTTCTTCTCTGCCTGAAGCTGCACAATGCAGGAACCTAGTGTTTCTAGGATCAAGTCTAAATCACTGCCACAACAGCCTCCAAAGCTTCAACATGATGGACTGGTAACACTCAGGCTCTGAGGCCACCAGCAGGACTGCAGCATCAAATCAAAGAAGCCTTGGAGGTCTTGGACTTGGGAATTAAAGCAGCTTGCCATTCCTCAAAATAGCCCTTCCTTGAAATAGTCTCTTCTGCCAAAGCAACAGCCAGTTTGATGAAGTTTTTGACATTTAAAAATTCCCATGAAGTTTTGGCAACTGCATTTTTTGTCACCTCAGTTTCATTCCAGGAAGCCATGAGTCACAACACCTCCCCCGGGGGAAAAAGGGTGAGAGGAAAACACTGACATTTCAGGCCCTCTCACATCAGGCAGGAGAAGCACCAGCAGCTGTGGGCATCACCTCCAACCCCTCAGGAGTTGCCAGGACCACCCCCATTTTAGCTGCACTCGCAGCTAAAGTGTTCTCACCCTTGGAGGATCAGGGGTGAAGGAGCTGTGCATGGGGAGCAGCCACCCCTGCAGCAAGTCCCACGGAGGGGCTGGGGTTCACCTGCAAGGCTGATCACTCCCCCACACCAGCAGTCTGCAGGAACTACTCCCGTACCCGCAGCCTCTCCCCCCACTCCTGTGCAGTTTCCCCTGAGAAGTGCAGCAGAGCCCTGGGAAGCAGGGAAGGGCTGTGCCTTTACCTTGTTTCACAGGGCTCACCAGGGCCTCTCCACACAGCTGTGGTGTAGCACAGTTCCACACAGCAGCTGCCGAGCAGAAGTCTTCTCTAATTAAAAGAGCTTCCTTGGGGAATAGGCAGATCTACTGCACAACTCGGAGCACTCTTTAGTTATTCCATGTGCATAGCTGCAAGCCAGCATTAGAAAGGGATCTGAATGCAAAGAAGAGTCCAGCAGCTTCTTATGCTGCTGGGAAAGTACATTTAGGCAGCTGGAGTTTTATCTGGTTTGGATTCCTCCCTCCCCCAAAAGACTTCAGAGGTGAGCATAATTAGAACTCCTGCCTGCCTTTTAAGCCCCCGTTTCTTCTAGCATGCAGCATAGACGTTTGGTCAGTGCAAAATACAGGGCAGCAGCAGGGGAAAACAGCCTTGCTAACCTGCAGGTCAGCAGTCTGTCTCCTTAATCCAAGTCCTGCTCTGCTTCTGTGTTTTACAGGGAGCCTAGACACAGGCTAGAAGAAGAAAGGAACACAACACAGAAGAAAGGGAATGAGGGGACAGGAGGCCAAGAAAGCATGCTGGGAAGTTGAGGACATTCCAGCAAAGCCACTCAGGACTGACTCATCACCAGCAACTTCAGTCCACGACAGACACATGACCGGTTCCACAGCAGGCAAGAGGATGCTTTGTGCCACAGCACCATGTGAAAGAAGCCCCAGAACCAATGCAGCCCTAGAGATGGTGTCCTGTCACCACATCAGCCAGAACAGCACCCTTTTATGCAAAGAGTACTCTACAAATTAATTGATTACAAGCTGACAGGAGAGGAGCAGAGCAGTCTGGTGACTTTTGAAATCAGGTATACTAGTTCTGGGGACCAAAATCCAAAAAACCCCTTGATACTGCCACCACTGAATATAGAACTTATTATCAATTTCTTTCCACACACATTCTAAGTAATATTAAGTAAGCCATTTGCAGGACCAAGGAGAAATCAGAAAAAAAAATCATGTAGGAAGGGTATAAGACACTCCCAACACAAATATTTTTTCCTCTATTACTAGAACAGTTAGAAACTGAAATGCCACAAAAGGTATAAGCTTCCCTGGAAAGGTCTAACTAGAGCACTGAGGCATTTTGTGCAGCAGTAGAGATCATCTCGTTAATTTAGACTTTGCAATTGATTCCCAGCATAACTGTTAACCATCTATCACAGGAGACATATCAGTTTTGTGTCTAGGATTTGCAAATTCTTATATTTTGGGATGACAGTAGAAGCCCTTGAAATCCTAGTGAAGTGCCAAGATGCCCTATCCACACCTGCCCTGCATGCATGTTCCAGAAGCCCTGCACCAATACAGCTCAAGTCATGGCCCCACAGCAACCCAATGCACAAAACCCCAGAGGCAGCTCACTTGAACCTGTGCCAGTCTGGTGCACCAGCCCAGGCAAAACCAGCATCCTGGAGCAGGCTGCTTTTAAAACTAGACAGACAAGGTGCTGCATGAAGCCTCTCCTGTAGAGGCAGGAGCTGAGGGTATCAAATTCCTGTGTAGTCCCTTGAACCCATCCTGGTGAGGGCACAGAAACCTCATGGAGCAGAGGCAGTGTCCAAAGCAAGGTGCTGAAGAAGAGTATGGTCAGATCCACTGACTGAAACCCTTCTTCCAGAACAACTCTGGGAAACAGCTTCCTTCATTCCTTCATTCATTTACCAACAGGTAAAGCTACTTTACAGCATGTTCAGTCCCTGCTGTGCAAACTCCTCCAAGAGTAGTTCCTTTCCCAAGCTACCTACTTGGCAATGGATGGGGAGCAGGAGGGACAAAGGGCAGCTCCCAGCTCCAGCTGTGGGAAGATCAGCTCAAGATGCAGAGATGGAGATGCATGGCTGCAGCTCTGACAGCTCATTTGCTCTTTTGCTTGTGTATGAGAGACTGAAGCAGACTTGGTTTGCCTACAAAGGGAACTCCCTGTTATGTAACTTCAAATCTTCAGGCTGCTGGATATCCTAATGTATACAGTTCGTTCCAGATCAGTGATTCTCCAGTACACATGGCCATGGGATTATCATCATACTGGAAGAGATCAGCAATCTGCTTACAGCTCAGTAACAATTTTGTAGTAAAGTGCTTTCATCATGCACCTGTCTCAAGGCTGTGTTTGCAGCAAAGCAACTAAAATCAGCAGCCCAGCAGCATCCTTAACAAATTCCACCAGTACTTCGCTTATGTGCAAGGCTCTTCCTCTGGTTCTTCCTGAGCTCCCTAAAGACAGACAGGACACTTACCACACCAGCAGCTTTCAGGAATGAAGTACATGCACTGGACTTTGGTTTGACTTGCTTTCAAATGGTGGTGTCCCAGTAGGTGGTGTCCCAGTTCTGAAGCTCCATCAAGGAGACAAAAAACTAGAGCAGTCAGCCAGACAGCCTGTGCACGCACCTCTTCCCACAGGACAAAGCCTGTCCCCAGCTTAGTCTCCTTCTCTTTCTCCCCTGTATTTACTTTGGATGAGCCACAAACCACCCAGCTTCCCCGGCTCTGTGGTGTTCAAAAAGACACATGCTTGGGTTCAGAGCTGGCAGTCTTCAATCCCTGTTCTCATCCCCACAGGCTACTGTTTTATTCCCTTTTTCTTCCATGATCAGCCAGGCAGTCCCTTCTGCAGAGCTGCTCACAGTAACGCCTCATCCTTCTTCCAGAAAATTAGCTAGCTCTGAATCTGACAGAGCACACAAGAAGTGATTTAAGCAATCTCCACTACGCAGTTCCTTTGGTTCACTTATCACCCCATCTAGACTGAAGTCAGCCATTAACTGCTTCAGTGTTTCCAATCCTTGATAGCCCAGAGAGCTTTCAGCAAACAGGCTCTGCCACAGCCAACCAGCCGTCAAGGAACTGTTGGCACTGACTGTGCCTCCTGTATTATTCCTTTTACCATGCCAAGAGAGGCTGTAATTTTTAGCTTTTCCTCCATTTCATTCCCTCTAAGAATACAGAAGAGCCAAAAAGAGACAGAGGTGGTTAGGTAATGATTGCATCTCATCAGGCAGTTGCTAAAGGAAAGGTGGCTCACTCAGCTATCCCTTCACACGTATGTCATTAATCAGTAGCCTGTAGAAAGCTCCAATCCCACGTTCCTCCAACAGATGCATTAGTTCAAGGACACAGTTCATTTCTTTCGCCATTAAAACTGACAACCACATGGTGGAGGGCAAGCTACTAGGTCCAGCTACCCCTTTGCTGCATAAAAGGACTCTGGATGTCATGATCCATGTTCAGAGACAAATGAAGGGAGGGAAGGAGAAGAATGGGATACAGATGTCATGCTCCTATTTTTGAGAGGTGAAGTTAAGGCACTCTAGGGTGAATTCCTGAGCAGTACTACCATAATATACCATTATATTATAATATATCATTCTACCATAACTATACCTCTGAATTACTACCACAATTCCTGGCAGTAGCAAGTTCGTTTTGTTGCACGTAAGTTTTTCCACAATGGAAACTGAGGAGTTAGCACAAGAAGGCTGTGCCTCCCATCACCCCTTGTACACAGCCCCACTGGAAATATTGCTACCTCCTCCAGCCTTCCAAGATGCACAAACAGAGCCTGAGCCCCGGCAGACCCACCTCCTCTAGCACCTCCCACTCACCAGCCAAGAGGAACCAGGAAAAAAGTGTCTGCCGTGCCATAGGCACCTTTAAAGTGGAGCAATAATTACTGCTTCAGAAAGCATGGGGCATGATTCAAATCCCAGCATCTCCCTGGCACTCCCGTAACAGACCCTATCCCATCAGTGCCCAAAGGTCTTTGTGGCAATGCCCTTTTGCCTGTGCTGTGTGCTTCCTGCTGGAACAATGCCAGCAGGCACCAAGAACCACAGCTATGGTTTGAAAAGTGCCCTGGAGCCTGTGGCTACCAGAGGTTTGCAAAACTCCCACCGGCATCCCTCTGACTTAAACATCTGCTGGATGAACACCTGCAGGCCTGGGTAGACCCCTCCTGCTGTACAGCTGTGAGAGCAGGACACAAAGTAACAGAGGAGTGATAAAACCTTTCCTTGGTTACGGTCAGACGAGAAATTTCATGTGAAACCCCTCCTTGCACTTCAAAGAGCTTGAAGCAGAGTGGTCTGAGTAGCAGGGACAAAAAACCTCCACGGAGCTGTGGGAAGGCCTCATCAGAGCATTTCCTGCACCAGCTTACAGTTGTAGGTCACACTACACCTACCTGTCACCCGAGAATTAAATAGAGACAATAACAGTAACGAAGAGAGTCCAGATGAGCCACATCATTAAAGCTGCTAAATCCTCTTAAGGGAGGAGCTTCCATGCAGCAGGACAGAGATTGCCCACAGGGAGGGCTTTCTCCAGGCTCTCAGCCTGAGGCTTGCTCTATTTCTGTCACACGCAGGTAAGAAGCTGAACAAACACTGCAAGGCTTCACCCAGCCCTGCAGCACAGCGATGAGAATGTCATCTCAGTGGTCCCCAGAGCCCTTGACAAGGGTGGAGAAACCCCAGCCAAAGAGGGGTTTAGGTCCAAAGAGGCTACACCAATCAAAGATATTTTGGCAGCAAGATATTTCTCTGAAAGGGGTGTTAAATAATACAATGTTAGGAGTGAAGAGAGGCTACTTACTTCTCTGAGCCACTCCAAATCCACACATAGACTTGCAGAGCAGTTGGCAAAGGTTCTCATCTGTGTGGGCTGCCCAGCACGAACAAGCACCCATGGATTTTTTTCTTTTTTGTAAAGAAGCACAACTGCAGCTCTAGGAGTTCCTGCTCCAGCCAAATGACCAAAACTAAATGGAAATGTTAAAAAACACCTCACTGTTGCAGGAGGTTCTGCTGTGGAACACTGGCAGGTCTTCTGACGCCCGAGCAGTGACACTGCAGAACAGGACACTCACTAACTGTACCACCCAGTGCCCTTCTGCCTCATTAACACTTTCTTCCCATTTAGTTCATTCATTTAGCTCATGAAGTATTTAGTAAGAGCTGAGTAATTTGTCATTTTTACAGCTTGTCATATGCTTCACATCAGCATACAGCAGCACATTACTGAGAGTGCTCCCCTCACTAGACACCTCCATCTAGATTTTCAGAACAGTGTTTCTATACTTTGACCTTGTGGACCACCAAAATTATTCTAGCCACAGGCTTCTGCTTGACAGTTCTCATGCAGTGAGCAAGCTCCACAGCAGCAGGTTCACATCTCAGGCTTCAAAGGGGATTTTTCTTAAGCCCAAGATGTCTGAGAAAGCAAAAAAAAAAACAAACAAAAAAACCCAAAAAAACCCAAAACATGGAGAGGAAGTATCAGCGATGGCAGATTTCAAGACAGCACTCTCCAGCTGTTCACCCTCGCTTGCACAAAAGCACGAGTGTTGTCAGAAGCTAACAACCCAGAGGCCTCACAAGTGGTGGGATTTGTTACATCCCTGTGAGCCTCTACCCTCAACAGCAGCTCAAACATCTCCAAGGGCAGCTCTTCTCCCCAGCCACTACCTCTGAGAGCACTGCAATAGGACACTGTCTCTCCCTTGCACAGCTAATAAGTGTCAAGCTCTCATCTTTCACACAATATGCCAGAGCTTGTCCAAGACATAGGAACACTTCATCCTAAACTAGCTTTACTAAAGCCAATGTTTAGATTTCAGGATGGTTTGGTTTGGATTTTTAGTTTGTTTTTTCTTTTGTACCAAACACCCCATTTTACATTGAAAGCATACACAGCAGATTTTTAATGCTTTGGGGCAGAATCAGCATGCCTGGGGTGCAACAAGCTGCAATCCCCTTATCCCCCTTATCGACAGATTTGTTACCAGTCACACTGCAAATGCAATTTTCATTCCCAACATCTACCCAGCTGTTGAACTGCAAGCACTACTCTGAACTCCTCACAGCGATCTCAGAAAGGAAGGGCGAAAAAGGGACACAACAGGCCGGGCCAGCACCAGATTTCTCTAGTTGTAATACGGTAAGATCGCTACAGAAGCATCTAATCCACATCTTGGAAATCAATCAAGACAGAGCCGACTGAAGCCAGCTGTATGCCCAGTCTCATCAGCAGGCAGCAGAGGCACTCGCCCGGTATCCCCGCACAGCAGCAGCCCGCCGGGCCGGCGGGACCCGCTCCTGCGGCCACCGCGTCCGCTGCAGCTGGCCACGCTCCCTGTCAGCTCACACGCCAGGGATTACGGCTCAGCCCCCGACTCGAGTGTGGAGGGGCTGAGAGCGTCCAGCAGCGGGGACCGGCGCCCCGAGAGGCCCCCCGGCCCCGCATGCAGCCGCCGGGGGCTGCCGAGCCGCACTGGGGACTCCCGCCGCGGCCACCAGAAAGCTCCGCAGAAAACCCCCGCGAAGTCCCCGCCTGGCACGGCCCCCGGCCCGGCACGCCGAGACCCCCGGGCCGAGGGGAGCGGGGTGTCCCGGCCCGGCCGCCCCCTCCCGAGCCGCCCCGCTCCTCCGCCCCTCGGGGCGCAGCGCCTACCTGCTCTGCTCGGCGGGCTGGGCACGGCTGAGCTCGGCGGAGCGCTCTCTGCTCGCCGATGTGCCCCCGGGGCGGAGCCGGCTGCTGCACTGAGCCGGCCCCGGGGCGGGCCACCGCCCCCAGCCCTGCTCGGCCACCGCCCCCGGCCCTGCTCGGCCACCGCCCCCAGCCCTGCCCGGCCACCGCCCCCGGCCCTGCTCGGAGCCGGTGCCTCGCCCGAGCCCCGCCGTGCCCGCCCGGGGCTCCGCGCAGCGCCCGGCACGGCCCGCTCCGAGCCGCTCCTCGCACCGAGTCACGCGTTTTCCGCTGCCCACCCGTGAGGCCTCGGCCGCTGCCTCCCCCTCTCCACCCGGGACCGAAGCACCCGGCTCCGCTCGGGCAGGTGGCCAGGCAGGGCCCGGGGACCTTTGCCCCGCTCGCTCCACTTGCCGTGAGCCCGTCTCCTCCCGCGAGCCCCCTGCCTGGCCCGTCAAGTAGGTGCAACAAGCGCACACACACCATCGCCCCTTAAAGCCCTTTAAAGCCACTCGCACAGCTTGGCTGGTGCTGCGAGACGCGCTCTGTGGCTCCCTGCCCAGTGAAAGCAAGCCTGATGACCCACCGAAAGATTTTTCCAGTGGGCAATTTCGCTGCCCCGATGAATCCTGTAAACATCACCCGTGCTGCACATTGTTCCCCCTCCAAACCCCGTTAAGCTCTTGTTTGCCCCAGTGCCTCCAGCACTGTGAAGATGGTGAGGTGTTCGCATGCTGTGGCTGCTGTTTGCTCTGCTGACCAGTGCCACTGCATTGTTTCCAGGGGCTTCTCTGTTTTGTGCAGTGTATCCGCTCTGCGCAGCAGGCAGCAAGCTCAAACCACCAGCTCTTTGTTCTTGGCACGTGGCATAATTAGCCCAATGGGATCCTGCCTCTTCTCTGCTGGTAGAAAGAAATAGAAGTGATAAATAAAAATAAAAGTGATCCTCTGTAAATCCTCATTTCAGAGATTCTGAAACGAAATCTATCAAGCCAATCCTAAAATGAAGGAAGATCAGGAGGTCCCTCACCCTTCTGAGGAACAGCACTCCTCACTTTCATGTATTCTGCTGTCCTGGCAGGAGGAGGACCAGCCAACTCATGCATCTCAAGGTCCCAATCCTCACTCCTGGGGGCAGCAAAAACCGGTTCTGCTTTTGTACTGAGACAGGTGTATAATGGCCACCTTACTCTCTCCTAACAAGATGCCTCTTGGTCGTCTTTCTGTGTCTGAAGGCTGATTGCTTACCCTGCTACCAGGCTTCAAAGAAAACAATTTAGAAGGTCCTTTTCTGGGCTGTCCTTTATTCATTGCATTTACTTGACTTTCATTCTGGTATGTAGAGCCCTATCCAGTCCAAACCTTTCCCTGCAGCTCCCAAGCATTTCCTCTGGTACCCAGATTAAACACATCCTTTGTCCCTTTCCCAGCAGTGGTGTTCAGCAACCTTCCCACTAGCCTGTATTTTATCCTGTAGACATATTTTTTTGTCAGGATAAGCATGTGGTCATGTGAAAGCCAAGCCGCATAACAAGTCCTCCTTCATGCATAGATAGCGTGAGCAGGAGGGGCCATGGGAGGAGGCTGTACATGGAGAGCAGGTGTCACTTGCTGAGTGCCACACACGTTGTGTGCGGCACCCTGGGCTCCACATCCTCCTGCGTGCCACCAGCAGGTAACTGCAGGCTCATCAGCCGGCATGAAGGCTCGGCTGGGGAGAGGGGATGGAAATGCAGGTGCTGAGGCAGAAGAGGGACATTAAAGTGGAAGTGAAATGACTCGCTCTGCAAAGGGGTTTTTGTGGGTGTGGTCTCACCACCCCTATTTCTGCAGCTGCTCACAGCAATACCAGGCTATGCATGGCCTACAAATGGTCTAATTTCTCTCAGACTCTCTTCTCATACCAAAAATTTGTAAAGCCAGTTGTTAGTGTCTAAAACAAGGACAAATTATGCATGAGAATTATTTGGGGCAATATTTGAAAACTCATTTACAACCAGTTTTGGGGACTGTGTCTTTCTGGAAATCAGCAGCACTCTAGCATCTCTTTTCAAGCAGAATTAACCTTCATAAAAAATACTTATTTTATCAAAATTAAAAGTACTTTTTCTTTACCCCTTTTCTCTCTCTTTAATTCAACCATCTGCTCAAGCTTATGCCTGTGCTCTGTAAGCCAGAATGCTTACCTATAAAGACACAAGGGTTGGTGGGGCAGGTGAAATAACATCTGCCTGTTCTTATATTTAGTCTTCCTTATCTCTGTGTTGACAGATTATCCAAGCCTACAGGTACTGAGCGTGTAGCTTGTTTCTGATTCTTACAAAAATTGTCCTACTTTGAGGAAGGAAGCCTGGGCTTAAAATATTTCCCCTGAGGATTAGTGCAAAGGCTGTTTCTTAAAGAAAATGGGTTTTAAATAAAAAGTGATTACAAGGTGCAGTGCAAATGGATTGTGCCAGCAGCTCTTCATTTGCTCCGAATGAAGCCCGAATGCCCGAATTCATTTGTGTCAGAGGCTTTGAGAACGGGATACATGTTAGCAAGGACAGTGTGGGAGTACATATGCATCAGTGATTGCATGCATAACTGGTTATGCTCGAGTGCCACTCCGATATGAACCAGTGAGTCTAGAAAAAGCATTAAATCTCACTGCATTTGCTGAGGGAAGGGAATAGGTTTTAAAAGAGAGCTTCCAAAGTGCCTGAATTTTATTAGAAAGTCTGACGTGAATCATACTCTTCATGCAACAGGGACTTGGCAGCAGAGGAGAAACAGATCTACTGAGATGTTGCAGCTAAGCTGTGCACAGATGGCAGACTAAAAGCCCAAGTATAAACAGCATCTTTTACAATGTACACATCAGGCTGGATTCTCAGCTAGTGATTAGACAAAAGTGCTTGTAAGAAAACACCCAGGCTGGAGAAACCCACCATTATGTGGCATGTAAGGCCGAAAACTGAATACCATTTCAAAGACAGCGAGAGACCAGCCAATGGGTCATTGAGCCAAGCAATCTGTTTTTGCCTTGGGCCATCTTCATTTCAAACACAACCATTTCAACCATTCCCTGTCAAATGAATACTTTATTTTCAGGAGGAATTAATCTCTGTACCAAATCAAGTCATGGCCTATTCTGTGGGTAAACAAGGGAAGTCTGCACAGGAGTCCCAGTCCCTGTGGTGCAGCTTCATGCAGGTTCTGATTCATTTGTACACACGGTCTGTTTCCTTGGGCACAGGGGAATACTTATGCCCTGCAGTGAGCTGGCTGGCTGTGCTTTTATGGCTGCTTACAGCCTTGCCCAGCGTTGTGAGAAGCTGCACAGTCCCCACTGCTTTGCAATGAAAAACACAAATATGGCATGGATGGCTGCTAATTATGGGTGGCTGATAATGATGGAGGGAGCTACGGTGGGGCAGGGGGGCCCTCATTCCCTGTTGGTAAACCCATGTCAGGCTGGGCAGGGGCCATCCTGGAACAGCTGGATGCAAGCAAGAAATTTTCCACCATTTTATGTATGGACAGCTCTTCATGTCTCTCTGAAGCTGGGATGAAAGGTCTCAGGGTTGTTTGGCTGCAGGCTGCAGAGTGGAAGGCACCAAACTTCTTTTCTTTAGTCTTAGAGGATCTCTGAGAATAAAGGGTTTGAGTTGCAGCTGGCACAGATTGCTGCCCTGCGTTGCATGCACCAGGAGGAGGAAATTAGTCTTTGGCACTAGGGAGAACAGAGAAACAGGAAGGCACGTGGATTTCTAATGTTTGCATATCTATTTCCCTTAAAAAGTCTTTGAATTGACCTCACATTACTGTGACTCTAAGAGAGGAAGGATTTCTTTTCGGATAGGGCCGAAACATTGAGTGGTCCAGGTTGATGTGGTGACGAGGACTGTAATTATCAGTACAAACTGCCTAAATTCTAACTTAAAAAAAAAAATATAAAAAAAAGTTCTTTCAAAGTTGCTTTGACAAGGAGAAGAGACTTCAAAAATAGAGCAAAGAATTGCTGGGGGGGGGGGGGGGGAGGTGTTTTTGTTGAAACTCCAAGTTAGAAAAAAAATGACCAAACAATGCAAAGTTCATGGTTAATGTCTGTTTGATAGCACAGTATAAAATAGACAGAATTCAAAGCACAATTCAAAATTACAGATTTTTTTTCAAGTCTAATTTGAAGTGTGTTCATGGCACCGTAACTGGAATCCTCTTTTATTTGCCCCAAGCTGTGATTTACTATCAGATTAACTATATAGAAAGAATAATGGTCAGAGTGAACAACAATAAAAGTGCAGTGGTTGCCGAAGCTTGGAGGGCAAGAGGGGACTATTTTAATTTATATTAGTTGAAGACATGTTTATCGAAAGGTAAGTTTTCAGGACTAAAATATTTTTAATATTCTGTGTTTTAGAACTTTGAAGCACACGGCAGCTCTAGAAAACTGATCTTATTTTCCTGATGACCAGTTGCCCTCCCCTGGCTGAAATGAGAAATGCAGGCAATTGAAGTTTCCAGGGGTTGGACTCGGATAAGCTAAATGTAAACTGTTCTGCCAGAGGCACCATACAACTGGGAAGCAGATTTGTCGACAGCTGTGTTATTTTGGATG
The DNA here is from genome assembly GCF_030490865.1 of Poecile atricapillus. Taxonomy (NCBI): domain Eukaryota; kingdom Metazoa; phylum Chordata; class Aves; order Passeriformes; family Paridae; genus Poecile; species Poecile atricapillus. The sequence continues at coordinate 140,852,104 of NC_081249.1, read as the reverse complement.
CTGGTATGGGTATGGGTCACTCACAGCTGGCTATTACAGAGGTGACTGCACTCCCAAACCTGGTATTTTGTGAGAAAATGTTGATCTCCCCTCAAAAAGTGCTGGAAAATCCAGCACACAGGGATGTGTCCTCCTAGGCACTAGATTTGGAGCTATTGAACTCTACATTTTTGTGATCTGTTAAGCAGTAGCAAGAATGGAAGCATGTTCCTCCATACACTTTATCTCTCTGACCCTTCAGATGAGAAATTGGCTGGAACAAATCATCAGGATTTACCATCCTGTGCTTTCCATAATTTTTTCCTTTTAAAAAAAATTCCTTATAGAAACAAAACTCAAAAGGTCTGTGAGCAGGTCACAGATGTCTGGATTGAGAACAGTCCATGACAGTTGCCACAGGCTTGCTTGTTTGAGGCAGATAAGACAGAAAATGACTAGAAGGGTTTCAGAAATGCATCCCACTCACTATGGAGCTATTGCTAGTTATTGTTATTGCTAGTTAGTTATTGCTGAGCTCATAGACATGCCTGGGCTAACAACATCCACAAAGTGGGACTTTGGGAAACTAAGTGGATATAGTACTTAAACCAAATTTTACAATCCTCCTTGTGTCTTTTGCAGTCATTTTTGGTAACTATTAACATTTCTTATTAATTAATAAGAAATTAATTTCAAAGAGGTAGCATTCAGGCTCAGTCCTTTTAAACACCTGTAGACATGGATGAACACCTGAAGAATCTGGCTGTATTCCTGAGGCTTCTATAGTAGACATCAAATTTTTTTCTCTTCCTCTTACACAGCAGTATCCTGCTTTTTCAGGTGTGTTCTCTTTCCTTGGAGATACAAGGTGTTTTGTTTGTGTCTTTTGCAGGCATGCTGATTTTGGCTGGGATAGTGCTAATTTCCTTCACGTTGTCTGGTGTAGGGCTGTGTTTTGGATTTGTGCTGAGCACAGGGTTGATAATACAGAGATGTTTTTGTTATTGCTGAGCAGAGCTCACCCAGAGCCAAGGCCTCTTCTGCTTCCATGATACCACACTGGTGAGGAAGCTGGGGATGCACAGGAGGTTGGGAGGAGACCCAGCCAGGACAAGTGGCCCAAAGTGACCAAAGGGATGTTCCAGACCATGTGGCATCATGCTCAGTAAATAAACTGTGGGGGAAAAGGAAGAGGAGGGGACATTTGGAATGATGGCATTTATCTTCCTTAGTAACCACATCATGTGATGAGGCCTTGCTCTCCTAGAGGTGGCTGAACACCTGCCTGTCCATGGGAAGAGCTGAACTAATTCCTTGTTTTGATTTGTTTGTGTGCCTGGCTTTGTTTCCTTTTTTTTTTTTTAATAAACTGTCTTAAACCCTGAGTTTTCCAGTTTTTACCTTTTCAATTCTCCCCCTGATCCTGATGGTGAGGAGTAAGCAAGCATCTGCGCAGGGCTTTGTTGCTCTCTGGGGTTACTTTGAACCCCAACCTCCTGTTCAGAGAGCAACAAGAATGTCCACTGTTTTTCCAGGAACCAAGTACAATCTTGTTTCTAAAGGCAGATTGCTGGAGCACAGTAAGTTTCACCTATAAACTTCTTTTGATCTAATATTTACAGACTGAAGTGATATTCTGGGTTTTATGTGCAGGTTTGCACCGTGAGGTTACAAAATGCCAAAGCACTGTGGGATTAGTCGCCTCCCACAGCATTTGAGCTGTTTTGCTTAATATCTTTCCATAACAGTATTTCTGACGCTGGGCTGCCTGGTTAAATATATGCATTTTTCTGCATGGTAGGAAGAAGGAGTCAGAGTGCTGGTAAGATTGCTTTCTTCCTAAGTTCATAGCTTGAATGCAAAGTGGAATGCCCTTGTCTTTCAAAATATGAAGAGAATTGGCACTAGAGAAACATGGGCACACCTGGGCAGATGTCATACATGATTCATTTCTGGCACCCACCTTGACCTGGACCAGCTTCATCTGATAGAAGACTGAGTAAATGTTTTTAAATACTCATCTATATAATGAAATTTCTTTTAACTTTCTTTCACATTGGATTGAGAGGAATGAACATTGCTGATCCCCGTTGACCTGAGAGGGGTGTGTGCTAGGAGAGATGCTCTTGTCTAGGCAGTATTATTTCCACACCCCACAGCTCCAGAGACTGGTGAGAATTCGTCCCTTCGAGTCCAATTAACATAAACACCTCAGAACACCCGAGGAAGGAGAACCCAGTTCAAGGTCTGCCAAAGTAAATGAGAGCATCTGGGAGATGGTGCTGGCAGGCTGGGTATTTTCCCAGGGAATTGTGTGCAACACTGGCACAATTTGCCTCAAGGAGCAAGTGAGTGGAACAACCAATCCTATGACACTAATACCCCTTACATAAGCTCAGATCCACAAAAGTATTTAGAGACTTAATTCCCTTCAATTTCATTTATGAAGGCATCCAAGTACCTCCTTGCTATGTTAAGCCATTTTAAATCATGCATTGGAAAGAATTTCTTTTCTGCCTTTGCCTGTCTCTCTTTTCTCACACAGATGCACGCTGCAATGGCCACATGGCCAGCGAGGTGCCCACATGCACCCCTGCATCACCTGCTTAAGCACATTTAGCTGCAGCAAACCACACAAAGGAATTAAATCCCTGAGGGCCGCTGGCAACTTGCAATTAGCCATGAGTCTTTCTTCCACTTGGTGTCTCCCTTTAGTCTCAAATCTGAGGCTGGATCTCCAATAGTGCTCTCCTGGGGACGTGTATTTATTATTTGCACCATATAAAGCACCCCAGAGTTTCAGTGGTGCACCACGACTCCCCCGTGATTAGCAACATAGAGAACTCACAAAATGTAAGACTCCTCTCCCAGCTGTACTTGCTTCCCAGCAGTTTTAAATGTGTTTAAGAAATTCAAATATTTATTTTTGGTTGCTGTTTGTCTTTGAGAAAGAAATACATTTATTGTCTAATTTGATCTAATATTTGTTACAGAGATCTAGAGGCTAGTTTGACTCACCCTTTAATAAGTGTTAGAGAAGTCACAGGCATGCAAGAGAAACGTAAAGTGTTAGTTCACTGGATTAATAAAACAATATTTTTTAAAAGGATGATTTCAAATAACACCAAATAAGAGCACACTCTTTGCCCTTGTGCAAAACCAGAAAAGGCAAGGGATACTTTTAAACTTTCTTCATATTGTAGTGGAAAAAATTAAGCAGGGGAGGTGATTTAATATTTTTTTTTAATATGGTATTTTTTTATGGTATATAAGAATTACTTGGTAGGGAAATCTGTAAATTTGGATTCCTTTTCAATTTATGTATAGTGCAAGCCAGTTTTTCAGTGACTAAAGCTACACTGGGAGTTTCTGCTTTAAAGACTTCAGATATTTGCAGCTACATGGAAAACACTGTGGCTCACGGCATGAATGTGCTAATGTGCTTGATTCACTCCTGTTTCTGGGCCTTTTCTGTTCTGCCAGTTCCTCTGAGATTAAATCTCTGAGAGAAAGTTGTCCAAATCTAATGTGTTTGGCAGTCCCCTCAAATAAAAGCTGCTTTCTCCAAAGACTGCTCGGTGTCTTGCTTAATTCTGATCTGGAGACCTAGAGACTAGACTCTCAGCTAGTATAAATGAGGGAAGTATACCACATAACAGCAGCTGAGGATCTGGAAAATAGTATCTACCAATAACATCTTACTTCATGTGGGTTCTATCCAAATAATTCACTAGCCCTCCTGAGGGAGAACAAAGCACTGTATATTTCTTTTTACAAGCTGTTTTGCACATAAATGCTCCTTGCAGGCCTAGTACATCTTCACTGAAACCAGTGGGAGCAAGCTGGCAAAATCTGTGTGCAGCTTATTTTTAAATCCTTTTAAAATCACAGAGGAATGTTCATCAGATTGCAGATCCCTGATGCAAAATAACTGCAAATTGTGCCAGCGTTTTCTTAGAGAAGATCTGAGATAGTATATCATGCTTTTGCTGTGCTTGTGTGGGATGAGCGGGGTGTCCTGGACTTTCATCGCTATGAAACACCGAGTTTGGATGAGGATGGACATGCCATCTAGCGGCTGCTTATCCCGACTGCTTGGACAATCTTACCACAAGTAATTAGCAGGATCCCCCGTCTGTCTCTGGAAAGTGAAAAAATATACATCACAGAGTTTTATCTGAAAATCTTAACTGGTCCATTGCTTCCCTGTAGCACCAAGCTGGAAGATTTCTGTATCAGGCTTCATCTGGTTAGCTGGATTTTCAGCAATCAGTGTTTCTAATAATCAGTCAAGGGTTTGTCCACCCTTCCTCTGACACAAGGAAGTTGCTTCTATCACTTGCTGTGGGTAGAGGTTTCCCTCTCTAGAAGATGTTGCTCTCTTCCACTTGCAGGACTTTCCCTGCCATGCCCCATTTCACTCCTACCCTTCTGAGCTGTCTCAGCAGCTCCACTTAGTCCCTGGTGCAGGGGTACCACAGGGGTGGTAGCACCGCAGAGGAGGCTCTGGAGCAGCTATAAACAACTCTTTAATTCTAGTCCTCATGCCAAAAACTGACTAAGGCTGCTATGAAAGGGTTGTTAGATGTGGGAAAGCAATTTTCAACCCTCAGGATCCTGCTTGCCACCAGCAGAGTTTCCCCAGCGAGAAGAGGCAGAGAAGCATATTCCACACTGTCTCTAGACACCCTCCACTGAGCAATCCCATACATCAGACCAATATCAAATGCAACCACAGAGGAGGCTTTCCCTTATCTTTCAGGACAATTACCAAGCTATACATCACTTGAACAGTATGGGAACGATGGGACATTGTGGTTTCTAGTAAAATGAGAAAATCTTTTCATGGTTAGCACTAGCAATGAAATTTGTAGCCCACCTCCATCTGGGCTGAGCCACGGGTGATCATTCTTGGAGATGAGCTTCTCTCAATGTCAAAGGGCAAATAAATAACTAACTATGTGTGAATGTGAGTTTCAAGGAAAATCATGCTTTTTTTCCTTCTCCCTTCCTGCCCCTCATTTTGCCTTGGAGAAATTACGGGTTTCCTCAGGTCCTCAGAGAGGTTGAAAACCATCCAAAATGTGCTTCAGGAAAGTGATCGCTCAAAGTGAATCAGTTTGCAGAGTCTGCTCACCATCTGTGTGCCTTTAGGAGATTGTCACACTTTCGGCTGGCTTCATCCATCTCTCTAATTCCTTGGTTACAGTCAAAACAGTTTTAAAAGGGTTTGGTTCCCACAGTGGGAAAGTAACTTGGACGCTGCCTGCTAGCATCACTTCACCCAGGAGCAGCTGACGCCTCTTGGAAAACTTTGAAAAGCAAATTTCTCTTCTGAGTCAGTTCTGCTGATGTAGCTTCTACTCTGAGAATTACTCTGCTCTTCTCTGTTTCTATATTTGTAAGGGCACTGGTATAAGAAGAGGATCCTGCTTTCCTGGAAGGATGCGCTGCCTTCGGTGAAGTCATGGGCATCTGTGGCGTTGGTTCACCCACTCTGAACAATCTGAGCTGCTTGATTTTCAGGCGGAAGGAGCCTGATATGATGAGCCATGGCTTTCTGGTCTGACATGTTTTGAATTATTATTCCTCTGTTACATTTTTCATAGAAATGCCCCAAGCCACTGACAGACTTGGTTTAGCAATAAAGGAATAATCGTCTCCACAGCAGTTAATGGGATGCCAACAAAGATGCTATGTGGCTGAGTCATCTTCGTGTTGCAATAGTGCTGCCCAGCTAGCCACCCTACAAGATGTAGCAGGCCCAGACTTTTCAGCTGGGTAATTAATCTCTTGCAGTGTCTCTCATTAAGTTTCAGTAACTAGAGGGGTGAAAAAAAATGCCCTTTTCATTGCAGAAGACAACTGATGGTCTCACCACCTAAAGTGCTGACTGTCCCAATATGTATCTTCATTAAATTTGGCAGTCAGTAAGAAGGTTTGGAAAAAAACTGTCCTTCCATTGTCTGAGAGCTCAACGAATGATCCCACAGCACCCACTGATATGTTTCTAAGCTCAGACTGTTGGCCCATGGTTGGATTTCTGGTGCACATCATGGCAGCTAAAGAGGAGTTTGATATCTGAATAATCATGGGGGATCAGGGCCAGGGTTAAAAAGAGAGAGGAGGCAGGAGACAAAAGATCAGTTAACTGTGAATGAGTGATTACACCTTACTACTTGCCTACTCTCTAGAGGGATAATTGCACCCAACCTGCTGATGAGCAGCACCAGCTCTCTGTTGCTTCCATGTCAGGAGCAGGAACAATTGTCTTCACAGCTTTTCTTGCCTGTTCTCATCTCACCACCTCTTGCTGCAACGTGAAAGCTGTTTGACTTTGCTCTGTCTGTGCTAGATTCCTCCCCAGAGAGCAGAGCTTCAGTTGTCTCACTTGAAGTTCAGTGAGGCTCTCTGCATCCTGCTCAGGAGTCAATTGTCCAGGTTAACTGGGGTTCTCCTCACTCACCTTTTCTGTAGCATTATTTGTAGACTGACTTTTAAGATATGACATAAAAAGGCAGCTACCAAGATGTGTCCAGATCTCAAACCCTTATGTCACCTATTGCTAACTGGGGCCACTACCCAGACTTGTATACAACTGGAAGGACAGGCAGCACATTCTATCACGTGGCTGAACAACACCACCATGCTCCAGCAGATTGGGTCCTTCCTAAGCAGCAGCAGAAGGTACCTGGCCCTTTCCACCCTAAGGGTGAGTGTGTGACTAGGAGAAGGGAAGGGGCCACTTCTTGGTGGCCCCAGGGGATGGCCTGATTCATCCTGGCAGTGTAGAGGTCCAAGTGGACATTTATAGCACAACTCCCCATAAGGATTTATGGTTTGGCTCTGGCACAGTGGCGAGCTGCAAAATAATATGAGTGTGGTATAAATTGGTTGGGGGAGAGGCACAAAGCCAGAGATCCAAGAGCAATATGCAGGAGGTCTTGCTGACTTATGTGTGTGGCAAAATGATGGCTGAGGAGGCTGCTACCAGAAATGTGGGTATCACATGTGTTGCTGTTGTAGATGCAGCATCATGTAAAAACATTTAAGAGTTACAGCTCTTAAAATGGTATTCTGTAAGTACAGGGTTGTTTCCCCTGTACCTGTAAAAGACGCGTCTCTCTTTGGCAGTACCAGAAGAAATAAGTGCAACTCCACTCCTATTTGCCCTAATGTACACTAAGACAAAACTAGGAGAGGAGAGGGAGGCAGTAAAGAGGAAAAATGTGTTTGCACTTCCAGCATGTGAAGAGTTTGAGCATTGCAGTTTCACATGGACTTTGAAGTGCACTGTGCACACAGCTGAAGGCCGGACACCTCGGTGTGTTTGTCAGTGTTGGGCTGAGGAGGAAACATCAGTGTGTGGCATTAGCCAACTATACTCCTTAATTCCCTCTGCTGGCCTGAGGATTAGTGCACCACAGCAACATGATCCCAAAGGCTAGCAAGGCTCATATGTGCTTCTTGGCTTTCCAGCACCTCATTTCAATGTGTACTGAGTGGTTATGGTGAAGGCTCTGGTTATGACCCCGTTGAGAGCTGAGTGTTACCAGAGGTCATCACTGCTGATGGCTCTTGCCTGTATGAGAGAAGCCACTTGGGCTTCATCCAAACCTTAGACTCAACAACACTGAACCCATCACCACATCTGCTTGCACAGCTGCACAGCCCCTCGCTGGCAGGCTCGGTGGAGAGAATAGTGCTGAAATATGGTGCAAGGACTGATGACACAGTGTCTTTTGTGGAGATAAAGAGAGGCTGGTCCCTTTCATCACTGCTTAAGCAATTGTTTCCGATGTCTTTGCCTTGCTTTTGTTCTGGTCAGGGTGGAAGTTGGAGGCTCTAGTGGCTGCAGGACAACCTTTGCCAGAAGGTACAGCTCCCTGGTTGGGGGTGGACAGTTCTCACTCCCAGTTCCCTGGAAGGCAGCCCCACACTGGGACATCTCCTTCTGTCGTGCCCATTCTAGAAAAGCCTGGTGTGCAGGGACTCTCCTGCTCCTGTCCTCTGGCATGTCCTGTGAAAAGAAGGGCCCTTCAAAAGGATTTCTGCTTCTGGCTCAGGAATTAAATACTACACAAACCAGTGACACTTTTTCCTCACTAACCCCCACAGTGGTCCTGTTCCTAAACAGACGCCCAGCTCTGCTGTTCCCCTGCATGAGTATGGCAGCCAGCAGCATGGCTGCTGAACATCAAAGTTAATTAGCATCCAAAAGCAAATAAATCAATCAATACATTCCCAGCCTCCTTAGAAAATCTCATTATTGGGAACCGACCCAGGCAGCGTCTCCCAGGAAGAACTACAGAGGAAGAGATCCTCCAGCACTGTAATTTTTAAGGTTGTACCACTTGGAGAATAATTACAACCAGCAAAACAATGTTCACATCTCACATTAATATAAAGTAATGACTGCATGCCTGTAGCCAGCTAACCACAGAACTGAGAAGAGACTGTCAACTCTTCAGCCCTGCCATAATACAAAGCATCTTGGAAATGCTAACAGCCACTGCACGCCAGCCCCTTGTCATCCCTCCTTCTTAAAGACACAGTCTGAGGGCTGCTTCAGCCTCTGAATGCTACTTGTACAGGAGATGTCGTTACCGATGAGTTTTCCTTCTGTCTAAACTAAAAATGAAAACTAATATGTTTATAATTTTCAGTGAAGTAGAATTTTAATAATTTAATAATTTCAGACATTTATAAAAGTCTTTCTTTCAGGAAAATACTGCTTCTGGTTTTGGAAATGTGTCAAATTTCCAAATATCATTTTGTCTTCCTTCATTTCTACATTATATTTGCTATCCTTTTTACACTGCTTCCAAGTGTATGTCCAGCATGTGTTTATGGTGAAGTGCAAAGAAATAGTGCAAGCAAGAAAAACATACAAATAAATGAAATCATAAAGCAAATAAAATTATGTAGTATTTCTGAAACTCCAGCACAATTATTATTACAGCCAGGAAAATAAAAATCTAATATGAAGTATTTTTCTATGGGAAGGAAAATCAGAAATCAGGGAGTATGAAATCATCTCCCTTTAGGCTGAGATAAAAAGTGAATAAAATATATCTGGAGTATTCTGGAGATCACGTTCTAGAGAGGACACCTTTGTTGCTGGTAGCATGTACTGAAGGGATTGTTGCCAGATTATGTGTCATCAGAAGGAGACTTCTGAAAGTTTAGACTCAGTCCCTACTTTTGGTAGTGGAGGAGGTTCGTGTTACCAACTTTATATGTCAGATTAATTTGTTGTCTTAAACAAAGTATTCAGGAGGTCAGACTATTTTTTTCAGAAAATTCCTCTGCTGTGACTTGGTTTGACTCTCTCAGGAGATCTTTCATGGTTGGGGCAGTCCACTTATGCTTCAGCATCCAGGTTCTCTTTCAGGATTTTGGAAAATTTTCCTTTGCCCTCCCTCATCCTCATCTATTGTGTTTTTAGAGCTATCCAGAGGACTAGTAACACAGTTGATTAGTGGTTCTTAATGCTTAAACTAAATAAATAACAAAAGAAAGAAAAAGTCAAAGGGATGTGTGGGCAGAGGTCATGCCAAAATCCGTGAAGTCAGCAAAGCTGGCAAGGGTTCATGAAAGATTAGAGAACCACCGCTGTGGCTTTAACGAACTGGAGTAAATCTAGTGACAATATTATTTCAACAGCCTGGGTGCAAAGTTTTGCAAATGACGTTCTGCAAAAGAGCCAGATCAGCAGTGATGGAGTTGTGGTTTTAATTTCCACTGACTGGACACCTGCTTTACCTGCAGGAAAGGATGAGCTGGAAGGTCTCTGTATGCCTCTTGCGATCTAAGGGCCCAAGCCCTGGCCTGAGGGGAGGCCAGCCAGCATCTTGAACTGCACAGACAAGAGTGTCCCACTTGGCAGCCACTGAGGACATTCCTTGGCTCATCTGCAGAGTTTAACACCAGAGGAGTTCATGCTGTACTTGGGCCAGAGACTGCAGGACAAGGCAACTTCTCTGCATCTCCTCAGTCCCTTTGCACCCTCCAAACAGCCCAAACTTTCCTCATGTCCTAGTGCAAACCTGTCACCAAGGGCACAGGGAGGAAAACAGCTCACTCCTGTGCTGATCTGCTGTAAATCCCTGAGACACCAAAGGGACGAACCTGACGGGGAAAAAATGGCCTGAGAAATTGTACTTTCACTCTGTGTCATTTTGAAGCCACCCCCGGAGGTCTGTCAGCAGCTGATATATGTAGGACAATCTTTATGCTTCTGCAATCCAGTTCAGGATTGAAAAGCAAAATAGAGAAGGTGTCATCAGCTCCCAGCTGGAGCCTTACGTTCTTTGCTGGGGACAATTGCAGCAAAGCAGGGACTCTGGGCCTAATTTGCCAAAAACAGAGGAGTTTCTGGGTGTCCTGTTCCTTCATGGCACTAGGCAATAGGCAGTGAATCTCATTTATCTTCCAAGAATTTCAGAAAGCCTGGCAACTGCACCGACACCATCTCGCTCCAGCTGAGAACTAAGGAATTTTGCCGCAAGATCCATTCGAAACCCACTTGAGCTTTCCAAGCCCACTGTTCCCTTGGGGCAGGGGAGGCGGGGAAAGAGGCTTGTGTTGATTAATATTAGAAGAAACTCCCCTGAAAGAATGATAGATCATGGCTTGGTGACTCCAGAATCTTTTCTTGTTTCTTTCTTTGATGGGAGGAGGGGGAACTGGAAACAAAAGGCCTAGGAAGGGGGGAATGGAGGGAGGGGTGTGTTTTGAAATCTGCTTCCTTTTGGCCACGCTTGAACTTCCAAGAGCCTGGTTTTGACTGACATCCCTAGGAAATGGGAGAGAAAACTCCATGCTGAGCCGGCTCTCTGCCCAGCAGAGGAAGGAGGAGGCATCTGGCTCCAAGGAGCTGAAATAGATGCCTTTAATGTGTCTGTCAGCCAGCATCACAGAGGTGCACTTGGGTTTTCAGCTGGAGCACTCTTTTGCTGCAGGCTTCCAGGGCTTCCTTGGGGTCCACTTACCTGGGTACTGCATCCACACTCACCTGGATGGCTCCAGGTCGAACAGTGGAGGAAGCCCACACACAGCCACTGTGCATTTACAGCTGAAAAGGAGGGAATGGAGCCACTGTTGCAAAACCTGGCTTTGCCATTCCTAGCAATCCTCTGTGCCGGTGGCAGTAAGGTGTGGCAGAGAGCTGGGACTGTCACCCAAAGCATTTTAGAGACATCCAGTTCAAGAATGTGGAGAGGAAGTGTGTTAATAAGGGTATCATCCATGCCATACAGCTGCCCCCCTGCCTGCAACCCCAGGGGGCCAAACACTGGCCCATATGTGGGGCACATGTCAGAACAGAGCGTCACAGGAAAAAATGGGAAAACCGCCCTGGAAAAGGAGACCTGCTGCTTGTCTGGCATCGAGCTGAGATGGGAAGGTGGAAAGGCAGTTAGGGAGAAATCAGGGTAAAAGCTGTCAGCATTATCTAAAGCTTGAAAACTGCTGGTAAGACTACAGAGGTATTTGAAGGGTGGTTTGTGCCAGGATGGATGCTCAGAACAACATATGGGAGCATTGTAGTTCTACCTCCAGAGAAGTTAGGGGGATGTCTCCTGGGTGGGCACTCACAGAAAAACCACCTTATATTTGTGAGTGGCTTCACAGTATCAAAAACACCTTTTTGCCTTCTAACGCCTCTCACATCCGCCCCCCTGGACATATTACTGACATTGAGCTTGCCCCTATAGCTAAGCCATGTGCTTATTGCTGTTCTCTGTTAGATCTCTTGAGCTCTTTACCAACAACTAGGAGCTTCTAAAAGGCTCTTGCCTGTAGTCCCCCGTTTTCCCTGTCTGAGTAGACAAATTTCTTTACAGAGGACTTTGGAGTTTTACCCCAGCAGAACTGAAAGCCTGATGCCTTTTACTGGATCTTGAAACATTTAGTTGTTTACATCAGCTTTTGCTAACTAGATGTTTTTCCTGAAAGGAGGAAGAGAGGAATTCCTGTGTTTCCTTTACCCCTGAGTTCTCAGTTCATTAACTGATATTCATCACTAGGTTAAAGGAGGTTGTGCAGTGGATCTGCCTACCCACATTCAATGACGTGCCAATTTCTGATCATAAGTACTTTCCTTATGCTCACCTTAAGCAACAGGGTCTAGCAAGCCATTAACAGAACGTGGTCAAGCCCTCTTAATGAAAAGTGAGGGAAAGCCAAGTGGGCCAGATCTCAGATCTGCTAGGGAACAAGGACAGTGTAAATGCTACTGCAGTCTGGGAGCTTATTCACCTTTCTAAAGCCACAGAGGTGTTTCCTTGGCACTGTCCTGACAATGTAATTTGGCTGAGCTTGTATTTCATCATGGTAGTCACATGACACATTGTCATGATCACAAGTCACATCAGGGTGATTTAAGGAAGCCTGTGGTCTCTATCTGTCACTTTTAACACAGGCTTTCTTTAGGTTAGGGAAAAATTGGTCCCACATAAAAGGAATGAAGGTGGCTAATGGCACAAGATGTTGATACTGGCAGCCTTCCTTTGTGCAGATGGCCTGCTGAAGCCTGTAAAAAGCTGACCGCTTTTAAATGCCAACTGACTGCTTTTTAAATATAACATATAGCTGAGTCCAAAGCCTCAGTTATATGTTATATTTATAAGCAGTCAGCTGGCATTTCTGCAGCTGTATTGGACTGGAGCACGTGTCCCTGGACTGGCAACTTCTCTTTAAGTTCCTCTTTTCTCCTTGAGCTTGTCTTTTAACATTTCGCATCTTCTCCAACACTGCTCAGTGCCAAGGAAGATTTGCCTTTGCCAAGGGGGTAAAGGGAGTTCAGCCGGTCTCCAGCCAAGAGCCACAGAGAGCAGAACTGACTGCCACGCTCTTGGGGAGCAGTGCATGGGCATTCTGCAGAGCTTGCAAGAGCCTTCAGCCAGAACCAGCCATGCTACATCCATCCCAGGCCTGTCTCCAGTTCCACATGCTGCCTGTGATGAATAGTGAGCCCGGGGAAATGCACAAGGCTTTAGCTCCCTATGTTTTAGCTCTCCCAGCGCTCTGAAATCCTGCCCTCACTGTTGAGAGACAGTAAGCTTGCACGCGTCCAGACGAGGACTATACAATGATAGATAATACCAATAAAGCCCTGAGCTGTTCTGGGGAGGGAAGGGTGATTTATCCCCGGCTGGATGGCTGGGCTGAGCAGAGCGGAGAGCGGAAATCCTACGGGAGCTGCGGGGCACACATCAAACCGCATGTCACAGCATCCGCGACACCCGGGGCGCCAGTTCAAAGCTGTCACGTGCTGCGGCTGGAGACTTAAGGTGATGCCAAGCTAATGAGCAAACGCAACAATAAATAACCCCAGTGATCATTACATTCCCCTCCTTGGAGCTCGCCTGCTCCGGCCCTGGTGAGCCAGTGCTTCTCACACCCAATTACTCATGCTGAAGCCCCTCAAACGGAGCCCAGAGCAGGCTCAGCAAACCATTCATCTTTGCAGAGTGGAGTCCTTTCAAGTTTCTCTGCAGCAGCCGCTCTGTTTATTGTTAAGATGAGCACACAGTTTACACGAACTGTTCTTATTTATCTTTGACTTTTACCTTTTAGGCCATTTCTTTGCACATCCGGCACTTTCCAATTTTCGACCAAACTTTTATTTATGTCCTAGGATTTGCTGTCTGAAACTCTCCAGCTCCCAGTGATGGAAAGGTGAGATGAGCTCCTGACCAGGGCCTTTTCTCCAAGAGAACTGAAGTCCCTGAGGCAAATCACTCCTCTGGACAGAGATTTAGGAAGCTGTTGAAGGCAGGGGATGGTTAGGTTGTGTGTCAGGAGGGGGTGCTCAGATAAGTGCTAACAGCTGAATTTTGCGTGACTTTGGGCTGAGGCCGAACATGCAGCCACGTTGGGAGAGAGGATGGATAAGTACATGGTTTAGGCATGATGGAGGCACTTTGGGAATTGATTGGCTGTAGTGTTTGCTTTTCAGACTGCTAAGATGCCTGAGGAGAGAATAGACCTGCCCCCGGTGGGCTTCACATGTTAACCACTTCTGCATGTTGTTATAATCTTTCCCAAATTCCAGGTCTTGCTCAACAGTCACAAGAGCCACTGCTCCTCTGCCTGCAGTGACCTTCTGTGCCTTGCTGTCTGGTCTTTGCCACCAGCCTCACTCCAAGCCTTGATCAGGGAACAAACTCTGTTGCTTTTCAGATGAGCCCTATAACAGTGGCATAGAGGCAGGAGAGTCCTTCCGTGCCTTAGTGATGTTGTATCCAAACCATGAAGAGCTAGATTTGGATTCTCCCCAGAGCCAGGAAATGGAAATATATTTTATAATATCGTGTATGGTCAAAGGGCATAACTAGGGTGGGGTGTCACCAGACATGTCCCAGTTTAGAAGAGCTGGAGATCTGCCTGGTGTATGTTCACACAGGAGGACAAGATGCTAACACTCAGGCTAAGGAAGGAGCACTGAGAGAAGAGAACCTCTTCAGCAAATTAATTACTTGGAAACACAGGACAGAGTGTGGATGTCATTGGAGCTCTCACAGACTCTGAGACCTTGATGCAAAGAGCCAGACTCAACACGGCAGATCTGCTGGTACCATCACCTCTCCAGAGAGCCTGGAAGCAGCAGTGGCTGGAGGGATGGTGCTGGGTTGGCCGTGGGCTCTGTGGGGCCTCCAAGCCTCTGTGTCCCTTGTCTGTAGCTGTGGGAGGCTGACAGAAAACTGATTTTTGTCCCAGCTTTTGTCCGACAGCTGCAGGAGACGGAGCCGCAGACCTGCTGCTGGCTGCTGCATAGCGCACTGGAGGAGGAGCCGCTGCCCTTCGCTGCCAGTTCGGTCTTTGTGTTTCAAAGGCACACCGCCTAAGCAAAAAGTCACACATTTAGATTTCATTCCATGGGTTAATAAGTCCCACAATGATTAAAATGGTAAGAATTTTTCAAATTGCATATTTCTTTTGCACTGTTGCTTTCTCTGGCCTGGCCAGGAAAATAACTCTGAAATTTTTTCTACTTCTTCCTACTCATGACCTCTGAATTTTCTTTCTAGCTCTGACACCAGTGTTATCACTTATGTTAGCCAGTGCCTGTTTTTGCCTTGGCTCTTTGAGCCATGAAATAGTTGAGGAGCCTTTGCATCTCACATGTCCAACCATGACATGCCAGCAGAATACTGTGAGGACTCTACATGAGTGGTACTAAAGAAATGGGATGTCTTCACAGCACCAAGAATATTTTCTCATCAGCCAGTATCAGTATGCAAGTGTTCCAACCCTGAGCTATGCCATTACAAAACTGCTCAGGAATATGCAGGGGCAAATTCTGCTCAGCATTACACTCACACAGCTCAGAACCACTCAGGTTCTTCACAAGGAAGATGGAGAGGGAGCAGGAGCTAGGCCCACTCAAAAAGAAAGATTATCCTACTTTCTGAGGCCTGATGGTATAAGAATGGCCTTCCATCCCAAGAAGCTACAGCAAACCCTCGAAGGAAAGGAAAGCAGTAACAGGAGAGTTTCTATTTTTTGAGAGGCTTTGCTGACCTCGAAAGTTATCAGATATAGCCAGGTTGTGTTCATGTCTTTCTTCCTTTCCCCTAGGGACCAGAAAGGGTTAAAAAACTCCTGTGATATAGGTCTGTGTTCACATTGAATCTACACCCATCATATATATATTGGCTTTTGAGGAGGGGGGGTGGTTTGCACATGTCACTGGCCATAACTCAGACTTTTATTATAATCGTGACCATATGGTTAATGGGACCTAATAAACCACTGTTGACCTGGGCACTGTGTGCACTAATGCCTTGCTCTTTTTGCTTTTCTCCTTGCTTGTCTGGGTGCGCTATGCCAAGCAGCTGCAATTTAGTGACTCTAAAATGCCAGTTTTAGTGGTGCAGAAACTAATTAGTTCAGAAAGAACAAAACATTACTCTGTAGCCTGACGGAGACAGGGACCAGCTTTTCCCAGGTGACAGGGCAGCTGCTCAGTGCATTGGGCAGACATGAGCAGTGTCTGTGTGAAGGCTGAACAGGGGACATGACAGGGACATCAGGCAGGCCTGAACACCAGAGACCCTGGGTGTGCTCTAGTGATTGCTGTGGAATTAAATCCATTCTTCTCCTGGTGCAAAGAGAGGAACATTTAGCCAAGAATTTCAGAGAAACCTTCTGTTCTGGTTTTGGCAAAAACAAAGGCTTCCACTTGATGGAAATTAGAACTGGGGGAAAAAGATATTAAACCCTATCTCAAGCTTTTCTCTGAGAACCCATTGAAGGACTGATCCAGGCCATGTCTTCTCCATCTCCTTATATAATCTAGTTTTAAAATTATCTAAATGATGGGCAGGTGACCCCAGCCTTGGAAGACATTTATTTTTGATCAGTTATGCTATAATCTCTCCCACTTTTAATAATGCTGCCTTGTCACCTGTCTGTCCCTGACTCTCCTGCTCAACCCTCTCCATCCCCAAAGGGGTATTGCAAACCCCCCACAGGCATGGCTGGACATCTGCTCACCAGTATTGGTTACCTGAGCTGTGCTGCTCCTGGGGCTTTGTATATAGCCCTTTACAAGACCTCACCATCCAGAAATTTCCCCAAGCTTGGTTTCATTGCACTGCTCCCAGGAATGCTGCTGCTGACTGATTTTACAGGTGGGGGCCCAGGACAAGATGTTCCTTAGCTTTCCTAGAGAGCTGAACATATGTGCCTTGGAGGAATGAGTGATCTTGAAGCTACAGGTATTGAAGCATGTGGCTGACACATCAGGCTGAGCCAGGGTACAGTTTTGGTTCTTTCTTTTGATCTTGAGCTGAAACTTAATGTTTTTATTATTTGATTGGTGTTTTTGTGATTACATGCACCTGCCAATAATGATATCCAGGCACACTTGTAGGTGGGGTGCTGTTGAAATTAAACTCTCTTTCTTCCCTAAAATGACTGTGTAAACACCAATATCAGCTCCTTGTGTCATGTTTAGAGATGAGGGCTCCTGGTGCTCAATGGCCCTTTTTGAGCCATTCAGAACAGACACAGAAGAAGCCTATTCTCCTCTCCTCTCCTCTCCTCTCCTCTCCTCTCCTCTCCTCTCCTCTCCTCTCCTCTCCTCTCCTCTCCTCTCCTCTCCTCTCCTCTCCTCTCCTCTCCTCTCCTCTCCTCTCCTCTCCTCTCCTCTCCTCTCCTCTCCTCTCCTCTCCTCTCCTCTCCTCTCCTCTCCTCTCCTCTCCTCTCCTCTCCTCTCCTCTCCTCTCCTCTCCTCTCCTCTCCTCTCCTCTCCTCTCCTCTCCTCTCCTCTCCTCTCCTCTCCTCATTTTTTAAATAAGTTCACCTGCTGTTTAGAAAATGTCATATCTTTGCCACATTATGCACTTAGAGCTCTCTTTCTTCTGACCACATACAGTTCACATGGCTTCATTTAGGACCTGATCTGAAGGCTGGTGGTCACAGCTGGAGTCATTATGCTGTCTTTGATGGTTTTTGGAGCAGACTGGGTGGATTTTGGTACATCTTCAATCATGTTGGGTAGGAATAAACTATTACTCTTCCCAGAGCTCTGTCTCTTCTGAAACTGGAACAGTATTTGCCTAACCAGTGGCACCCTTGGCACTTGGATAGCCATAAGAAGCATCAGAGACAGATGGGCATATAGACTGCACAGTGAGCCAGGAGCATAAGAGGATATGCTTAAAAATGTAAAAGCCAATGATCTGCCTAATGGTTTGGCCTCCAACAGGTGAGATATGAGAGGTGAAATCTTCCATGTCAAGAATAACCTGACCCCAAAATGGAGCCAGCCCTGGGACACCTCACCCTCCATTTCATTCCACTCTTCACACAAAAATCAGCCTTCCCATCCCTTCCCATGGCACCTTTCTCTGGCACCACCCTGCCCATTGCTGGAACCACACAAGTTCGGTCTGGCTAAGAATTCATGGCTCTGGCTGGAGACCATGGTGGGGGCATTGATTCTTTTCCAGCAAGTCCCCACAGGTCAGATGCAGTGGCTGATATGAAAAAGCAGCCTCTGAGAGGGCAGCACAATATTTTCCTATGTGGAGTCCTTTTACTCTACTCCTTAGCACAAGCGGCCAAGCAAAGGCTTCCCAGGGGAGCAGGCAGAAGCATCCACAGCCCAGAAAGTCTCACTTCAAGCAGAAGCCTTGCTGGGCAGTGTCAGCAAGCGAGGCAAGGGCCAGGCAATGACCAGGCAGCAGTGCCTGGGGGACAAGGGGCAACTGGGGCACCTTTACTGCCTGCAGTGACCTTCTGTGCCTTGCTGTCTGGTCTTTGCCACCAGCCTCACTCCAAGCCTTGATCAGGGAACAAACTCTGTTGCTGTACAGACAGGAAGCATCCAGCTCCACCTACATCTGTCCAGAAAGCCTTTGCTTGAAAACCAGCCTGAGCAGAGCAAACAGTGGAGCAGCATGCATGGAGGCACAGCAGGGTTCCAGCAGCAAAGCACCGTCTGTCTAGCATTGCTTCGTCCCAAGGTAGGGTGTCACGCCTCACCCTGCAAACAGAATGTTTGTTACTCCTCTGAAATGATTTCAGCCTTGCCAGAGGCTGCCAGTCACACAGGGAACAGTCCTTCAGAGCAACTCATAACAGACAGATGACATGCCAAATGTCTCTGCCCGCTGGACGGGAAGCGGCAGGGCTCCATGCGCCCCTCGGGAGGAGCGTGCCCAGAGGAGTGGGAGGCATGTGCTCTTCCCTGCAAAAATGCTGGCAATGTTTACAAAGTCAGACACGTCAGCACAGTTACAGTCAGCGAAGTGAGTGCAAAACTGGCCTTGTTACTTCCCAGATCTGAGGGATACGAGGCAAAAACACACAGATGGTCGGCCACTTTCCATAATGAAACACGTCTTTATTGTCCCGAGGAAGCTGCATTTCACAACCTAAGCACTGAGCTTGCTTCTTTTTTTTATATATTTTATTTTCTCTGCACACTGTGGGCAGTTTTGCCCCTTCCTTAAATCAAAAATTGTGGACGATAAAGACGTGTTTCATTACTGAGAGCTGGCCAAGCATCTGTGTGCAATGGACTTCATTTTCTTCTGTAGGTTGCTGGCACAAACATTCCCAGACAAAGCCAGAGAGGAAACTGAAGTGAATGCAGGGATCTGAGTACTCCCAAACTTGGGGAGAGTTCAGGTTTTGTGGCTACTTCTTTCTGGTAATGCCCAGCAGCCACATCCTGAACTTTAAATGAGGTGGGGAAGTTTAGGCACAGACTGGCTTTGCCAGACTTGAAATACTTGGGTGCCCATGCTGCTTTGGTTTCCAGAAGAAGCACAAGCTCACAAGAAGTAGATACTGTCCTTCAAGGGATGACTAAATTTGTGCAAGTTGGCCTTGAGGAACTATCTAGAAAGCACATTTTGCTAGTGATCCCACAGCCTTTGTTTTGTTTTGCTTTGTTTCTGTCCTCACTAGTAGGATTGCAGCCCTTACCTTTGTTTGTATATCTGGATTCATGATCCCAGCACAGCTCATGAGCACTAGCAGGGGAACATTTTCCCGTGAGCTGGGCCTGAGCTCTTCCTCACCAACAAGGAGGGGATGTGGTATGATGTTCAGTCCCCATGACTGCCATTCATGAGGCCCTAGGACCCAGCTAGGATCCTGCCTGTCCAGCAGAAATGATGCTGACCTGTTCTGATTTACACTCCTGACAGAGTACTTAACAAATGCAATACTTTAAAGCATTACCGTATTCACCTTGGGACGAATCCATTCAGAGACACAGTACAAAGCATCTGGTTGTGATGACAGCTCTGGGACCAGGATCTATTTGTCCCCGGTGCAATGGGGTTATTCCTGCAAGCATATATTTTGTGAGAAGTAGTTGGCTTTAATGATGTTTAAACAGCCCCCCCAGTTCTCTTTCACAGGAAAGACTAAGAAATAAAAATAAAGAAAGAAGAAAAGGAGAGGGCCCCAAAAAAAGACAAGTCATTTGTACCAGAAGTAAAAGTATGAGACTCTTGACCAGGTACCTGAATAATTAGAAGCATGTTTCTAAAAGCTTCCTATCTGCATAATTTGTACTGGCCTGTGGTGGGTTCCCAAAGACAATAAAGTCTGGAAGGGGAGCAGCCAAATGGGATTCTTGAGAGGCATGGTTTTTGTTGTAGGCTTGTTGTGAGAGCCAGGACTGACCCAGGATATGTGCTTTCCCGTGCTGTGGCATGGACATGGGGCTCAGGCTGCTTGCTTGGTGAGGCTGAATTGTTTTGTTTGTGTGGAGACAGTTTTACAGTGGAGGTAGACCCCAGGGCTAATTAGCCTGGCTTAATTTCTCCTTGCTCATAACCCAGGTCTTGATCCTAGTTTGCTTGGTCCTGGTTTCAAAATCTTCTTTTCCCTAGAGTTAGGATCCAACCAGCACACCAGTGCCAATTCAGTCCAAGTCATACTGCATGGGGAAAGGGTGATAAGGCACATTCCCACACTGTGTCACCACAGCATGACTCCTTCTGTGTGAGATCTCTCTCTCTTGGTGCTCAAAATAAAACTTTTAATGGATAATTCAGGCATACTGCTGTTTTACTGTTACTACACAATTAAAATCAAAGATAATTGAGTCACTAAAAAGTAGGTATTAAGTACTTTTACTGGGCTATTGGAAATCTCCCCTGAATATAGCAAACGTTGTATTACAAAATACAGAACATGCATGTTCTAAATCTATATAACCCATCTTGTCTGCTATTTACATTTCACCTTTAACTTCTTAAGTTGCAAGCACAGCCAAGGAAATTAACTTGCAAATCCCTTGACTGTCCTTGCCTAAAGCACATGGCTTTCAGGGAACATGACCTTCATAGAGTCTTTGGGTTCTTCTCATTAGGATGTGTCTGAGGAAGAAAAACCTTCCGTGAATTCACTGTCCTGTTGCTTGTTTTGTTAAAAATTCAAGTGATTTCTGGTGGCAGATTTGAAGAGCAGCTGGTATCTTGGCTGGGCACAATGCACAGCTGAAACTGCATTAAAATGCTCTGGTTGCCTTTTGAAGGAGCTGAACACAGGAGGGATGAAGAGCCTGGACTCCTGGGCTGGCTTGGTGAGGTTAGTTCGTAGATGTTGGCATTGAGGAATGGAGTATAAAAAGCTACAATGCAGCTGAGCATTGGTGTGTGTGTAAGAGGGACAGCCTGTGATCTCAGTGAAGTGGTTATATAACTTGTGAAGCAAAACAAGAAAGAAAAACATGCTCTCAGTTGACTCCTGTGCCGTTCTCCCCCGTCCCACCCCTTGCTACATCAGATGACCATATGGCAGCACATGGACTGTCTACATCTATGCTTCTCCCCTACATATTAGGCTTCAGGGTGGGCCATCCCCTGGTCAGATTGGTGGCCAGAGCCCTCCATGGTCTTGTACAGCAGGTGCATAAGGCTCTGCTGTCAATTCTTCTCTGTTGCTGAGTATGGTAGAAGAAGACCACAGCAGTATGTGCAGAAGACCGCAGCTGTTTATACACACAGTGCTACAGGAATTGCTGTGTAACCACCATGGGGCACAGAGTGACATCTTGTGAAGTGCTGCTTCTTAAGCTGCAACTTCACAAGGCAGTGGTAAGCTGCAGCTAGAGCCAGAAAAAAACACTTGGTTCTCACAGCAGACATTTCCATGTCTCTTTCTTCTTAGAAACATGTACAAAGTAGATACACTGTGAAAAAAACAACTCTGCTTGCTTGGACCAACACCTTCCCATTTGTCAGAGTTTTCTGGGAGAACTAGAGTTCAAGAAACAAACCATGATTGGCAGCATGGCATTATCTGTACCCACAGCTTGACATTCACCTTCTTATCACAGTCAGACGCTCAGAGTGTCATAGAGAGAAGCTGGAGTAGAAAAAGTTGTTGATAAATGGTCTTCCTCTGAAATCCTAAGCAGACAGAATGCTCCTGAGTGAAAACCATAAAGAAAGCCCTTTTTCCACTGCTAAGCTGACAATCAAGCATGCTGAGAGTCAAGCCTTTTGTGGGTGATTCATGGCTCTGGGGTCACACAGGTTGGAGCTTCTCATCTGAAGGGGATTAGGTGTTTCCAAGGAAGCACAGTTCTTCAGTGCCTTCTGAAGCATATCCTTGAAGTTTTTGGAGCCTCAGACCTGCTTAAGACCTCCCTCATTACTCTGTCTCATCACATGAGAAGTCCATCACAGCTTTGGCAGAAGGTATGGAGGGTGTGTGGTGTGGGGCACATGAAAGGAAATCCTTTGAAGGGTGCTAGTTCCTTCCAATAAATCCAAATACATCTGGGTGCAGGGGAAGCCAGGCCAGCTCCTGTGAGTCTCCTTGTTGTCCAGATAATGTGTTCATCTATCTGATAGCCTGTCAGCAGAGCACGCTCCCCACCTGGTGCTCTCTGTGTGCCCCATGCTTTGCTGCACAACTGCGCCTTCCACGCTGCTCACTGCAAACCAGCACAAACCTCTGTTTGCGTGGGGAGGACTGGCTGCAAGGCACACCCATGTGATGACAACCCAGGGAAAGACAAACCTCCCATGTGTGTGGATAACACACACAAGGCTGGCTGCTTCACTGATGAGAACAGGCTCTCATGAGACTGCCGAGAACAAGGCTCCATTGGCCCTTGTTTGCCTCCTTCCAAACTCTCTCGGTCTGCTCCTCACTCCTTTCCAACATCAAACACTTCTCTCCTCGCAAGGTGTTTTCTGATGCCTTGCATTAAGTTCACAGTGTAAAATTAGAATGTACTGGGCCACTACAGGATGCTGAGGTTGTTAAAGCTGCATGTGCGCATGCACATGTGTGTGTACGTGTGTGTTTAATGCAGGGCTTTACAAAACTATCAGGCACTCTTTAAAGCACCATAAAATTTAATGCTCAGTAGGGAAGCCTAAACAAATGAAGCTGCACTATAAAATGTTTAGTGTTTCTATTGCTTTCACTTTGAACATGAAGACTTACTGCAAATCACAAGAGGAATTTCTCTGTCATTTTCTCCTTCTTATCCTTTCTCCCTTTGCCTTTTTTTCCTATTCCCTGAGAATTTTGGATGGATTTTGTACAGGAATATCTTCAACACCCTGTGTGCTTGATTCTAAAAATGTGGCTGTCTGCCACTGAAGGGAGCTGCTTGTTCTCTGATTGTTCCTTGGCAAATATATAATTGAGACTAAAAGAAAAAAGTACTACTTTTTCATTTACCCCAAAAGCTACTACATTTAATTATCTTATCATGTAAAGTGGCTGCCAAAAGTGCCTTGTGCAACTCTTATCCTTGGCCCACTGAGATTTTGTCTGCTTTTGTTGTGACTTCAAGCACAGATCTCAAAGCACAGTCAGTAGAGAGCCAAAGTGTGCCCTGAAGTCTCCTGAAGTGCAGATGATGGGCATGTTTTGCACAGTGAAGACATCCAAGTGGCATATTTTGTCAATGAACATGTCAATGTCATTATTATCAATGAACACTGCATGATTCCCACCTGAGTTGCACATCTCTCAAACCCTCTCTCTGAAGTAAGGCAGGGCACAGGCAGGTGGGGTATCCTTCTTGCTGCTATGAGAACACAGCTAACCCTCATGGAGCAACATAGTCAACTACTGGTGAAAAAAATCAGGCAGTAAATTGCTACTTTCAGAAGCAGTGGGGATTAGATACAACCTCCATTATCCCAGTTGAACAGTACCAGATTATCCCCATCCTCATGGTCCTCACCTGTAGTCCAATGGTGACAATATTTGCCACCTTCTGGCATGAAACTTTCAGCTCTGAAAGTTTTATGGTTTTTGACATTTGGCTTCTCAGGACTGAGTTGCAGGATGAGTTTTGAAGGGAAAAGCAGGACAGCCTTCCAGTTGGCATGGCTGTGTTTCCACCAACAGGCAATGGAAGCATGAATAAAAGGCAGCAAAGACTGTGAGGTGTTGCCCCCATCTCTTCTGGACTATGCCACAATATTATGTAAATGTATGGTTTCAATTCTGTCTGTACTATGATCCCTCTGGAGAGAAGATGTAGCCAGTTGCCTTTGTTCAAATAATTTTTCCATGTGAAAGGCTTCAGATTGTCCAGGAAATTGAATGGCTTCTCTCTTTGTAGACCTGAAAGAAGCCATAGCTCATGGCCTTTCCTACTAATTCAGCCATGTAGTTCCCTCTCATCAAGGGAACATTGCAAGGTCACAGCCCTTTGTCCTGACTGGAACCTAGGAAAGTAGGGATTAAATCTTGGGCATACTCTAACACTCCGGAATTTGGACACAAGTGGAAAGGACTCTTCTAGTTTACCTTCCATCTGCCCTGGGGCCTGAACTTAACTGCAGGTTTCAGCATGAGAAGAGGCATGAAGTTCCAATGTGCACATCTGGAATTAAGAGCTGAAAATTGGGCTCGGTGCTGATAACGCTTTATTGACAGGAGATGAAAGTCTTGATTCCAATAACTTTCTGAGCTCCAGTTCCCACTGCTTTACGAGGTGTTACACACTTTGGTACCTTTGAGAGAGAGTTTGCTTCCCCTCCTTCTCTCCCACATCTTTATTGCTTCTGTTCCACAGACTTGAGTCATTAAAGTCTGAAATGCTTCAGCCCGAGAGGGTACGGAAACCTCCTTTTCCTGAGCCACAGTGAGGAAATGTCAGCAACCAGCTTATCTGAGAGGGATGGGCATGACAGATCCTGAGGCCAGAGCGCTCCCAGGCTCCCGCCATCAGTCAGGGGCAGAGCTCAGCACTAAAGGCTCAGGTCAAACACCATTTGCAAAGAGGGCAGGCACCTATGATCCGTACTCAGTTCATCTTCCTTCCTCTGTCTGATTCATGGCAACAGCGTCAGGAACTCCCA
This sequence comes from Poecile atricapillus, assembly GCF_030490865.1. Lineage (NCBI taxonomy): Eukaryota > Metazoa > Chordata > Aves > Passeriformes > Paridae > Poecile > Poecile atricapillus. The sequence goes on along the minus strand of NC_081249.1, from coordinate 140,827,313 downwards.
TGCTACCCAAAGAGGGCTCACTGCGTGTGTGTGTGTGTGTGTTGGTGTGTGTGTGTGTTGGTGTGTGTGTGTGTGTGTGTGTGTGTGTGTGTTGGTGTGGGGGTGTGTGTGTTTGTGTGTGTTGCTGTGTGTGTGTGTGTTGGTGTGTGGGTGTGTTGGTGTGTGCGTGTGGGTGTGGGTGTGTGCGTTGGTGTGTGGGGGTGTGTGTTGGTGTGGGGGTGTGGGTGTATGTGGGTGGGTGTGTGGGTGTGTGTGGGTGTGTGTGGGTGTGTGTGTGTTGGTGTGTGTGTGTGGGTGTGTGGGTGTGTGTGGGTGTGGGTGTGTTGGTGTGTGTTGGTGTGGGTGTGTGGGTGTGTGGGTGTGTGTGGGTGTGGGTGTGTTGGTGTGTGTTGGTGTGTGGGTGTGTTGGTGTGTGCGTGTGGGTGTGTGCGTTGGTGTGTGGGGTTGTGTGTTGGTGTGTGGGTGTGTGTGTGTGTGGGTGTGTGTGGGTGTGTGTGTGTTGGTGTGTGGGTGTGGGTGTGTTGGTGTGTGGGTGTGTGGGTGTGTGTGTTGGTGTGTGGGTGTGTGTGTGCGTTGGTGTGTGGGTGTGTGTGTTGGTGTGTGTGTGTTGGGGTGCCGGGTGCTGTCAAAGCAAAAGCAGAGGAGGGAAAGATAAACCAAATACTGCAGGAGGCATGGTGTGACTGCCATTCCCACTGCCACGTGTTCCTACACCAGCAACACAGGGCACAAGGCAGGACTCGTAACTGGGACTTTATCCAGCATCAAAAAGCAAATTGATCTCAGAAGGCTTCAAGTCAGAGTGGTGCCAGCTACTTCCATCAAACTTGTCTTATAAAGCCCGAGTCATCTACATCCACTGGACTTTGGAAAACCAAGACAGTACTTTGTGCTCATGTTTCCTCCTTGAGCTGACCCAAGTTACCATTCCTCTCTGTGCTCGAGTCGTGCATTGAGAGGCTTCCTCCTGCGTGTCTTGGGCTACCTGGTCATTTATGACCCACTCCTACTGCCGGAAACAAGATCTAATAAGAGTCAGCTGCTGTAAGGGACCCCAGACCCTAAATCAGTTCTGCATTAGCAGCAAAGGCTCCATGAAGGAAAAGTCAAAGGCTGCAGGCCATTATAATTACAACTGTCAAAATATAACATTGCTCAAATAGGGAAATATTTTATAAAGGTTGCTGGTTTTTTTTCATGTGTGTGTGCGCAGAAAACCTCTGCTTGCTTACAGAAAGGCTTCTGTGTTTTTATTTTTTTTCTTCCTTATATTAATTTATTTTCTAACAAACACTAGCTCTCCTTAAAATTCTTGCCTGTGCATTTCTGGACAATTTCAAATTTTCTTTAGAAAGGAAAATGTCTGAACAAATGAACTTTTGGATTTTCGGCCAAAAATAAGGCATTTTTCCTAAAGTAAAAATTGCAATAGGAACTTTAGTGACCTATCAAAAGTCCCTCTTCACATTTTAGAGTCAGCGTTTTCAGTTACTCATCATCAAAGCTTTCTGTAAGGGCATCATGGAATCTGTAGTCTCATCCCAGAGTAGAGGGATAGCCCATCTGTAGAGCTGAGTGTGGACATGAAGAACTCTCAGTGCAGCTCTCATTAGGTAATGCAGTGACAAACACATAAGTCAGAAAAAAGATAAATATTTTCAATGCTAACAACAATTCAGATGAAATTTTTACATTTTTAATGTTAAAAACACCCCAAGCTTTCTGCTGAGCTGTAGCTGCAGCTCTGTGATGGCGCTGTTAAGGCTCCTGTAGTTACTGCAGGCAGTCTGTACCTCCTGCAAGAAGCTGATGCAGTACTTACCACAACACTGGGGTTATAACTAATGTTAACTAACAGCTGTCCCTAAGGGTAGGTAAACTGTGATCCAGAAACCTTGTTCATTTGCTGTCTCTTTCTCATTTCTTTTATCTGATTGTGACTCTGCACTGAGCCAAATGTAGGAAGAAATTGTGACTGAAGCCACAAGGTTCCTCTAGGCTTCCCCTTTACTGCTGTGCCTCTTGTCCTATATGATACCCATCCATCACCCCTCATAGGCCACTGTTTCTGAAGCCCACACGAAAGGAGGCATTTTAAAGTGGCAAAAAATCTCCACTTTCCTGGCTGGATTCAGAAATGAGAACCCTTCAGCAGTTTGTTGGGATGCTGCTTATCTGCAGGCCTCCCCTATCTGACTTGAAAATCCGTTTTTTCTCTGGTGATTTCTTCTCCCTGTAGAAGAAAGGAAGAATTAAGCCTTCAGCAAGCTAACCTTTTTCTCCAGGTCTTGCTGACAGTCCAAGGCCCCTCAATAGCTGCAGGCAGCTCATACGTATTCTCAGGAGGTCAAATCCAACAGTGCAAGACTGTCACAAAAACCTTCTTAGGGAAGGTTTCCCCTTCTTAGTAGGTACAAGTTTTCTTCCCAGTTAACCCTGTCCTGATGCATTCAGGCAATAAATGACAAGTCTTTGCTTTTCCTAATGCTTTCTGAAAGAGTTGGGTACCTTTAGTTCTACATCAAATATCAAACAACAGCTCAAAATCTGGAAAGGTCTTAAGTGCTCTCTTGAGAAGATCCCCAGAGAGCCTGAGAGTGGAATCCTTCCCTTGCCTTCACAGATTTTATTTTATGTTTATAGGAAGCCTTTTGCTCTTTGCTGGACCTGAATTGTCTCTGGTCTGTCAGCCACATGGTGCAGATGTCAGCATCTCCTTCCCTGCCAACATTCTCCCAGTCATTACTCCCAAAACCTGATCGCCTTGTCTGAGCCTCCATGTGTTAAGGAACCCTTTGGGACTGCATGATTATTTCCTTCTGCCTGTTGTGTATTCCCTGATGGCTAGTCTGGTGAAAGCCAAGCTTTGACCACAGTCTTAGAACCAGTTCATCTTGCAGGGAGAAGTACCATTACTTGGAGATGAAGTCCTTTTCACTAAACAGATCTTGTCACCAGCCTCAAAAAAAGCCCAACCAAAAAAAAAAAAAAAAAACCAAAACACAAACACAAACCACTAAACAAAAAAAAAATCAAACAAACAACAAAAAACAGAGAAAGGTGGTAACTTTTGAATTTCTTCACATCATGGAAATGCATCTATTTACTTTCTGTTAAAAATTACTTTTAAATTTAAATAAGGAAAACAACAATGAGAACAAACCCCCAAAATTAAAGCATATGTAAGCCAGTATGATCTGTGTATGTACTAAACTGGGGTGCCCTGACTGAGCCCCCTGACTTCCCACCAAGTAAGTCACCTCCAGACCCTGCTATGAAATGTTGTGTCCTCCATCACTGAGAAGAGAAGCCCGAGGGAACATAGGACAAGGGCTAAAAACAATAATGGTTGGCCTGGGTTAGTCTCCAAATCTTCCATTTCTAGAATGGAAGAGACTTAGGAAAAAAAAAGCTATTGACAGGATCAAAACATCAAGAGGCATTTCTTCATCCAGCCTAGAGTTAAGCCATGGAATTCTTTGTCACAGGATGTTTGGATATAAATAATGTACTTACTAGAGGCTAAATTAAAGGGGAAAAAATAATTTAGAGCTGTTAAACACAAGGATATTAAATTGCTGGAAGTCTGGAAATACGTGCTTGAAATCTGCCTTGTTTGTCCTTTCCTGAGCATCCCTTATGCAGGTCTCAGAGGGGCCAGAACAGATGAACCTTTCATCAGGTCAGCCCCTGTGTTGAAGGACCACACGGTCCTGTGTATGTTGAGATGATTTGCACTTCAGCCCATATTGCTCCTTCAGAGGGCTGTACTACTATCCAAAGCTTATTGCTTTTTCCTTCCCTTCCCAGTCCTGGCTTTCCACTGGCTAATGAGGGAGCAATCTGTGTGTCTGCCCTGATGGCCAACAGAAGATGCTAAGCCTTTTCCTCCATAATCCTCTGAGGTGAAAGTGAGCGGTACAAAGTCGAGCAGGCTGCACCTCTGCCGCAGCTGTCTGCGATCTCCTGCTCCCTTCTGACAGATGGGAAATACCCTGAAGCAAAATTGAGAGGAGCCCTGTTTATTTTGGGACTGCAGATTACTGTCAAACATGAAGAGAGACAATTATTTCCACTGGAAAATGTGGTATTAGTGAATGAGCAGTTCCCTCCACCTCGCCTTTGTGTTTTGCTTTTCTCTAAGGAAGGTTTCCTTTCTTTTTTGCAGCACAGGCTTGAATTAAGTGGGCAGAAAAGAATTTAAATACAAATATTTGTAAACTAAGTGGTTTTCCCGAACAAAGTAGATCCAGATGACAGTCTGCCGGCTGCAGCATCTCGGTGCCTGTCATACCCCTGCCCCTTTGTTCGGCAGCTGGGTGCCAGAGGAGGCATCCCGAGGGGCAGCACCCACTGCTGGGGGATGGCAATGGGAGAGCCCACTCAGGGTGTGCTCAGTGCCAGGGTGGGGGAGACAGGGCGTTTTTGGCTGCTGTCAGTCTTGCAGTCTTAAACAAGTTGTATTACAAGTGCCAGACTGCCAGGCCTGAAGGCCATGAGGACTGTGGTAAAGCTGATGACAGAGAGTCTGAAGGTGCAGAAGATGCTACAAAGGTGCAGAAGAAGACCTGGTGTCTGACTGGTTTGTCAGGGGTCAAATAGACCCTGGCAGTAGTGCAGGAGTATGAGCACTCCAGATGGCACATCCAATAGGAGCACATCCCAGGGGATGAGCAGCTTCTGAGGCAGCATGAGCTCTAGACATCTCTCATATGGTCATCTCTTCATCAGGTCATGACAGCAGGGTAAGATTTTTCTTGTGTAATCTTTTCTTGCCAGAGAAATAATTGTTTGCCATATCCTAAATCATCTGAGGGATTTGGTAACAGCTTAATTAGGAGAAGTTTGTCATGTCTCAGAAGGTCAAAACCAGGGTGGGTGTGGTCTCCTGAGAATGGCCAGAAGCTAAAGCCTTCTCTGGGACCAGAGAAGGTTGATCCAGACTTTTTGCTCAGAATATGTCTAAGAAGTCCCCACCTTCATCTAAACCTTATGAAAGGATACTTGTGTTTGCATTGTTTTTCATGAAAAAGCTTCAAACAAGCTCTAATCCATCCTGAAGAGAACATGGAAGAAAAGTATTGGAAGCACAGGATGGAAAATGCACTTTTTGCCCATCAGTATGAATTATTATCCCAAGATTGTACTTGCTAACATAATTTCTACCTCATGGTGCTCAGCTCCCACAGCTCACCCCCTCAGGCAAAGGCTCTGACCAGTGTAGGTTTGCAGGGTAGCACTGCACCCTTCGGCTTCTGCTGAGCTGCATGTACCAAATGCCAGGAGAGTGCCAGGTTCAGCTCTGCTAGATGTTATTTTTAATTCTTAATAGTGTCCTGAGGCCCTTGTTACTTTCCATTGTTCATTTTGGGGGCAGAACTGTACTGCCAAGGTCTATTCACTTGTTTGTCTTTTTCTGCAAAGGCCTGAAATGTCTTTTTTCTATTCGTTTTCCAAAATAAAGCATCTCTGCAAATGGCACATACCAGATTTTCACCCTCTCTGTGTCTTAACCACAAATGTCTGACTCCTGACATTTTCTCTACTGTTAACTTGCTCTTTCTGCAGTGGATTCTCACTCTCTTGTCTGTCTGTACAGCCATGCCAGGACTTGATGGGAAGGAAGAAAGGAAGTAAGGAAGACAAACTCCTGGTACAGAATACCTGCATGGAGCAGCTCTCCAGGTCATCAGGATGGCCATGCCCATCGACAGGGAGGCTGCTCCTGGACCCTCTTCCCCAGTCCCCACGAAATATAACCCACATTAAATGGCCCATCACATTACTGAAGGGGGCACTGATGTATTTGATTAGTAAGGAAGCTCTGAAGGAACCCATCTGTCTTAGCATTTGGACGGATATTTATCTCTTTCATGGGTTTCTTTTGTCCAAAGGAATCGTTTACTCTGATGTGAAATAATGCAAGATCTGGTCTCTTTGGGGATTTCAGCAGGAAGCTATCCTCCCTAAGCCTCATTTTAATCTCCTGTTGTCGTAAATCAGGAATAACCGCAAGAAAGTCAGTAAAATTAAGCTTGTGAAAACTGATGTACAAAACTCAGGGCCTCTGATCTCCACCAGCAATGGAAATGAATTCACTCCCTGAATCTCTTCCCTCTCTGGATGGAAATACTGCTGGTATTTCAAGACACTCAGATATGGCTCTGAACACTGTATGTTTGAATGCTGTGTCCGGGCTTTGGAAAGTAGCTCCTCGCATGATTTTACCGGCTGGGTGGAAGGAAATATTAGAACTTCTAGGGGAAAAAAATCTCGTTCTGGGACAGGCTCAGGCTAGATCAGTACAAATAAGAAATTCTGACTGTGTAGAAGAGCTTTCAAATCTACTCTTATCCCAACCAAGCTGCTGCCATGCCACACACTTCCTGATCACATCAATTAAAATAATGGATATAGATCAGATTGAAAAAGGAAATCTAAAGAATATTCCTGTGATATCAGAGCAGCCTGTTTCTAAAACTTGTGTGACCACAGGAGCTCCAGGAAACAATTTTTTTTCTTTTGTTCTGCTTACCCAGCAGATAAAGTCAGGAAAAATATTTTTACGACTTCTTCTTTTACAAATGACTAAAATATGAGCTTAGTTCCTCCTTTCCTCCTGATTCAGATAAATGGAATGGATTCTGATTAAAAGCCTTTTTTAATTTGAACTACAAAAATAAGAAAATATTTTAAGGTTTTGCCACGCTGAGAATATGAATTTAAGGGTAGATTTTCAACAATCTGACTTGCAAGATACCATTTTTAAATTCATTTCCCATCAATATCTTATTTATGTCAGACAACATGAATGGTCTGTTCACTTTCATAGTTTGGGGAGATGCTGAGGTTTCAGACCATGCAGGAAATACCAATTAATGCCATTCCTTCTTGAAATTCTCATGCTTTAACATTAAGGTTTGGCACGAGACCAGGTTTAAGAGTGAAACACTGCCTGTCTGTCAAAGATATTTATGGTTCTTCCAGTGATGTCTGGGTACCTTATTGCTTTTGTTAAAGCTTGAGAGATACAAAGAGAAGTGGCCTTTCTGCTTTCACAACTTGTATAAATAAAGGGGCAGACCTGGATGATGGTAAGGTAAAATTTCACTTTGTGAGAAATTTTCACTTTTGAAACTGAGATGTCATTCTGAGTGAAAGTGAAAAGACCGTCTTCATGAATTTCCCTGGGTATAAAATGTTGAAACATTTCAATTTGTTGCTGTCAATGCATCATCTGCTGCTGGTATGGGACTGCTCTGTTTTTATAGCATCAAAACATGCAGCAGGATGTTAAACATGACACCTGGTGTATCCAGGAAAATTTCATATACTTTGCAAATGACAATGAAACTGGTCAAAGCATTGAACATAATTTTCAAAATAAAACAAAGGATGGGGAGCCATGGGAGCAGTAATCACTGCGCTGAGTCTAAGCACGACCACTCTGCTCTGTGCTGGTGAGAGGCAGGACAAGGACCTCTCTGCTGTGCCCTGAGTCCTGCTTGAAATGCCAAACAGTGGTGGTAAAGTCTGTCTCTTCACAGGAGATCTTGCTGAGCACTAGTGCAGCAATAACAGCCCAGCCTCACTCCAGCCCATGACACTGGACACTGGCTCTTTGCAGCCTTTCCGAAAAACATCTCCTTTCACAGAGTTTGCAGCTCTGGATGGGAGGGGAAGTCTCAACTGCATTTCCTGATGGAGTCTCAAGATGCTGCAATGCTTAATAAATCCTAAAATACTATGTCACATGGGAAGGTCCTACCAATTGCCAAAATTTTATCTGTTTTGAAAAACTCCTAGATTAAGAAAGGAAAAGAGGCTGCTGACATGAATGTCTGACAAGAGCATCTACTGATACCCATTTTAGGGTTTTATAAACTACGTGGTTTGAAACCTTCCCTTTACATCCACTTAAAATACAGCCGTAGAGCAGCCGTGTTTCCCAGCATGTGCCACACACTTCCCCTCCCATGTTGCTCTGGGCACTGGGGTGTAATTCACCCACATCCAGTGAGGCCTCGCTTTGTGGCCCTTCCCTGAGGAACAGGCTCTGCAGCTCTCCATCAGGCACTGGCAGGGACTGTCTCTTGTGATGGCTGTCACCAATTTGTTCCTCTCTAATTTTGTTACCCTCCCCCCTGCCTGATCATTGTATGGACATCAAGAGGCTGTGATAGGCATGTTTGAATAAGACAAATGAACAAAGACATTCCCCCTGCATTTCCCACTGGATAAAATACAGATGGGACTGAACAAACCCCCCTCGATCCAGTGTCTCATTATGTATCTGCCACTATTGCTTTCCAAGAGGAAGGATGAATATAGCTTTAAATGATTAGCTGCCTTATGTACTACCATGTCTCAAAGCAACAGGGGGGTAACACAGGCAAATAACTCCACAGCAAGGAAGTACATGAGGGCTGAGCATTCAGGACTCTCTAACAACTGTGGTTTCTTTATAAAGAGCATTAAAGATGGTTTTAATGTACTGTATACGATGCAACAGATGCAGGATGCCTCTGGCAAAACTCCTCTGGTCCAAAGCTGACTGAAGACAGTTTGATGATTTGCAGGGAGCTACAGATCCCAGAAGGGGAATAGTACATACCTGTCAGCTGGTAATCAAAGCTCAAACTGGCCTTGGAAAATCTTAATTAGTACTGACATCAACACAATTCTGTGAGCTTGGGAACAGTCAGAATTTGGTGCCTTTGCCCTGTTCTCTTCCACCCCAGACTCAGTCCTGCTGAATTTGGGGGCCAGCTCACTCTGGTGTGTGCACAGGCCTCTGACACCACCTGGTGCAGTATCCCTGTCTCCAGGCTGAGCAGGAGTAAACAGCAGTGCTGGCTCCTGTCTATTCCTGCTGCCAAAGCCAACTGTAGCAACCTCAATGTGGCAATGACATTGATAAATGCAGGGCAAGAGCATGCTCAAGGGATAACAAAACATATCCTAGCAAGCCCTAAGAAGCACATGGAAAGGAAAGCAAAAGGCTACAGTCTGTCATCTCCCAGCAATGCAATGATGCTTCAGCCTCAGAGGGTTTATATCAATTAGGAACGGATTTAGACCAAGTCTTCAAATCCAAACTATGACAGGGATCTCCTGTCCCTTTCCTTTCTGTAGTGAGAGCTGCTAACACCTCTTTCCTTTATAAGGACTTCAGAATTCAATCTTCTCTTACATACTGTGATGACTGTGATGATTGCCTTCATAAATAAATTCCCTTATTTGATTTAATCTCCCAGTAGACATTCCGTCTATAGCTTGTCTTGTCTTCTTTTGCTTCCTGCTGCCTGTGCCAATTTCTCCATCTGATCTGGCTACATAAACCTTCCCAAGCAACCGTAACATATTCACTAGAGACAAGTTTTGCATGGAAGCCCAGAAACAGAGCAGGCACTGCAGGGGGAAAACGGGAGTTTCACTTCATGCTGCTCAGAGGGAACTGTGAACAGAGGAATTATCTCTCTGTGAGTGAGACAAGCCCATGTCTTGCACATTGTCTTCCTGAACTGGATCCAAAGCTGGATTTCCCCACAGATCTGGAGCTATGTCAGTGGGATGCTCAGGACTTTAAAGAAAACTGTAATGTTCATCTGTGGGTCCACCTCCAAAATTTTCTTAAGTCCTGGGAGAAGATGAAACTACTCCTACCTCCAGTTTTCTCTATACAGCATGTCCTCCATACTTCCAGCCTCTTTTGAGAAAGAATGAATGCAGCAGAAACTTAACTGTGAAGCCTCCAGCAGTGCCAGAAGGAAGGGAAAGGAAATATTTTCTGCTTGCTTTGTTAGAGCTAGAAGAACAAGCACTCTCCTGCAGAGAGTTTGGCAACTGCGAGGGAGCCTGCCAACACCCTCACGTGTGAGGTGCAGACTTTCACCCACATTTCAAGGTGATGCACTGTGACATGGTGCCACTTCTGAAGATGGTTGGATGTGTCTGATCTGTGCCAGCACTGGTGGGTCTTTCAAGTGCACTTAGTAGGGCCTGGTGGGGCTCCAGAACTGGAAAAGGTGTGATTGATTGATCAGGACTTGGTTTCTCGACACAGTCAGTGGGATGCTCATGGGATGAAGAGTGAAGAAGGGAATTGTGCTTGGTGCAACTGGAGTTTTTCCAAACCTCCTACTACGTGAAGATTGGATTGTGACCCATTTTTAGAAATTTCCCAAAAAAAAATCCCAACAGCAACTGAAAAAAAAAAAAAAATAAATAAAAAAATTGAGAAGCTGTGCCTGTCTTAAAAGAAGAAACAACCAGAATTTATTTTTGTTTCAGAGAGGTAAATAAGTGGAGTGAACCCAGTGGTCATCTGGCTAGGAGTGATCAAAATTCTACAAGCCCCATACGTCCATTTGTCTGGAAACCATAACAGCCTTGCTAATGCCAGGGGGGACAAATATCCAAGAGCAGTTTCCAAACAGGAGATGACATTGTCCCCAGGGCTCCCATTGTTCCACAAATACGGCAGTTGGTCTGGTCTGGGAGCAACGTGGGATCCAGGACAATGCAGTGGGGTTTGTCCCAGCATCCCATGCTGGCTTGCATCCTCCTGCCCCTGCAGTTTGGACTCCCCAGCAGCCCTCCTGTCAGCACAGCAGCACTGTCGGTCACAGGACACAAACACATGTTAATGGCTCTAAGCACAAGGATGGGTTACACCCACAGTAGCCTGGAAACCTCTATCACAGAGGTCTTTTGCAATGAAGCAAATCCAACCAGCCTGGAAATTACAACTGTCAGATGTCATCCCTGAAGCTGTCAAGGGTATGGACAGTTTTGAAGCAGTTTTCCTCTTCTTTGTTTCAATCAAAAACTAATGGTAAATCATCTTTTGCCTGATTCCCCCAAACTCACTAATGGCCAGGACTGTGTTCTGGGCTGACTCTGCCAGTGGTTCACGATGCTGGTGTTCCATGGAGGATGTGTTGATCACTGCCTTGGCCAGACCTCTTCATTCTTTCTACATATCAGCTTGCATGCAAAAGCATCTATAAAGACAGTAAATATTTTCCTCATGTTGCTAGTTGAATGACTTCGGGATGGCCAGAGGAGAACGGAGAGTAGGGAGATAGTCCATGCACTGAAGGAGTGCAGTAGGGAATGGAAAGAAGCATGAGGTATTGAGATCTGATGTAAATGAGGGAACTGCTCGTAAACTCCTAAATTAGACCAATCATTCTAAATTTATAGGAATGCAAAAATATAGTCGCATCCGTTGCTGTCTTTTGCCAACTGTAAGCTTGCCAGTGCAATTTTTAGACTAGTGGGAGGAAGTTACATATATACTCACTTTTTTTCTCTTCCCTTTCACTTGGTGTCAAGTTTCAAGCAAAAATACCTTGTGGTAGTGGAGGTTCATTTCCTACATTTATGGGGTGCATGCAAATCAGTTCAACAAACACTGTCAAGGTTGATCAAAAGGACTCGATCACGGGCAGCTCTTCATCTGAAGGACACTTAGGCATTCACTGTCCTGTTGCCCATGCTTGTCCTTTGACAAGCCATGAAGGGAGCAGTGGTATGTAATTTCCCACCTCCTGTCCACAGGGGCAACCCTGATATTTCCTGGCGTGATGAAGGCTGGAGTACACCTCACAATGCTGTGCTTTGGACTGTGCACTGGACTGCACGTGCTCTGCCTCCACCTAAAGCCACACACTTTCTGCTTCCCTTCCTTGCCATTGGGGCATCTCTCAGAGGACAGTCTCCAATAACCAAGGACTTTAGAAAGAGTATTCAGGACTTTAGAGTTCAAGATGTGGGAGTGCGGACAGATCAGGGCTAAAAGGCTGTAACAACACAGAAAACTTCACTGAAATAGCAAACCAGCACATACGGACTATGTCCATGCTTGTTCCTGAAATGAGAAGTCTCTATTTTCTCAAAGATCCTCAACTCCCTAAAACTCCTGCTCTTCTCTCACCAGAGAAACCCTGCCTGACTCCCACTGCATTGGTGCTGTTGGCATTCCCTCCTGCAGGAACACCCACAGTGTGGTGCCCTGGCTGCACCAGACTCACACCCTCAGAATGGGGGCACAGCAGTTGCTGCCCTGTGCCGGGGCTTGAGCAGGGTCTGGGTTAACATCTGGGAGTTTTTGCTCATTCTGCAGGTATTCCTCAAAGAGGTAAACACCTAGAGGAAATCAGAAATTTCTACAAGTCCAAGTACTGACATTTTGTTTGATAATCCATAAATCCATATAATTTGACAAAAGCAGTAAAAGTTTTTGTCTCAGATATCTGATTTCTAACATACAGATACTGTCATGGCAGCACTGATATCCACAATAAGACTTACAGGTTACCTAGAAATATGCAAGTGAAGCAGCCAAAAGGAGCAGCAAATAAATTCAAGGTATCCATTTGAGCTCTAGAACCTCTTCTGTTACAGAAAACTGCCCCACCCTTGCCACAGAAATGTCCGGTAATGTGCAATAATTTACACGAGTGGAATTGAGGAAAGGCAAGCCTTTAGAAAGAGGAAGTGCTGGAAAGAGCTCTCATTTCCCTACTCTGGTAAAAACTGGCATAGTCCTACAGCCATCAGAGTTGTACAAGCAAAGGATCACATGCCCATGCTCTGACTAAGCATAGCAAACTGAAAAAAAATATTTCACTGTTGAGGGGCACAAATTTTGCTGCCTGCACACATCTGAGGAGAAATGTCCTTTCTAGACAGCTATTAAAACCCACAATGTTGTTTAGCCTGTAGCAAGTCAGAGCATTATCTCATGCTCCTCTGGAAGCAATAAAAGGAACACTAAACCAGCAATATTCTTCATGGCTAGTCCATTAATGTCCTATTTCCCTCCCCTTATACCTATGGCTTTACCCTGTTTGAGAAGCTGCAGCCTGAAAGACTACAGGGCGAAAGATCCCCAGCCAGAGCCCTGTTCACCTGGCAAAGGTCACCCTGCTGGGGAATGGCTCATGCCAGATCCCAGGGCATGGCCCAGCCAACTGCTGGACGTGAAACACCAAGGATTGATTCCCTTGCCTGGCTTTACTCTTGCAATGTTGATATTTAGGCTGGCACTGGCTGGCTGTCCCTAAGGTGTACCTAACTGGAGAGAAACAGATGTTTCCATGGTGTAATGCATCTCATACAGAGACAGAACTGCTAAATCAGTGAAGTAGATTGTGCTTCCTTTCCTCTGCTGATTGCAAGAAGAGTGTCAAATGTCTTCAGTGTGTCTAAAGACAAAGAAGAAAAGTCCAGGTTTTACTGGCAAAGGCATTCAAAATAAAACATATAGCCTCAGATTATGAACTGAATCTCGGAGCAGGTGTTGGTTTGGAAAGAAAGTGCATGACAGCAGCAGTTTTCACCCTCCTGGCCACCCTTAGACTTAGTCACCAGGTTCAGCCCAGGGGTTCCTGCAGTGCAGGAGGGGTAGGACTTGCCCTTGTGTTAGATAAAACTACCTTCAAACAAAATCTGTGTGATGTAAAAGAGATGCTGTGCCTTCAGTATCTGACACTGAGACTGGACCTACACCTTCTGACTTATTTGCTATGCCACTCCACAAGAGCCATGACAGCTATGCACCATAGTAAAGGGTTGCCATAGGACCTGAGATGATCCAGCTCTAACAATTCCAGTATTTTCTCTTAGACCCCCAGCCAGCTTCAAATCGGTATAAGAACTCGTGCTCCTGCCCTTACAAAGGGGTATTTGCACTGCACAGGAGCACAGTGAGCTTCTCCGAGGCTGCATTCTGTGAGCAGAAATTGAGAGCCCTGCCATCTCTCCAAACACAGCTTCTGGGCCAAACCTCTCCACTGCCCTTCTTTCCCTGCTTCCCCTACCTGGCACCGCAGCAAGCAGCAAGGCTGTCAAGGGCTGTAGGTGCTGGGCTCCCTGGTGCCTAAGAACAGTTCCCAAAGTCTAGAATGTGATCAGCTTGGAAAAGCGCTGGGGCAGTGCTGAAACTACTGAAGAGGGAAGAAAATGTGTCTTGGCACTTCCAGAGTAGAAGATTTAATTCCTTCCCTGGTCCTACATATGCACAGGTTTTCTTGTCCACAAGCAATCCTGACTAGTAGCTGACTGTGAAATAATTTGAGGAGAAATAAGGAACTAATATGTCCCTTCAGCTTCCAGGTGGCCAGCAGACAGAACTTGGCAGACAAACAGAGCAGAAGTCCTAATCGTCATCCAAAGTTGACTCCAGAGCAGTTCAGGCACATCTTTGGTTTTTAGCAGCAGCCTTCAGGAATTTATCTATATGATTTCTCATCCAAACTCACCCACCTGCCCAGATACATTCTTTAGGAGTCTGTCTCAAGTCTTCTGAGCACATAAAAAAACAATCCAAAAAGTGATGTGCTCAGCTGTCTCATCATTTTGAACATGTGTAACAAGATGGATACTTCTGAGGAACTCATCCACTCCAAATTCCTATTCCACATGCGTAAGTCCTTAACTCCTCATCAGCTACTTCTCACATGCATTGGCAGCCATTTCAGTATCCCCCTGGGTGGCAGGGGGAGATAGCCAGGGTGATTTCTCCCAGTCCCAAAACAGTATAAACCCTCAAGCATTGCCATGAGTTGGCTTCTTGCAGCCTCTACAGCCCAACCATCTCTGTTCCCTGTGTATTGAGTAAAAGAGGATTAAAGGTTAATTACTAGGCTAATAAAGTAATCATGGATTTTTTGTTTCCTCTGAGGTTGCAAAATGCTTTCTGTTTCCCTGGTTACTCCACTGTCCCAATAGGAAGAGCAGAGTGTGAAAGTCTCATTCTGAAGCAAGGGAATGAGTGTGAGGTTTGTTTCCCGCTTTATTCTCACTTCCATTCTCCAGGTTCTGATTGGATCCAGAAAGAAGCCATGGTTACAAGAGGATCCCAGATGTGTTCCAGAGCCCCATCCAGCTGACAGTGTGAGCAAAGTGCAGACCACAGGGAAGCTTTCCCCATAGTCATGACCCTTAAAGACTACTGTGTTGATCAGAGTTATGCTAAAACCAAAATTGTCCCATTTTCTAGGGTTTTCATCAGAAAAATAATTTATTGTGTGCCAAAGTCTCCTTTTTGCATACATTTGGCATGGGATGAGTGTAGGGTGACCCTTTTTGACTTTGGATTCAGGATTTCCACTCTGGCTTCTCCCTGAGCTGAGCTACTGTGCTGTTCCCAACCTCTCTCCTGTCCCACACTGGCATTCACAAAGATTCTGTTTCCCCACTTGGTGAATTAAACTATCCAGCACTGGTGCTTCTGCTTTGTGATTTCTGGTACTCACATAACCATTTTCTGTCAATACATGAGCAGATTTATTCTATGTGGGACTGGTCTCCCAGCCTGCCCTCTGCTCCACAGGCACCACCCAAATGTGTTGAGGCATATGACACATGGCTACACAGCCTCTTTTCCCCACACCAGGCACCTCCCAAGTTCACAACACAGCTGGGCCCAGCCCTGGATATTCTCTAAATTCTGCTGATCTGCCAACATTCCTGCAAGCAAATGTGTTTGCTGAAATACTTGTGAAACGCCAGCATGAGAGGATGCGGACAAAGCCACACAGAAATCACTTGTGTTCACAGGCAGAGCTTGAGCTTCCTCAGCCTTCACTGCCATCCCCACCCTTGGGGCTCTCATTCCCAAAGGAGTGAGGGTCACCTGTGGCAGGCACGGGCATCAAGCAGAGCAGAGGGGGCTGCGTCCTGCAGGCTTGGGCAGGTACCTGCATGGGGAGCCAGGATCTTCTGCAGTGGCAGAGGGGAGCAGAGCCCCCCCACCCTCTCTCAGGATGGAGTTTGCACCAAAAATTCTCCTCCTTTCACCACAGTTGCTCAGCACCAGGGAGGAAGGTGCCACGCCCACCTTGAAATGCCAGCTCCCAGTTTTAGGGATCATCAGCATTTTCCTGCAGTTTTATTGTGATCATTACTCCAATCACTGTTTATTACTGTAAATAGTAATAATGGTAAACCCCTGCTCCTTGGTCCTCAGTTTCTCCCTCTGGGACACTCGATAGTTGCCAGCCACTGGAGTGCTAATGTGCTGGCAGGATCGACAACATCGACAAAGTGCTGCAGCTGTAATTGCAGTGTGCAAGCTTTGAAAGGACACAAGCCCACCTCCCTGCATGGTCCTGTGGAGCTGGGGGTTGGTTTCCCTGCAGATGACCCCCCTGCAATATGGCAGCCAGCCCTCAGTGTAACCTCCTGAAGGCAGGGAGCTCTCCAACCCCACTGCAGCTTAGCTGTGCCATGCCAGGGAGACAGCCTCCCCCGGGAGCCCACTAGGATACACAAGCCTCCAGGGATGATATTCATTAAAATTTTATTATAAATGGATGATAATCTAGTAGCTGCCTCAGTGCAGCTATTTCTTAATCTCATCTGTTCAGGGCCCATCCACTGTGAGGCCTTTTGAGATGTTTATACCACAACAAACCTGTCAAGGGAGGGGATGCTGTTCAACCCCACCCTAAAATGGGGACCTGCAAACCAAGCGATCTCAGATGTTCAGTAAGCATGAGTATTTAGTTAATTTCTCCACCCTCTTCTACAATTTCCTCATTTGTTTTCTTCTTTTCTGAGTTTTGATACCTCAGGAATAGTGGGATCCAGCCCAGTAAGGAAATAGCATTACCAGAATATGAGTAATTTTTTTCTGAGAAGAGAAGATCATGAGTTATTTCCGGTCCAAGAGGGGGCTGGAAGTATATTCAAATGCCTGGAAAGCTTTTCTCATAAAAACTGAGCTTCACACCAGGATGCTCAGGAAGGCCATTGTCCAGGGATCTGGAGAAAGCCCTGATGGCCAAACACAATGAGGACTACCATGGGGCATTACTGAGGTTGCCCTGCCTGGAATTACCCTGGTGAAGGTCTCTGCTAACCACAAATCCTGAGCTAGTTCACAGCTCTTGGATACCACCATGGCTTTGCAGTGGCTCTTGGGTGCCACCCCCACTTCTCCCACTCCTCCATTCAGGCACTGCTCTTGGGATGACTTTTTTTCTCCCCTCTGACAAAGCACATACAGATGGTGCGTTGTCTGCCACAATCAGGGGGCTCAGGTGAGTAATGCAGAATGGCAGAACTTGGCATGTACTTGTTTGCCTTAGTGCAATTTTCCCATAATTGCACTTCCTAGCTTTTCAGCATCTGCGAAAGATCAGCTTGTGACACAGCAAAATTGGCCTCGCATTTTTCTGGAGTTTGCATCAGGTTAGAAATCAGGCATCCTTCATTTGGCTTAAATAATTTTGGAAGGGTGGGAAGAGAACCACCCCATTTTTGTGCATAGACTGTTCTGCCTGGACTTTAAAGCCCAGGAGGAAAGCATGGCCTGTCAAACATATTTAGCTCAACCTTCTGGTGTTGCTTTTTTGTTTTGTTTTTAGAAAGGTGTTGATGAAACTGGCACAAGTTATTTAGATTTCCCAGGTTTTGAGGTAAATTCACAGAAAACTGATGAAGAACAATCCTGGAGCAATATAAAGCCAAAACTTAGACTCAAAATAGCTCAGAGATTCAAACAACAGGCAGAGCTTGTGCAGACAGACAGCTTTACTGTGCCAGACAACTCTTTCTTACCTCTCTTTATAACCTCAGTTTCTTTCCTTTGGATGTATATAGTGGCCAATAATGCAATAGAGGAACAATGAGGAACAGAAATAACTTTAGGACTGAGGTGACTGACCTCCCTTGTCACCTGGGAGAGGGAAAAACTAGACTGTGGCACACAGAGGCACTAGGGATGACAAAGAGCAGTCCCTGCCTCATGGAGCCTGTAGTCACAATGATTAGAAACAGAAAACAAACCTTGGAGGTTTGTGGGAAAAAAACCTCCTGCTCAGACAATCTCAGAGACAGCTTGGGATCATGCTCTGTTGTTTATCAAGGGCTGCAGGTTTTTGCACTGCAACCAACATCTATCCTGGTGTCTTCCCCGATATATTTCAGGTTTCTTCAAGGTACAGCATTCAGTTGAGTCACTGGAACACATAGTACTCCAAATCTAAACTTGGTTCTGAACAAATGGGAAAGCAAGGTTTACTCTCCTGGAAAACCCTAACTTTATTGATCCTACTGCACACGGTCACAGCTATGGTTCCCAGCTAATAGCTCACACGTTTCAGCCAGCATTGTATTTTTACAAAAATTCTGAAGCATTTTGTTCCTTATCAACATCCCTTTCTGGCCCCTGAGTACTCCTGGAATTAGTTAAAGTTCCCTCTTATTCTGAGATATCTAAATCCCTTAGTCAGTGAAGTTTTCCAAGTCAGACAAGTCACCTATTTCCCTTCTCTACTTTAATGAATAGATTATCATCCATTTATAATAAAATTTTAATGAATATCATCAGCCTAGTTTATGCTCAGATTAAAACTTTGTCATAAAAGGGACAACAGCACCACTAAGGAAAGCTTTTTCTTTTTCACTTTTTACTCTGTTGATGTTGCTTTTAGTCTCAACATAGATGAAAACAGGGCTGCATGCAAACAACTTTAACAGTGTTGGAAATCTAAACAAAACAATACCTGCCTGTGGTATGAGAACTGCATTACACTGCCAGGAGAGCAGTTCAGTTTCATGACCCAGCCAGATGAAAAGAAAAAAAAAAAAAATTACAGAAAAATGCTGAAAGGAATGGAGGTTTGTTGCTGGTTTGTTTTGTTGGAATTTTTTAATGAGTTTGGTTAATTTCCCGTTTGGTCTTGTCTTGTTTTTCTTCTTTCATTAAAGACTGTAGCTAAATACACACCTATGAGTCATATTGCAGTGCCTGCTCTGATGATCAGGATACT
The DNA here is from genome assembly GCF_030490865.1 of Poecile atricapillus. NCBI lineage: Eukaryota > Metazoa > Chordata > Aves > Passeriformes > Paridae > Poecile > Poecile atricapillus. The sequence goes on along the minus strand of NC_081249.1, from coordinate 140,808,525 downwards.
GAGATTGAGGTTTTGGCCTCACATACAGACATATGTACACTCGAAAAAAAAACTCAAGATTGCAGCTTGCTGTGGCTTTTACCGCTGAAGTAAGAGCTAATCAAAAACTAAATACTGATTTAGCAAGAGGCGGCTCTTCTGTGTTCTGAATTACATCAAGTAATTGGAGCTACATGTCTTTCCATTTGAGTTAAACTCCAGACCTGCAAAGTGATACCCAAACCACTACTCCATCCAAATATTTTTCCCACCCGATGGGTAGCAGGAAAAGATCTTCACAGAGCTGCTTATGTTAATATTGAGCATCTGGGTATGCCTAAGGAATGATGCTGCAATCTCTTCTAAATCCTCCTCTTACTGGGGAACTGGGGAGGGAGTTAACTCTTTGTCTGCAGGGAATGAGATTAAGTCCCTGTACACAGTCCAGGGCAAAATACGGCACAGCCTTTCTGCCTCAGCTGTGCAGGCAGGCACAGTGAAGACACAAGCAGCAAAAGGTGAAAGAAGACAGTGCTGAATTTTTCTCTCATGCCAGTGCAGTGGTGATACTGATTCAACAGCCAGGCACAATCAGTGGCTTTGGCCCTTTATAAATATCTCTCGATGAGTACAGCGATTTACTGAGCCCAGGTGGCAGGGACTCCGCCCAAATTCACTTATGCTCAGGATGTACAGAACAGTGAGGCTCCTGCAACAGCAGCCAAAAGCATCAGCAGGCAAAAAGAAGGAAAGTTAAGAGAAGCAACCGAGTATTAGAGAGATTAGAAATTAAAGGGCCACTTGACACTTGTTATTGGCACAACCCTCTGTAATACCAGAAAATAACCATAACAGCAAGAGAATACGGGTTTTCACCTAACACATTTGCTGCTGGATCAGGACATGCCTTAAAGGGACAATACAGTTCTTTCCATGGAGCAGGAAACATTCTCAGTCACTAATGTCCAGGGCCATGTGCTGAATCCCAGCCTGAAGAAACTTAGTAGCAATGTTTCAATGGATTTCTAAGAAAATGGGATTTTACATCTTAAGTTTAGGAGCAGAGTGAAAAGAGCTTTTCCAAAGATGGGTTGATTTTTTTCAAGAGAAGTAATAAACATGGAAGGGAATAAGCTGTGATGATGTGAAAGAAGGTGATGCAGGAACAGGAACATAAAAAATGTTTTATCCTTATTTCTGAGCCATTGGGTCTTCCTTCCACATAAAACAGAAGGTTTTCATGCCCACAGGGTCAAAGGAAGCTGGTAAAATATGCACCATCTCATCACTGCTGGTAGTTATCAGATTCTTTATAATACAGGTAGTTCTGAGAACCAGGAAACTTCCTAGTTGCATCCTGCCCACTGCGTTCTCACATGTCCTGTGCTGTAGATCAGTATGTTCTGCTGCCTGCTCTAAAACTGACAAGCTAAAAACCAGGTCTGGGTTTCAGATAAAATAGCAGAAGCCAATCATTCGTTCCTAGAAGTAGCTGAAAATGTTTAAAGGTTTTTTCCCATTAAAAAGGGGTCTCGCATTCAACTTGAGGGTTTTTGTTATTTTTGGTGAAAATGATGTAATATATGGTCTTCTTTCATTGAAAATCTAATCATAAATTCTAGTAGTAACAGTCTATTATTTTAAGATTTTACTTGACCAAAACTGAGAAAAATTGCAAGGTAGGGGCTTGGAGGAATATTGCACTTTTTCCTTTGGCAGTCAGTTCTGCACTTTTTTGGTTCTAAAAGCTGCCTTTGCATTTCCCTGAATAGAAAGAAGATGGGAAGGGAGGGAGTTGAAAAAAAGAAGATTTAAAAAACCAAAACAAAACAGAATGGAAAATAAGAAAACAAAATGTGTGTATAAGCAGTGAAAAAGCCCACAAAACTTTCCAACCCTGCAGAACAGGCAGGATCTCAAAAATTACCTCTCTTTCTCAAAGTTGTTTTTTTGATGATGTTCCTTGCTTCAACACCTTCTCTAGAGCTCAGTTGTCTCAGAGAGAGGGAGAGAAGAACCCTGTGGGCCCCTGCTCCTCAGCAGTATCTAGGCTTGAAGAGTGCGTCACCATGAGAGTGACAGATGGGTGGCTTCCCTTCCATGCCCCTTGTTGTGCTGACACCAGCGCTGAATATTTACATGGGATCCAAACCATTTCAGCCCAGCCACTGACACTTTGCTGGGGTGGGTCTTACAGCAGGTCATGCATTGCACAGTATGGTTACCAGAGAAGCCCTGTTAGCACTGGGGCTTGGTAAGACAGTGCAGTCTGCAGCCTTACAGTGATGGAGGGGAACTGCAGTGCAGTCTGCTGCACCTGGCAGGTTTTTGATTTGGGTTTGTGTCCACGTGCATGTCTGTTGAACTTGGTTAGAAGGAGAGGTGAGGATGGGGAAGTGTTTGCATCTCACCCTGGGTCTGACAGAAATGGTTTTTAAATGGCCTGACTGAAAATCCCAGATCAAAATAGCCTTTAATATTGAGGAGAATCTAGTCCAAGATCATTCCCATTTCTAGCTGAAACTGAATTCTTGCCCAACAGCCTTGCAGTCACATTGCAATTAAAACACTATATTTACTTTCAGATGCAGCTTGTAGTAATTTTGTCCTCTGGCAGTCAGCTGTGAGTTAGGAGAAGGTGAAGAGTATTATGTGGCTGCCACATCCTGCATGCTTTCCTACCTAGATATTGTAAATTATGAGTGCAATGAGCCCTGTTACTGTGCAGTAACAAGGAGGAAATCCCTGCAACGTAATTTGTAATGCATCATCTTCTGCACACCAGTTTCACACACTAATACGGTTCTGCTTTACTCTCTGGTTTGCTGTCAGCAGCTCTTCTCCATATACATGCACAATATATGTTTTATAAGCAGGATATAATCACTACAAATCACCCAGGAGATTCTCACCACGCTGCTCCAGCTGAATGCCAGCCATCACAATGACAAGGGGAAAGTGGGGTGCTGCTTCCATCTGCTTGCCTCAAACCCTCTTCATGGTCTCATTTACTCAGGCAAACACCTGCACCAGCCAAGAGTTACCTGGAAAAAACCTGTCATAAAACCAGCTCTGAAAAAGCTACAGGTACTCACTCTGATAGTTCACAAACTGGCTTTCTCTCTGTCTTTTGTTTTCCATAGGGCCAGTAGATGAAAAATTGGTCCCAGCAATCCACGGGGTGGAGGAAAGAGGAATACTGTCATATTCCAGAAGCTCAGCTCTCTGCTATTTAGTATGAATGTGGGTCTGCAGAATTACCATCCCCCTTTAACTCCAAAGATGAGCAGGAATGATTTTTCTCATGCTCCTTGAGAGATGCTAGAGCTTTCAGCCTGCTCTTATCACTGCTGGGTACTCGTTACTTTAGCCTTGGGAAGAGCAAACCACCAAGGGACTCTTTCTCCTGGGGACAGGCCATTTCCAAAGTGGAATGATGTTGATTGCACCAGGCAGCTGATCACTCTTACATCTCCTTTTGAGAGGAGAAATGAAATCTCTTCTGCTCATGTGCAATCCTTTCTTGCTCAGGATTAGCAGCAGGCAAGCCTGCGATTCTGCAAGAGAGAAATAAGCCCCTAGAGAGAGGGCTGTGATCCTGGAGGTAGGTGGGAGCCCTGAGGAACTCAAGCTGCCCAGGTAACCCAGAGCTCAGGTTTTAGCTGCTGTCTGCAAAACACAAAACCAAAGCAAAAGTCCTGCAAGCTCTGAAGAGCAGACCCCATCCTTCAGGGATGTGGAAGTAGGCTGGGAGCAAAGACATGAAAGGAAGTCATATCTACTGGAAGATGAGATCTTTCATTCCTTGATAGAAAAAAGACACAGAAGATGTTTCTGAAATATGAACAGACTGTAGGGCCTTACAGCAAGCGAGGGACAGCAATGAAAGCAGAAGTCTGGGTTTGGGCACAGCAGGCCTGAAGCAGGCAAGTATACTGCTCAAATCCTCTCTCTTGGCCAGGAATACCCAGGAAACTATCCTGGGCATTTTCTATCCTTTCCCAGGCTAGATTTGTGTGATCTGTTTCCCTGGCCACTGGAAATTTACTATAAATACAAGGTACTGAGCAGCCGTTGTACACTAATATCACCTCTCCACCCTTTCTAGCTGCCCAAGGCTGCAAATGATGTGAAAATTGCATACCCCAGTCCCAGGCTTTAGTAGCTATTCAGGGGTTTGGCCACACGTCATTTGTTATTCTTCACTTATGCATACAGTCTTCTTATTTATTTTTTTGTAAACATTTGTGTATAATTATTCACTCCAGAGTTTCCAGTGATTTTCCCTGGCTTGCAGATGTGGCAAAGTTTGTTCCCTGCATCAAGGAAAGAGGGGTTTTTTTCCAACTACTGCAAAACAGAATCCTGACAGATTTCAATCCGCTGCTTCCATGTCCATTCTTGCGACACTTAGCTACCCATGGCAAAGAGACAATTAGCTTTTTAAATATAAACCAGAAATGGTCCCAAGCCACAGATTTCACATCCAGATCCAAATTTGGGGCAGTTCAGATTCGGCCTGACATTTGAAGTTTGGGCCTGGGCCGGATTCTCCTTGTGAAGCAGTTTGACATTTCCAGTTCTGGGAAGCTCCCCTCCCTGGGAGTGCAGCCTCTCCCCGGTGCAGGGCCACCCCCGGGCTCTGGCCCTCGGCTGCCGAAAGCTCTCCTGCTGCTCCTGCTGCTTCAGAAGTCCCTGCCTATCATTCCTGCTGCTAATTCAATCCCTGCAGAAAGGGGCACAAGCCTTCCATGATGCTGCTGTGGCATTTTGGTCCCTAGGAGGGACCTAGACGGATTGGGCTCTCTGAGGCTATGTGTTGCTTGCAGAGAAAAAAAAAAGCAGCCAATCAAATGGCAATAAGTTTTGGGAATTCGTGTAAGATTTCTGGCTGTCTGCCTACAGCTCAGACTCCACAGTTACCCTTACATGATGTGATAACCTTACATTCAGAGTACAGGCCACAGAAGCAGGATCAATGATTCAAAGTGCCTTCTCCAGTCATTTTATAATCAGTTCTTCAATAGAACTGGAACTTTTAATAACAGGGCTTAATCTGCCTGTTTCATTTATATTTTGTCCTAATATAACACGCAGGCACACTATCCCTAAAGTTTAATCAGTCATTTACAGATAATTTTGGATGGACAGACAATCACAGTCTGCTAATATCTTGTCTCCCTTCTTCAAGGGTGAGGTGCTATAAGAAGCTCATGTAAGCAGAATTCACCAAGCTCAAAATCAAGCTATCAATGTAAGAAATCTCTTCAACACTGATATTAAATAATATCACAATGTGTTTAACTGTATAATCTCAACAAAATGTGATTACTGTAACCTCTAAAGGCAGAAAACTGAAGCACAGAGAGATGAGGTGATGTGCTCAAAATGACACAGAACTCTTCATAGTGAAGCTCAGAAAAGAGTTGAGAGCTCCTCAATCCTCCTGGTCTTTGTCCAGGAGATCATAGTTCCTTTGATATGCACACCATTCATGGGCACTGAAGTTGTATCAGGAGATCACAGAAGGATCCCTGCAAGTATTAAGCCTAATTTTAGCCCTGACATCAACTTTCAGAACATCCTTTTAAGAGAAAATATCTGGCAGTAATGATACTGTGGCAAGCTTGATGGAATGGTGCTGGCTTTACAGCAGGCTCCAAATCAGCTCATAATGTCTGAAAGTATTCATTAAACAAGGATCACAGATAAAACACACATATGACACAGTTCTTTATAAAAAGAGGCTTTTAGAAGCCAAATGCTGAGAAGCCTCATGAGATTACTAAATAATCCAAAGGAAAGTGCTTGGAAGCCTATTTCTTGGGACACAGAGAACCAGTGCGGAAAACTGTCATGGAGACAAGACTCTGGGGATAGATCAAGCCCTCCCCCAGGTCCTGGTCATGGATTAAAATGGTTTTTCCATCATATTTTCTTCCATCAAATATAGCCCCCCCAGATCCAGTGCAAGGAGTGCCAAGGAGCAGGAGGAGAGGTGAAGTGCCACCTGTACTCAATTCCAGCTGTTTCACCAGTCCCTCAGTCCACTTGCAAGCCAAGGTGACACAAATGAGTTAATTTCCATGGCACACTGAGGCTAATTGGAAACAGTTCTCAGACCCTGTAAAGCATTAAGCTGGGCTGCAAGTGATAATTGCTCACCTGCTGCACGGGCCTGTAAGAGGCAGTGCATTAACTGGCACATGGGGTTTTATCACTTCCCTGGGACAGTGGGGGCTGGACCCTTCCCAGCACCCACTGAAAGCAAGATACTGGATTAGGCCTGGAGTTTATGGGAACTTAGGCAGGGAGAGCTGGTAATAAGGGGCCGGATTCCAGCTTTCATTATGTGCTCTCTTTTTTAACTCTAGCATGGCTGTGGTTTCTTCTTCTTTTCCTCATGGCTTGCTTTCTTCTTGAAGAGAGATTTAGTACTGTGTTGCAAAATAGAAGTACAGGTATTTGGAAGCATAAGGAGCCTAAGTATTACTCAAGGGTTTAGACCTCTCTATTGCAGCGATTTGACTGCAAAAGTGTTAGAGTCTGAGACTCTTTATTATAAATTCAAGCAGCTCTTATTTTGTAGCTAGCCATTCTCTGAGTGGGAAGAGATCTACTCATCCCTGAAGTCTGAAATGGCAGCTTGTCTCGGCAGAGAAGTATTAGAAATGTCAGAAAACTGAAGCAGGAATTCACCAGGGACTGAAAATTATAGACTATAATAAAACTATTACAGTTATCCATCAGGGGGATCCTGGTACCAGGATCATCAATTTACAGTATTCAGCAGCAGTTGCAAATCCCGTAAGAAGCATTGGGGACTGGTGTGCTGTGAGACACACATACTCTGAAGTTTGACACAAGGCTTAACTTTTAAGAGTAACTTTTAAGAGTATCAAGAGACCCTCAGTACTTGGTACTGCTTGAGACCCTGGGAGTTCCTGTCAGGAACTGGGATCTGAGACCGAGTTTCCCAGGTATGTTTTTGGGTGAATATAATATGATAGCAATTATTTTAGCTTTTACTGAACAGGTAAATGGGTGGCCTCGGTGTGGGGTGGGGTAGATTTATCACGGCCTAATGGCATTAGCTTAATTGTGACTTCTGAGTGCTTTCTGAAGAGAAATTCATCTCAATAACATCAGAAATAAAGTTAACTGGTGTGGCTTTTCAAAATGACTGAGCATCTACATCTTCAAATTAATAAAAATGATGCAAGGGAAAGAATTTAAATGTCTACAGGTAATTAACTCCATCAAAAGTGCCAGGAAATGGGGCTTTTTTTCCATGAGGTTCTTACCACTTCTATTTCTGATCCTGGTATTGAAACATAAAGACAAAAATAGGCTCTCTTCCAGCCTTTTCCACTGGTGCCTTGACACCCTGGAGCCGAGCCAAAATCCAGAAGCTCAGAGGCCAGCAGAAATGCAGCCATGAGTATGTGCCAGAGCCTTGAGACTCTTATTAGATTAGTGTGAGCATGAGGAATGGGGAAAGAGTTCTGAACTGTTCTGTTAAGTTGAAATGGAGCATCTTTTTCCCTGGGATCTGTCATATCCTGATAGTTCCTCATCAATAGTATGTTCCCATCAGGGAGTCCTGGCAGGAATGTGGTTCTTGGAAAAACACAGATACCAGTTTCTAGCTGGTGGGAGCTGAGAAGGTCCTCTTAGCTGGGAAAACCAGTACAAAGTGTTTCCTTCTAATGAGGATGTTTAAGCATTTCCTGGTGAAAACCTTGCTGTACAGAGAAAAAGGAGTGTCCTGTGATTGTTCATAAGCAAGAAACATTTTATGGCCTGTGAACTTCTCAGGAATGACACATTTTTCAGGTGGTCTGACTGTCAGATGCCTGATTTTGATGGATGATGCTAAGCATGGACATAATCACCATCTTGGTCTCAGAACCAGCCAGTAGGATATGTTAAGATTTTCCAAATGTTTCTCCAACAATAAAAGGAAATGTAAAGTTAATCAAATTGTCATGAGAGATCAGAGCCCAGCAAGAAAGGACTAAGACTGACATTTGAAGTAGAAGCACTAATAAAACAGACGGCTGCTTGCTGATCCTGTCCATGCTTGTGTTTAATTTAAACAAGTTAACAATGAATGGAGTTTGCAGAGGCGGGGCAGGGGTGCTGTCGAAATCGATGTATGTACCAGCCATTTAAAGAAAGCAGAGAAGTGGGAAATCTCTAGCTGCGTGTGAATATCATGCCTCAGCAGAGAGCTTCTGCAAACATCTCTGTTGGCAGGTTTGGGGCAAGAGGCTGTTCTGCTCCCAGCTCTACCTATGGCTGCTTGCTGCCCAGACAGAGGCTGGACAAAGTTAATCCCTGATGCTATTAGATTGATTTACTGCATTATGCTCAGAAAAATTAATTAGTGCTAGAATTACATTACAATTACAATAAACAACAAGATAATTTCAGAAAAATAAGTAAGGGGAGCTCACCTCATTTCCTGGCTTTCCAGTAGTCAGCCTCTGATAGTCCAGACATGCATGTGTGTGATTTGAGTGGCCATTTCTCTCTGAAGAGAGAAATGTAAATCTGCTGTAAATCTGCTGGACACAAAGATGCTCTTTGGAGAAGATACTGAACAATGAAGCAGAATGTCATGGCCTCACCTGCTCTCAGTAATAGACATGACACCTTGTCAGGTGTCTTTCCCACTGAGCTGCACTGTTTTGTGTCAATGTGTTTTTTCCACATGGTGGTGTTGCTAGGAGAGTTGGAGGGAAGTAGCTTTGTGTGTGGCAAAGCCATGAATAGCAGTTTTGCTCTCTTTAGGGTACTCGTCCCCACACACTGCTCCCTTACCCCAACAACCATTTTGTCCACAAAAGGCACTTTTTATCTTGAAATCCAAATGTTCATTTCCTTCATAGACCCTTCAACCACCATCAGGTGGCAATGAATTTATCAGTGCTGCCCTCCAGGCATCAGCCAGACTAGGGGCCTGGACACGAGAAGCTGCTCTGTTATCCATTACTCATCTCCCGAGCCAGCCTACATTTCGTTTTGCTCTGGATAAATATGATCAGGAGGCAGAAGCACTCCTTCTGTTCCTGATGCCTTTCATTAGATCCCACCTTGCAAGTGCTGGTTGTGCTGCAGGGCAGTGAGAGGTCAGGATGGGCAGCCAGGGTGGCCGGCAGTTCAGCCCAGCCCATGGGCCAAACAGATGAAGCGCCTCAACGTGCCGCTCCCCTCCGCGCCCTGCGGCGGCTCCCCGGCCACAAAGCCCTCTCTCTGTGGCACGCCGGGTGACCCCTGCCTCTTTGCTCTTATTCTTCCCGGCAGTTCCTCCCTTTATCAGATTAACTTTAATTAGTGAAATCAGAATCACATGCAGTGAGGAGGAAACGCTCCAAACGTGGCAGATTTATTTTCAGCCAAGCAAAAATCAAGGTGCGTACAGGCTCTCGGAAGGACTTGGATGGGGTTTGGTCCAGAAAACTGACTGTGGGTGTGAAAGCACTGGGGGGGCTGTGGTGTGTGACAAGGCAAGGAAACAGCCAGTTTGCCTTTTGTGAGATGTGTGTGCAAAGGAACTGCACCTACACATGAAGTGTGTAGAGCTACAAGCATGGACCCACTAACACTTACATGAGGGAGAGAGGAAACGTGAACATGTAGCCTCTGGTTTCTTCAGTGATGGATGTTTTTGAACGTACAGTCTTGGGAATCTCTCTAACTAAAGAAATTCTACATTGCTTTTGGCCAGCCTCTGCTTCTGGCTGAAGTCTCTGCATATGACACCCTCATCATACCTCCACATTAAACCAGTCTGGCTTCTGAGCACAGCTTTACCTGCACCATGAGGTGTTCAGCACATGAGATCTCATCCAAAAAAACTTACAGGAGAGTTGCCAGAACTGGACCTGCCAGCTGCACTGCTCCCTTCCCTAGTTAGGAGTCCTGAGTGGAACTCAGCCAATGTGCGCATATGGATAAGGGGAAACATAAGAGATGAGCAGCATTTCGTAGTGAAGATCAGGAGGAGTGTGGAAGTGAAGGCTTCCTGAATCTGTTCAAGCCATGTAGCGTCTCCTGAGAGGAACTGAACTGGATGGAAACACCTTCCAGTTATAATGTACAGTCACAACCAAACACAGTGAGAATATTAGACTTCCTGGATATTTTTCAGTTCATTCTCATGCCTCAGAGAATGCACAGATATGTAATGTTTCATCTATCTGCCATTCGGTTGATGGGAACATGGTTCAGCTAATACACTGGAAAAAAGAGTGGTTTAATCTCCCCCTCCTTCTCATTCCCTTCTCAGTCTGTTTTGCTCATTGTTTGTTCTCCTTTGCAGTTCTGCAGCACAAACTTTGCAGCACATGCTTCTGCACACCCCCACATGAAGCTCATGACCTGTGCCTCTCCTCCACAGCCAGTCAGCATTCTCTCCACTTCAGGCACTCATCTGCTACACTGCAGCCACAGCACAGGGTAGGAAGGGAAATACTAAATGAAAAGATCAGTACCTTGAAAGGAAGATGAGTTTGGTGGCATGGACAAGACAGTAAGTGTGAAGAAAATCAGAGCCTGATTCAAAATCTAGCAAATGAAGTGAGTAGATATTGGCAGCAGCTGTTCTTCACAAGATTTAAAACAATTTGTGAAATCTCTAGTGACTCTGGCTGTTGTCCCAAACTCAGCACTCTCCTGGACTGATGGAGGATGAACATGAGGCACAAAAATTCCCCCTGCCTCTTAAAGTCCCTCTCTCACCCCACCTTGTGTAAGCACAAAAGAAGACAGTGGGCCATAATGTGAAACAAGCTTTGCTGCTGATGAATAGCTGTGGCTTCTCTTGGTCACACAGCACCACCAAAACCTTCTTAGGCAGAGTCACAGGGCTCACACACCAGCCAAGCTGTGTGGCTACCCCAAACCCACAGCACACCTGGGAAGGTCCCCAGGGCTTGAGCTGCAGGCAGAGGGAGTGAGAGAGCACATACCACCTCAGCTGAGAGGAGGCTAAGGGCACATGCTGGATCAGGAGGGCTCAGGTAATGTACAGCAACACCATCAAGCATCTGAGCCCTCCACATGGGTTCCCCACTGCATAAGCCCATGACCCTTTTTATGCTCGCTTTTATTAAGGTGATTCGTGGGCCTCTCACAGGTGCATCTCATATGGGAGTGAAGTAAACTGCCTCTGGCTTCTCCTAGAAATCAGTTCCAGATGTGCCGGTGTAGAGGTCTTCAGAGAAAATACTTGTTTCAGGTATGGCCCAGTCCATGAAAGCTCAGAATACTTCCTACAGATGAATAAAACCTTTTACAGCATCTACTCTCCTTTTTGACCTCCCTGTTTCCCTCCAATCTCTGTGCAACATGCTAACACAAACAGTTATAGTTTTTTTTCTTATCAGCCCTGTTCATGTAAGGTTCAAAGTTTCATTTGTTGCTGAGAGCAGCTTCCCTCAGCATCTCTTTGTCCATGTGCTTTTGGGGCCTTTCTTCTTTCCACCCCTGCTGAGACACACCCTCCATACCTTTCTCCTGTCACATATTCCTGATAACTGAAATGGTCCTTCTCTTCTTGTTCTTATGCTCTTGCTCCATTCAGAGAGCTCCTTGAGACATTACTGACAATAATATCAAAAAGCATAGATTTATTTTTATGATCTGTGTGAATTTGATATTGAAACTTGATCATGTATCATAAGCAATGTTCAAGGTCCCCACTGCTGAGTTGTGAGCACATTTTGCCAGCTGTGTTAATGCCATGCCAAAGCTATAGGGAAAGGCTTTGAAATCCACCCCTGACTTTGAAGCTGAGACTGAAAATCTTCAGGTTTCACTAGTAGAAAGCCTTCCTTCTTTTTAAGCTTAACTTGGCCACTCTGTGGACCTCTGAAGAGCAAAGCATCAATGCACATAGACATCTTGGTGGGAGACCAGGGCTGAGGTGCATCTCACCTTATTCATCCTGGTGACAAAGCAGGATGAATGCTTTGGTCTGTAGACTTTTAGATACCATTGTCAATTGGCATGAGGTCATCGTTTCATCAGAAAAAGGCAAGAAATTTGTTTATTGGTGTTCCATGCTGCCTTCTACATAACACCAAATATCAATGGTTTCTTGTAGTCGGATGTCTTTTCTATTTTTCACCCTAACCTCTTCCACAGTACCACTGAAATATTAATGCAAGCATGTGTAAGTATAAGGGCAAAGTGAAAGGAATGTAGCTTAATATCCAAGCAATTAGCACAAGGGTTATTGTGCTGAAGGCATTATTCATTTTTAATTATCTGAAGCTGCTGAAAAATTCCTAGGACTGCCTCCAGTAGGGTGCATGAATCAAAGCCCACACACAGAATGGTAGCATGTTGCAAAGGCAAGAGGAGAAGCAGTTGGCCCACTCTCACACACAGTTTCTCAGCCCTGGCCTGGGACTTCTTGCAGCAGTAGAGAGCCAGCTGTTTGCAGCTGAGACCTGTTTGTTTCTGGTGGGCATATTTCTGAGCTCACAAAAGTAAGATAACGAGGAGGAAGGAAACAGGAAACATATCTGCATGTTCAGTCACATTGGTTAATTTGGGCCATGCTTCCTCTGATTTAAAAAAAAAAAAAAAAAAAGATAATATAATAACAATAATAACCTTTGGGACAGGTTTGGGAAGTGGGTTGGACTATGGATGGGGTTAGATTTTTCAAGCAGAAGTGCCACCCACAAGTTAAATATACTTAGTAGGCATATTTTCAGGGTGTTTAATTTAATGTGTCTATTGATTTTCCACACTTGAAAGAAAAATATACATTAGACATGACATCTTCCTGCAGAGAACACAATAAATTCTATATAATTCAATAAATTGTAATCAAAAGAGGAATTACAAATCTATTTTCTCCTCTCAAGAGCAAGTCAAAGATAGCAATGTACTGAAACAAGAAAATAATATCCAGGCTTTGCTTTTCTAAATTTATTGAAATTTAGTTTTCTACTTCCTCAGGGTTTTACTCTTTCAGCCTAAGAGTGGAAACACTTCACAGAACTGCACTAAACTAATGAATACTGTGCATACAGCACAGCATTGTCAGGACCATTTTCTGCCCCAGCTGGCACCAGGGCTCTGCTTGAGCTCCACAAGCACAGCTCCTGGGGTGACAACGTGCAGGAACAGTGGGACTGGAGGCTGCTCCAGAAGCCCCACTACCACATGTGCCACCCTCTCAGGAATGATCGTGAAGTGCAAACAGTACTGGGTTTGGGAAGCAGGTGGCAGTTCTTGCTCCATTTAACAGTGGATAATGACTAGTTAGGACTTACTTTTTTTCCAAACAGAATTTTGAACAGTGTTGCTGTTCCAAGTGCTCTCCTAAACTCTGCTTATAAGAAAAAATGTATCTCAGCACTGAATTTTAGAAAGTGTCTTGTTTTTTTTTTTAATGGATTAATTTTTGAGCTTCTTTTTCAGCAAAAAGAAAAAGTTCTTATGGGGAAAAAAATTTGTATTAGGATGGAGAAGGAAGAAGGCAATATTATCTTAAGCTACATATTTTAACCAGTTTTTATAAGAAAATTTGCTTTTCTGAACTCTTCAATGGGGTACCTCTTTTTAGCATAGCAAGCCAAAAAATGGATAGTGGAGAGGCACTTCTAAGAAAGAAAAAAAATCTCTCTTCACCATCCCACAGGAAATTGTTACTGACAATGCGCCACAGTCTGTGAACTTAAAATTCCTTGCATTTGAAATGGTTAGGGTTTTTTTTTTTTTAATGTTTTACTTCCAGATCTGACCACCCACATGGGACAGGAAAAATGGAGAAGAGCATACAGCTTGCACAAAAAGAGTCCTGTAAAAAAAGGATCCACCATTAGCTGTACTGATTATAAGGTATCTCTCTCACAACAATTTCCAGGATATGTTCAGCACTGCAGCTTGCTGGTCAGAAGATCAGATCAACATTACATGTTCTGAGAGCAAATCTTCAACATCACTGACTAGAACTAAAGAGTCAAAACTAAAAAATACCAAATCTAAAAGTCTACAGTTCAGTGTTTTTTTCTAATAACACAGGAAACACAAACTATTGAAGTTTCCTCCAAACAGGAAACACAGACTACTGAAGTTTTTAACCTAAAAACATTGCATTCTGGTACCACCGTACCAATAAACTAAAGTCCCTAAATTGTACTCCATTGCATTCATGAGCATCCTGCACAAAGGAGATGTCATTTTCACTTGAGAAACAAGTAGATTTGCAGAAGTCTAGTAGGGTTGTTCTCCAGCCTCTATAAAAATAGCATCATCTCTGCATATCTAGATGAGGAAAAAGCAAGTCTTTGATTTCCTAATACCACTAAACTTTAATGAAAAACAATGAAAATACATATATCAGTGTTTAAAGAGGCACCTGCATATTAATTGTAATTTTGAAAGACTGGTTTCTATCCAAGGTTTTTCAAAACACTATCCATTTTGGATGCTCTCATTCTGCAGTTCCTGACTTTTGCCCCTCTAGCAGGGGTTGACATCTCACAGCTAAAGTGGACTAGACATTTTAAAAACAGACCAAGCAATAAAGCAGAGATGAGAAGGATCTTGTACCCTTCTACAAATTCTGCAGTCTTCATCAAAGACAACTTTTCAGTAAAACTTAAGCTGTGATGATTTCTCCTGTTTCTCTTATATCATCTGAGCATTTTTTACTGAAAACTTATTATCAAGCTTCTGGATATTCCCCTCCTGCAAGGGATTAGGTGTCTGAGCTGCTGCTGTCTGGAGCTCACCCATCCCTACACCCACGCAGCACTGAGGGCATGTTTACAGCACAGGCCTTGAAAGCAGTCCAGCCTTGTTTAGAAGGTCATGTCCTTGGATTTATAAACCTCACCTCTTAAGGAGAGCACACCATTAGCATTCCCAGGCCACTTCTGCTCCTAAGGGAATCTCAGTGTGAGCCCTCTGCTGTGCTCCACTGAGTTGCAAGGACAAGGTAGCTCAGTCTGCTTGAGCAACACCTGAGCAACACTTTGTTCAAGCCTGCACCACTGGGGCCAGCAGACCTTGTCTGCAGGCACAGCTTTAGCAACAGCACAGCCCACCTGCTCTGCTGATACTGGGCAAGCAGCTGTGTTCCCATGTTGGGGCTTGAGGTTCACTTCCACTCTCACTTTCCAGGCTGCAAACCACCCCATCAACCACCCCTGAGGTGACCACATGCAAATTGCTGGCACCAAGAGTTCACCACTTAGCTTATCTCTTCTTCCCCTTCTCTCAAAAATGTTAGTCCAGCTGGGGCTGTGTCACTCAGCAGTGTGTTACATCTCTGCAGAGGAACCCTGAGTCTCTTTCCTTTCTGAAAGGAATAGGCTTGAAGGAATAAAATTGCCATGGCTTTTCTAGCAAGATTGCTTGATAAAGGGTGTCAGCTCCACAGTACCTGTGCCTTGTTCTGCCAAAAATGTGAGGTTACAGCCTACAGAAAAAAATCTTCCATTTGTGGTTGCAAGGTATCCTCACAGCAACCTAAGAGAGGTAGAGAAGAAGTTCCCCACACCAGTGGCTCCTGGTAATGCTTCTAAACATACAAATGGAAGAATCTGTGAGTCAGTGTATCTGGTAAATATTAGTGTTTTCTCTCTTTTCCTCACTTTCAAACTGATCAATCAAAACAAGGAGCTCAAGGAACAAGAGATCCCCCCACAAATGAGAAAATAGAAGATCAGAAGTCCAAGCCTCTTCCTTTTTCCAGCAACACCTTTCATGGCTCTTCATGTGTAAGTGAGAAGTAGCTGTATTGTAAAAGCAAACTCCTGTGGAAAATGAATGGTAGGAACATTTGTCCTCTGCAATGGAAAAATTAGGTAGTGAGGGAGTTCTTGTGCCTGGTTTGTATCACAAAAAAAAAAAACAAACCAAAAAAGCAGAGAGAGGGGCCAGTGACAGCTCCACTCCTCTGGCATGGATAAAAGGAGTCTAGTTTGATATGTGATATTGAGGGATATTTCCTTGTAGCCTCCAAACCAGAGGAGTTCTTGTTAAGCTCTTGGAGATAATCCACTGCAGAGCAGTAGGAAATCTTGCATCAGAACCTAGAAAATTTGAGGTTGAAAGTTTTATCTCTTGCCTGTGTTTAATAAGATGAGCAATTCTGGATTCTAGGTTTTGCAATATGCCAAGCACATTCTCTCTCCTTTGTTATATATCCCAGGGAAAGGGAAAGGATGTGGGTGAAATTAGGAATATTCCTCTCAGGTAATGAGGAGACTGTTTGGATGCATGAGTGATAGCCTTGGTATAGGAACAAGGGAAACTAAAGAGAAATCTAATTTTTTTCTGGAATGGGCAAACAATTCATGTTACTCTAATTGAATTATTGCAGTAAGGGACAACTTGAGTTGAAGCCTAAGTACAAATTATTCTTGTTTTTCTCTCCACAAATAGCATTGCTGGTTTTAAATATTATGTCCCAGTTGCACTGTTACATTTGTAGGACTCTGCTATTCAATGTTGTTATTCTCCTCAATTCCTGCCAGGAGTTTTGGGTTTCGGATTCAGTGGAGCCCATCTGAAAATCTGTAGTTCCTCATTGCTGCTCAGCTGGCCTGATTTCATTGTGTCTGGTCCTGCCTGAGACTCAGCCTTAAGAGCTGGCAAGCTGAGAAATCAGGCCAAGGAGAACTTGAAGCTGCAGCAGGGCAAATAGCTGCAGTCACTAGGAATTTAAGATGAAGAAAAAGAAGAGAAATAAGGCTAGGTCCCAGGAACATCTGAGTTATGAAGTCCATGTCATCCAAACAAGAAATCATGGCACAATGGAACATTGTCCCACAGTCCCATGATCTGTGAGACATAAGACCAAAGATCTACTGCCTCTCTTTATCAAAACACTTGCATCCCAGCATGTCCTACTGAGAATTAAACCAGGAAAGTCCTGTGACTGCTGTTAGACAAGCAAGTCATGCAAGGCAAGCACAGCTCCCTCTGGACTCTCACTGCACCAGCTTTAGTAAGCAACAATGGAGATAGTAATACCCTTTCACCTCTGGAGTTTCAATTGCAATTTTTTAATTCTCAGTGTTGGGAAGGATTGAGACTTGGATTAAAAATTTAAAAATTACTCCTCACACAAAATTAGATGTTAGTTACTATTCAGTGGAAACTTGCTCAGTGGCATGACTTTTTCAGCTCTATTATGGCCAGCTTCTATGGCCATTAAAACAGTCCTTTGGGGTCTAGCCAGTATCTGATACCTGACAGTGCACCGAACTTCATGCAGAGCAAAGACAAATCCACAGCTGTGCTGCAGGAGGGCACTCTCCAGCAGGGACTGCCCAAGGCAGAGAAGCTGCCTTTTTAATATGCTCAGGGAAATATTTATTTTGTTTTTCTTTTCTTAAACTTACTAAAGACTGGAGTGCAAGGCACCTGAACATGGCAATAACCAAGGAGTTAACACAGGGATAACACAAGAGTATCTTTGAGCATCATGTTCTCATGACTGGATACACCTCCTCTTTTGTCCATCTGCCATTCCCATCCGTGAATGCAGAGAAAAATGCCACCTTCCCAAATCTCTGCTGGGATTGTCAGGAACACAAATTTACCTTCCTCAAATATTTGGTCTGCTGTATTTAACAAGGCCTTAATCTTTATCGCCAGTGGTAAAATGTGCTGGGATTCATACTATCTGGCAATCATTTAATCTAGCTTCACCTTCATTTTCTACTTTATCTTGATGTAACCTGTTCTGTGACAAGGGTATTGGGCACCTTTTCCTTTCCAGAGCCTGTGGACTGCAATGCCATGGCTTCTTCCACTGCCACATGTGCAGTGGGGTCCTGCTCCTGCTCTGCAAGTCTGTCTTTCACCACCATCTAGACCTCATTTTGCTCTATGCCAGTGGTTTTTTTCATACAAAAGAAGCCTTTTGCTCCATATGACATCTGCTCTGAATAGGCTGACAGCAGACAAGTTTGTGAATGTGTATTTATGTAGGTGCACATCACAGAAACACGTCTGAATAACCACTGCAGGTAAGGTGCAGTTTAACACACGACATGAGTTTTGCCCACTCAGGAGTTCACCACCCCTTGTCGGCCCCACTCAGCACAGTGCTTTTCCTCCCTTTCCCATCTGCCACAACCTCTCCTGCGTGTTTCCCATCTGCCCCACATACCCTGTGCTGCAGAGAGCATGCAAGAGTCAGACTCCATATGAGATGACAGCACAGAGGGGCAGGCTCTGCAAATTTCACCCTGTCTAGCCCAATCTTGTTCATGCAATCAAGAGCTACTCATTCTCCTGCAGCCCCAAATGGCTTGGCACTGGCAGCACCTTCCATCCCAGGTGCCCCAGGAACCCCTCACATCCACCTAACCTGCTTGCCCCAGCATGCACACCGATGCAGGGCAGCGATCTTCCAGCCCCACCCAGGGCAAGAGCTGATAAAAAGCCTCTCCCTGCTGCTGGCTGCCCAGTCCCAGGGCTGGGGAACTCCAGGGATCCACAAGTGTTCGGCACCTGCTGCCTACCCCAGCTCCCAGCCGCTGCCTGGCCAGCCCTGTTCTCCCTCTTGGCTGCGGGAAGCAGCCGCTGAAAGGCGATCTGCCTGACCTGATGTGAAAGGGATTTCACTGGTGTTAGGACTCTTGATGACAGGGGGAGGGAGGATCGAAATGAGCTCCTTCCATCTTTCTGATGCAAAATGAGTGCAGACACATTGCTTTAATATCTTCTTTGTAATTCATTTCCTCCAGCAAAGACTGAAGACTTAATGCTTTGTCTCTGGGTTTATGCCAGCAAACTACTTGCAAACTGACCCATCTGGAATAGGCAAGGGTCATTAGTAGTTCTGATCCAGCTCTGTGTCCTCTCCAAGATGGGCATTAGCCCTGAATGAGTATTGAGAGTGAATCTGCACCTTTAAGAGGTGATTTAACTGCAATACAACAGCCTTTACCTTTTCTCATCACTAAGACCTTATCTTTCTCAGACTGTGTCCTGATGCCTTTTCTGCCACCAGTAAGGAGCCAGTCGAGTCTGTGAATATGAATGGTTTCAGCATAACCCCACAGTAACAAACCTCAGCTGCTGCTCCCAGTAGGCAGCATCAGTGCCTGTAGCTTCAGGTTCAGCAAAGATCTCTGCATGGAGGGACAAAACTGCTTGGGCTGGAAGGGTCAATTCTGCTTGAAAAGTGCCAACCACCTCTCTCACCTCCAGAAGGAAACCCAAAGACCTAGGCTCAGAGATTGCCAGGTCTTCTTTGCAGAGCCTTCCTCCCAGACATTTTATGAGACTGGGATCATACCCAAGCCTGAAAAATCCTTGGGACCAGCATATACCTTAGAGGGAATGAGTAACAAGTCATGACACTGTCTAAGGGATTGCCTGCTTGCAGCTTGCTCCTTGTCGCCAGAGTTCTCCCTGATGGAAGAATTCTTTCCTGTCATGAGCAGAAGGAAAAGGAGACAAGGCCACTGCAACTTTCTTGCTCTTGATGTTGCCACTGAGTATTGCAGATGGGTGATCAAAGTATGCCAAGTTTTCTCCCAAACTTTGCTATTGTTAGGTGGCTCAGTCAGGCATATTGCTCGCTTAATGTAAATTGTATTTGGGGTTTATTTGTGTTCAGGAGCTTGGAGGCCTTTGAGCAAGGTCCTCCTGTAGATGAAAGTCTGTTATTAGTGTTTGTTATATCAAATAACACCTGTAAGCATTATGTAGTGTCAGCACATTTGTCCCTGCAGGGAAAGGAGACTTGGTTGTTCCATCCCAGAGCCAGTGCCATCTGGTTTGGTGCTTACTCAGCGCAGAAAGTACAAAGACTGCACGTTTTCTATTAGAAGGCTTACTGACACTAGGCTCCATTTATGAGTCAGTCTTAGTAAATTGAATTTATTTGGAAATATACATTGCCTCTGAATCAGCTCAAACTGTCTTTTAACTTTATCTGTCTGTGTTATGTATGTTGATGGAAATGTTTAACCCATTTAATTTGGAGTGCTTTCTCCAAGTCCTGATGAAATTGGAGATTGAAACGTTTGTTCATCAGTGCAGATACACCATGCCCAGGCTGGCAGCTAGCCTTTCCTTAAGAAGCTACTTCTGAAATGAAACTCGGGCTAAGAAGAAAATGTTTTGGACCAGATAAGGTCTCCAACTGTCAAAGAGCACTGAAAACTTTTGCAAGGTAGTATTGCCAAATATCATGAGTTCTGTGTATTTCTTAAATTTTCTTACAGTATTTCAATCGTTTTTTGGTTTTTTTTCTGAGACAGTGGGTAGAAAGGACTGTCTTGACTTGAAGACACTATTTTTAAGCCAGTTATGGAGACTGCCCACAACTCCTTTATATCACTGTTCTGAATTTCAGTATTCAGCTCTGTCCCCTACCAGGTGGATGAGCATCGTTACCTCTAATTTACCAACACCTTGTCAGATCATCGCAAAGCCTGATAGTTAGCACATGGTGAAGCCCAGAACACAGCATTGAAGTTCTCATTTTCAGACCTAATTGTGATTTACAAGACTAAGAAATGGCCTTACAAATTGTGCACCCACTACACCCTTTGTACAACCTAGAAATCACTTTGAAATCATGTGGCTGGGTGGATTTTTCTATTTTGCTCTTGACAATATGAACAGTTATTCAAGATTGTGCCGCAGTGAGAAATGGTTCGGTTTTCTCTACCTGTCAAGTTCTAACTCAAGCTCAGGAGTTTTTAATTTTTCTCCTAGATTCACTGGTGGAACCATAAGCTGCTCTGCTAGACTTGAATGCTGCCTTCTAATGCTATCCTTATGCAAGGTTGTTCCACAATAAATGGAAGCTGCCATCCTTGGCAGATCTGAAAACAAAGCAGGCTTCTATTAACATGAAAAATGTCCTTGTCAATAATTTTTCTTCATAACTACTGCAACTCTTCCCTTTAAGGCTTAAACCAACTTCAGCCACAGTAGAAGACTGCTGAAATCAATTCCTGTCAATGAATTCACACCGTTTTGCAAAACTGGTGACACATTATGCCTTTATCTACTCAACGGTTCCCATTGTAAAAAAGGCAAATTTTCTGAAAACCCATCAGTCCTAAGAGGGTGGGCCACACTACCCACTTGTAGCTATTTCCTGAGGTACAGCAAGGACTTTCCTTCCCTCACCATGCAGACTCCTTCAGCGGGTTGTTGAGACACCATAACAGTCAAGTTACTGGAAGTTAACATGTCTTCCCTTGGGCATGTAACTGGATAAAAAAGTGCAGACTTAGCAGTCCTAATTGAGCTGATGAATCTGGTTATCTATGATCTAATGCTGTCATGGGGTGGCTTTACCTTTAAGGTGGTTTTAAGAGCTAAGGAAGTTGAAACTGCTGGTGGCTGATGGGAGTATTTCCTCCTGACCAATTATCAGTCATTTCTATGAATTGATAGCAGTTTTGACCATTAAAAAGCGAATTCAACCTGTGAACACCTCCTTAAGATGTAAAGTCAGAGCACTCATGCTGTTTTTTGTTTCCGGCTTCCAAGAAGGTAACAAGGCTCTGTCTTGGCCTCCTCCTCTTCTCCCCCCCCCCCCACCTCCAGGCCAGACAAGGCCACAGAGGGTGAAAGGAGCGGGGTGGGGGGGGGCAGGAAAGGAAAGCAGAGCCGGCCAGCCTGGTTTAGTTTTCAGTTTCTGCTGCTGGACTGAAACCTGACACCATGAACTCTTGCAGCTTTTCTAAAGCTTTTAATTCTTTTACTACCTGAATAAAACGTACAGATTACTCCTTTGTCCCAGAAGAGACAGAGAGAGAGAGAGACAACATGAAGAAGACATCATAAAACCACCAAAAACAGTAAAGAAAAGAGTTAAGTTTTAGATGGGAAAGAGAGAATAAGGAGATGCTTTACAAGCTGAAATACCTTTCTGTTAAAGCCATGGAAATGGACAATAGTAGTTTAAAAAGACTCCTTTAATTCATGACAGAGTATTTTGGGAGGAATGGAGTGTTCAAAGTGTGGATTTTGAGCAAAAGAAAGAGTAATTGTAATACAGTGAGTTGCTGGAACAAAGTGAAGCGAAGATTTGAGACCATGAGGGCAATGAGAAAACTGTTTCCAGGGAAGCTCACAGAGACAGATGAAGAGGACTTTTGCCTTTGAATAACTCATCCTTAAAATGACATCCCTAGACTCATGGCCCATACACACCTCAGAGTGATGTGAAACGGGAGGAGAAAATCTGATGACAGATTTCCGGGCAGCTGGCATCAGGGCAATAGAAAACTATAACAGAAATAGTTTTCTTGTGAGAAACTCCATAGATTAGCAGAAGGAGACTTCTGTTTCTCTACAAAGACTGATGAAAAGACTGTAGCAAGAATTGGGACTGTTTTTAACCACCAAAGTTCTAAGGTTTTTTGTTTCTATGTTGTCACGTGTACAAAAGAATGGTCAAGTAGTGGGAGATAAAAGGGTTTTCTGGAAGTTTATTCTAGTGTTCTTATTCTTGTAACTTGTTAATAAACTGTCTTTATTCCTTTTAAGTTTTAAGCCTGTTTTGCTCTTGTTCTAATCCATATCTCACAGCAAGAAATAAGTAATTTTTTTAGTTACTGGTTTAAAACCATGACAAATGCATCACAGGATGTCCAATTAAATCTGTCCCAAAACACCTGATTTCTCAATCAAACTGTTATTCTGGTACATGTTATTAAAGCATCTCACTGTTTGAATGTCAGCACTGCTACACAATTATCTCTGTTGCAATTTTAAAATTTATTCCAGTGAAGATTTTTCTTGTACTGGAGGTAGAAGTTAAGGATACAAAAGGCTTTTTGAGTCACGGTTTAGATGTGGTGATGCAATCTGTAGGCTGTCAGTTCTAACTCTGCAAAAGTAGCCTGTTGAGCTGTACAAGGAGATGCTTGGTAGCACTGGTAGCCTCATTTCCAGCCATGTCACAGAAATCAGAGATTTTGATCCCAAAACTTAGATCTCTTCCTGTATTCTGATTTATCCACCAGGTGGATGGAATAAGTGACCCTTTAAAAATTAATTTTTAAGAAGAGTTGTAAAGTGTACTTTGCTGCCCAGGATGATCATCCCCATGGAGTAATATACAGCCTTCATTTTCATTAATAGTGAAACACATGACACAGTGAATTGATGCAAGGTGGGAGTGAATCCCCCTCCCATGTTTCCTATACATGTCCTTTTTACGTGTTTTCTTTGCAGAGGGACACTCCCAAGGAAAAAAACAGCATTTCTTTCACTGGCCTTTCTTAGAAGAAAATTGTGGGATTGAAGGAATTAATGAAATGCCAGATTAGACTGCTGGTGTCCATTAACAGATTCAGTGGCAACCACTACCTTTTCTTCTTAAAGGAAGCTTAAGCATCACACAAAACACCTGTCTAATAGTGCAGTAATGCACAGAAATTAGCTGTGGTGGAAATTTCCTTCTGACCCTCACATGTTTGGCATTGTTCCAGGGAGCACCAGATTTGCTTATCCTAAATATAACCAAATGTTAGTCATAAATGTATTTAATTGGGGTTGGGTTTTTTAAAAATTTATTGTATTGGACTTGCAACTTTCTGTGGTTGACATTTCCACAGCCTGACTGTAAATGAAGGTTTTTGTAAGTCTCATTTTGGATATAGACTGTGTGCCTAAGATTTCAAAAGGAGTTAATATTAGATGTTTAGAAGCCAAATCGGTTGTAGAATCTGTGCATGTATGTGTGCAATTTACTTGTTTTAAAACGGGACAGAGGAAAATTTTGCAAATTTCAGATCTGGAGGAAGCATGGGACCAACTGTTGGACACTCCAGCAGTGCTCCATAGAGTGGTACACATTCTATGAGACACATGTCCAAAAGCACATGTCCGAAACCCCACGGACTCCTCTCCACCAGCTGCAGGAGCCACAGGTCAAGTACAGAGACACACCCAAACAGGACATGCTGCAAACAATACAGTCTAACTTGTAACAAACTAAATTCTGAAAAATTAAGGTATATTTGGTTTTCAGGAGAAGCTACCTCCTAGAAGCCAGAACATCCCTAAAACTCTAGGTACACCTGCATTTTGGAAGAGTCCATGGCTTGGGTGTAATGCAGGGTGATACTAACACCCAAAATGTTTCTCAGATGTTGGTTTCCTTCTCTTCTGATCTCAATTATGGCAGTGCTTGGGACCCCAGTTGATGCTGTATTTCTGAAGCAGGCACTTTCCCTGCACTATGCACATTTTTTAAATAAGCTTGAAGAAAAAAAGCTCAGTGGGAAAAGGGAAAGAGAACACCATGTATCCTATTCCATTCAATTACAGCCAGGGGAAAGCAGAGGGAAAGACAACCTTAAGAAGTCATCTAGCCTGTCCTCCTGCCTGAAGGCAGTGGGTACCATCTCTTAATTTGATACACAATGAACAGAAATTAAATGGGTTGAAGGACTGTTTTTTTTCCCACCAGGACTTACCAAAATAACATTAATTTTCATTTCATGGGTTTAAACCTGATTTAGGCCTCTTCACTGCAAATGGTTGATGCATTTTGCTGATCAAAATCACCAGTCATTTTAATTTTAAAATAATGGCATATCAAAAGACAATTTTTCTTCCTCAAAAAGACAAATTAAAAAGATTGATCTCCATTTACTTTCCTAGAATGTTCTAAATATAGTGAAAAATAGCTTCTCTGACTCCTTCTGTATATTAGACCTAAGCTCAGCCCTTTCTTGTTTCTACTTACAATTGCTCTTAATCATATTTTTTGAGAGATTTTTGGTTTTCTTTTATAAAATTATGTCTTGCTATTTTACCCTTGTACAGTGATATTTTTCTATATAGATCACTTGTGTCTTTTTATGTAACTGAATTTCTTTTCACTGTCATGTCTCTCTTTTCTATTTGTATTTAAACTAGCTTAAAGTTTCTGCTTTCTTTAATTCCTTAACTTGTGCCATTTTATTGCCATGATTAAGTAGCTGTCCCTAGGCAGCAGCAATGAAAATGCAAGCTTTCCCATCACATTCACTTATCTGGTACTTGCTGGAGTTAAGATTAATTATAGTTGTCAGCGCATAACTAAAATCACAAATGTCAATTTCCTCTTTTCACGTTTTTCGCTGTCAGAATAAATTGCATAATCATCACTTAATACCAAGCTCTTGTTACCCTAATAATATGCTGCAGCCAAACGTTTACCAAAGGGAGCCCAAGGAAAACACACGAAACCTGAGAGGGTAAATACAACATGGGAAAGCACAAGTGCGATAAGTCTGGTGCCACAGCTGGACAGAAACCTTCCAGGGGACTCCAGAACTTAACCTTGCTGGCAGTACTTCCATGGGCCACAGCGGTGTTGGGCGTGATTACTTAGAGAATGAACACCTTGGGAGACGGCCTGTGGTACATCTCTTCCTAGAAAAATGGCCAGCAATCAGCCAGAATTTTTCATAGGGATTTGCCAGGGAGAAGTTCTGCAGGTCCAGGAAGAGATCCTGGCTGGAAATGCCTGACAGTAGCCCAAATCTTCAGTGTGAGCAGTTTGTGAGAGCTCACCATTGAATATTTGATCTTACCACCTCCCAAACATCTCAGTGTGCCTGCCACCAGATTTGGTCTCCTGCAGGGATTCGTAGCTTTGCATTTGACAAAATTAGAACATATCTGTAACCAACTGCCATGTCAGCATGTCCTGTTCATGTAGCTCATGTTCTTGATGTACAAACTCCTCTTCTGAGCATGTAGCTAGATCATGGCCCAAAGATGTAAATGGAGAAGCTTATTTCCAAGTTAGGATCCCAGAAATGACATCAATACACAATTAATTTTGTTGCTCTAAACCCCTGCTCAATCCTATCCCACATACTGATGTCAACCCTGACAATCACATACTAGCTGTCCCCATAATCTCTCTTTGTGCTGGTTTTTAGACCTTACTTCTCTGTGTTTTCCATCTTGGTGATGTTAGTCAAAAATCTACTAAAATCTATGTTCCCATGGCCTTTAATAGAGGGCAACTGGAGAAGCAATTGACCCTTGTATCTTTACTCCATGTCCTGCTCAGATAGCAGCTTCCTCTCAGAGGGATTCCTCTCTTCCCTCTAACGTTCCAGGAAGGACTATCAGGAAAGTCATCTGCAGTTGTGGGTACCTGCAGCCGGATGATGTTTGTCACAGTTTTTAACAAACTGAAACACAGTCTTCTCTTTTTATCTTCCTTTAAAAAAAAATAAACAAAAAACAGCAAAACTTCAGAGATTGACTATTAAAAGAAATAAAAATATATATTTAAAAGATAAAATTCAGAATCTCTTTTATGAAAATTCTGTATTTTAGCTTCCAGCTCTTAAGCTGGAGAGTATTTTCAAATCTTGACTCATATTTGTCAGTCCTTTCATTCTCATAATGCTTTCTAAGTGAACTTCCCATTAAAAAAAATTAATTTTAGTATCAAATTCATTCAGAGACTTCAGCACTACAAAGTGGGAGAAATATATGACTTCTGACCTGATATATCAATAGTAGGCTTGTGTGCAAACCAGAATGAAAATACCACTGTAGTCAAGGCCTTTTGGTAAAGTTACTGTTTCCTTTCCAGTTCCTTGGTTTCAGTGAATTTTTTAAGATCAATTGCCATTACTCTTGATTTTAAGGTTGAGTTGCTTGTTTTTTTTATTGTTGTCTGCTGTCTTCAGAAGTTTAAGGTGCCTAATTTCAGGAGCTCTATGCAGGAATTTTTAGGTATGCTTCAGACACCAGTTGTTTCAAAAACTAGACCCATAAAGGGACTTTGCTCATCTTCTGACGTTATGGAAGATATTTGACATCCAAAATACAGGAAACCTCCAAAACTCACTGTCCTTAGAAGAACCTGTTGTCCAGAGCAGACAAGCAGGGTGAAAATCAGAGCAGAGGAGCTGGTGGGGGATTTGCAGAAGGGAACAGGATGTACTGGAGGCTCTATAGCAACAGGAATGTCTGGGTCTGGCCCATGCCCCTCACCTGGCAGCAGCAAGGCATCCTGCAGCCCTTCAGCCGGCAGGGTGACCACCCTGAAAATGTGTGGCTAAACTTCTGCACATTACGTTGCACACAGAAATAAACCCCCAGACCTTGTAAAATCAGATATTTAAGATGCTTGAAAGCCGCTCACTGTCATCCTTGGCTCCTGTGGGTGTCACAGCTCTTCTTCAGAGGCACAGGGCAACGGAGCCCTTAGCAGAGGTACTGGGTGCCAGATGCCTTGTTTTCTTTTTGATTTGGCTGCTTTGACTTTGTTCCAGACCCTTGTGAAGTGCTCTGGGAAGCTGGTATGTGAAAGAAGAGAGCGAGAAGGGTTAGGATGACGCTCTGCAGTGCATGTGCTAACTTCAACTGCCAGCTTTGACTGCTTTCCCACAGACAGCACTCTTCCCAAACCCTTCTCCCCAGTCTCCTAATCCTCCAGCCCTCCCTGAGGGCTGTGGTGTAGCCGAGGCACCAGCAGTGGCGAGACTGGGGAGCCAAGTATTTCCATCCCACCTTCCAACAAGTAGAGCTGGTCCCCTCCTGGCCCCCCATGTGCCCCACAGCCCATCAAACATAGCCTTGTGATTAATGGAAACGGTCAGAGATAAATAGCTGACTGACTCCAGCGCTGGAGGAGCAGATCATGGAATTATTTGAATAGAGGCAGCATATCAAACAGTGTTAACAACTTGGCTTGATGTACTTCCTATGGCTTCTTTTTTTCATAGAAAGCTGTATGCATGCTTTTGGGCACATGTCTACAGGCTGCAGTGCCAGCATAGAGAGGGAACACAGAAAGGATGAGCTTTCTCTTCTGCATTGTGTCAGAAGTAACAAGCTGCCAAGATGAAAAGGGGCCACATGAGATCCCGCTGCTCCTTTCTGGGGCTTGACTGGGGCTCAGAGGCAGCAAAAACCCAGTGTTACTTTGCCCTTTAAAAATGCAAAGTGTGTTTGGTGCAGGAGAGGTACCAATAAAGGGAGGAAGCAGCAGAAAGTGGGTTGTTTTAACTCTCCTAATGAACTACTTCTCCAAGCAGGCTTCTCTAAGGGAATCACGGCTCCCTGAAGACAAACCTCCCTCCCATCATTCTCTTACTTGAGTCACATACTTGAACAATATAATTCATAGTTTGGTTTATTTTCTTTTTTAAAAAAGCTTTTATTTTTTAATGGTGTCAGTCCAAAGCCTTCCATAACAATGGAATCTGTCAATAGCCTCCAGATCTTCTCACACTTCCCACCGAAAGCTCTTTAAACATTTGTAATATTCAAAACTGTGATAATTAGTGTTTTGCCCCTTCTTGGGTGATGTAATTTTCACTGGCTGATACAGTAAGAGTGGCTCAGCATGCTAGCTCTCCAACTAGTGAGTAATACTTTTCTATCTGTAGGAATGATGATGTGTACCATCATCCTCTGCACTGCAAGACAGATCAAGGCCGGGGTCAGCGACGCTGTTTCCTGGCTGGAGAGCTTTCTTTTTTTGCAATAAGGGTAATCACTGGCCAAAAAATGCTACTACTAATTTTTCAGTGTTCCATGTACGCTGTTAAAATCTGTGAAACGCTGGAGACTTGCATGTTTCTTTGTGTATCTCATCCTAACCTGATCTTTTCCAGCAAGCAAGCTGGAAACACATTACATTAGTGCTTTAATTTGCAAAATTACTTGCAAACCAATTCTAGTATTTGTGACCAGCTGTTGATCAGCATATGAATCCTAATCCTAATCCTATTCCTGCTCAATAGAGAAATGGTTTGTTTTCTCATGTAGAACATCAGTGGCACTATGGAGGTTCCTGGATCTCAGCTCTAGCCTCTCTGTAAGGCTGAGGGCAGTGCACAGAGAGTGAAAAAGAGTTACAGACACACAGCCTGGTAGCCATGAGAGCCAAGCTAGCAGGATGTAGGGCCTCCAGCACTGCCAGCCCGTGTGGACAGTTTTATGTGCTGTTCCTCTGCCTCCTGCTTCACAGGCGGGATAAACAGTGTGTGAAAGGAGCCAAGAACACATTTTATATGAACATCATGTACTGAAGGAAACATGTCTCTGCCATATTCCGGCCTTGGTTCCTTTCATAAGAAGTTAGCCACTTGAAAATATTCATTTCTTCCTGGTCTATATTTTATAAGTGTGTCAAGACCCATCTGAAGAGGTCATTAACAACCTAAAGGAGCTCAGTGTCTGCAGCACATACTGGGGAGGAGGCAGATGGCTTCGGAGAGATGTGAGCTCATGCCACCCCAGTGGAGCTATGGGGGCTTTTCCAAGACAGGCAGCTGGGCTGCTGTGCTCTGAGCCCAACAAATATGTCCCCAAGGCCCTTTTCTCACTCTATAGGCTGGTAGCTCTCTCATCCTCTGCAGGTGAGACTGTTCTGGCTCTATCTGTCCTAGGGCATGTGATCTTCCACCCCATCTTTTTGGGCTGCACATTTTGGTGGCTGCAGATGCACTTACAAGATGGGAGCTTACATGCTTTCTAAGCAGTGAAGTTCCGTGGCACCCCTCGCTCCTGGGCCTTCTATTATATGAATAAAGTCCTTATTCAGGGAAAAGGGCCTCCTCTGCTGAGAGCACTTGTTTTTTTTCTGAAAGCGAGGGTCTTTTCTTGTGCAGATGGGCTAAACACAAGGGAAAAGACATATTTTTTGTCAGTTCAAAGTCCAAGTTTTCTGTTTTGGAACAAGGGTTTTTAGCAGTGTATATTGATGTATACATCTAGATTCAATATGAGTACTAGGAAAACCTGTCCTGTTTTGTCTGAGGAGATACCAGGGAGATACTAAATGTTGAATTAGCTTGCTGTTTTGTTTTTTTATTTTTTTGCCTGGAGTTAAATCAATTCCAGACTCTATTAGTTTGAGTAAATGCCCTTGGTCCCATTGCCTGGCTATCCAGAGCTATTGTATAACAACTAATTGGTCTGTATGTCCTCTTCAATAAGGTAAGGCTGCCACAGACACGAGGCTCGTGGAGTCCATACGGGATGCCTGGCTGGGGGGAGCTGCAGCACGAGGGGCATTCAGCGCAGCCCCGGGTGTGGCGTTAACCTCTGCGGGCAGGGGCCTGCAGCAGCCCCCGGGGTGCACACGCAGCTCCTAGGGAAGGGGACTGGGGTGAGGGGAGGCAGGAGGGTGAACAGTTCAGAGAGATTATGAACCAAAAGACAAATAAACACCACCCCCAACCCCAAGCTCCGGGGCTGGTGAAGGTTTAGCTGCGCGTGTTGGGATGCCAGAAGAGGGAAAGCGGGACTTCGGGGGTGGGCTGGGCTGGAAGCAGCCCAGTGGCCATAGCCTGGCAGCAGAGGCACGGAGGCAAGGAGTCAGTGAGGAGCCTGTTGAGCGGCAGGAGTGGAGGAGAGGGCTGTCTGGCCAGCCAAATCCAGCCCAAGGGCTTTGCTGTCACTCCCACAGACAAAACTGCCGTGGCTCTGAGGGTGAGCAGTAAGCAGCCTCTACTCACATAGGAATAGTGCTGAAAACTTATTTGCCACCTCAATGAAGGGAAACATCCCCTCCAGATGTGCTGATGGGACAACAGCAAGGCAGATGACGCTGGTCTGATGGCACAGGATGTGTCCCCCAAAGCCACTCCCTGGGGCTGATCCCAGGCCCTGGGCCAAGGAACATGTCTAAGAGTGTTAGGCTTGGGGGCTGCAAAGGAGGATCCTGTGAATGAGCAGGCCTGCTCAGCTCTTAACCTGAACAGGATTCCATATTAGATTCTTTTCAGAGAGAAGGCTCTGTGGCTGTCCTGGCCCCAGAGGACAGCCCTTCTCTCCCAACAAGACTGTGTCTTGTGAGGGCTTCAGCCTCCCCTCAGGAGATGCTGATGAGAGAATAAGGACAAACATTTTGGCTGCAGGAGGGTTTCCTGATGGGACACTGGGGCAGGGTATTGGCTCACAGGTTTAATAATTGACACCAGTGGTGATTTTGGCTTCCTCGGGGCTTCATTCCCCTGTGAGCCTCCGTACCCACCCTCCAGCACCCTGTAGACGTGGGCCAAAGCTGGACTTGGGCCCAGCACTAGAAGAGGCCCCAGGGCAAAGAACAAGGCGTGCCAGCTAACTCCACCCCTGCACTGGGCTGATACAACATCTCCATGTCCTTTTGCTGCAACATGATGAGAAGATGAATCCAGCATAGCTTTCAGCCCTTTCATGCTGCCATTTCTTTTTCCTCAGACAAGAAACAAAGAGAAGAGATCTGCTGCCACTAATACAGGGGAGGACTGATGCTTTGCCCATCATGAATGATGCTTGAAAGCAGCCACTGCTTTCTCCCACATTTGTTTACCCTGCCATGGATGTCCTTCATCAGTTGTGCTAAATCTGCAATTAATAAATATCAGACAGAGGAATAAAGATGTTATTAATTGGGGAAAAAAATTAAGCTCCCTCATCAAGAACAGTGAGGAGAGGAAGGCTGAGGGAAAAAAGAGGAGGAAGTGGGTATGCCGAGAGCACAGGAAAAGGACAGAGAGAGGGGACAGGCAGTGTGAACAGGAGAAGGAAGAGGCAAGAAGAAGCAGTTGGAGAGGATGAGACACAGGCACAAAGGAAAGGAAACCAAGGAGGACAAAGAGCGGTGTGGGGTAGATGGAGGGAACGGCATAAATGCGTTTGCAGAAGAGCACTAATTCTTGGAATATGCCAGTCCCTTAAATCACTGCCACAGGAGGGGAGACATCCAAGGCTGGGGAGCCCCACGGACTCTGGGTGACAGGCCCATGGTCTTTCCTCAATAAGAGACTGAGCAGAGACGGGAAAGCTTGAATCGCTGCACCTCCTCTGAGGGCTAACATTTCTCTCCCTCCTTCTTTTCTTTCTTGTCTTAAACTTGAGAAAATCAAAAAAGAAAGCAAGTAAAACAAAAGCTCCTTTGCCTTAATTAAATTACTCAGCCGCCCTCTGGGGTTGACACTGGGGATACATGAGGCTTTTGTGTAATATCTGGAGGAA
Source organism: Poecile atricapillus (assembly GCF_030490865.1). Classification (NCBI taxonomy): domain Eukaryota; kingdom Metazoa; phylum Chordata; class Aves; order Passeriformes; family Paridae; genus Poecile; species Poecile atricapillus. Next base: position 140,776,599 of record NC_081249.1, on the reverse strand, counting down.
TTCTCCCGCCGCCTCCCGCCTCCCCCTGCCCTGTCCTGGGGACAGGCGGGAGGATTTCAAAGGGGAAGGGAAAGGAAGGGGGAGGGGGGTAAGCTAATAGGGATGGGAATTATTCTGTGATGGCTGGAGGGATAAGAGAAAAAAGGGAAGGAAAGTCGCTGCTGAAATTGAAAGCCGATTCCCTGTGCTGGCTCGAGGCAGTGCTCTGACCTGAGGTAACTGCCCTTTTGCCAGAGACACAGGCAAAGTTCAGGGCACAGGGAAAGCTGCATAAATATGAAGTCTTTATCAGGGGGATGATCCGCTGCCTCAGGACCTTCCTGCCCGCTTTGGACGCAGCGTGACGAGGCAAGGCCAGCTCTCCATGGCCACCAGCACTGGGCAGGGCTCGAGGCAGCCTGGCCCCATTGCTGTGCAGCTATGCAGGGGCAGCTGTGGGGCTGTGCCTGAGCAGGGATGCTGCTGGCAGCTGAGCCAGGCCATCCTGAAAGCTCCCAAGAGCATCCCTACTGACCCGGGCAGCAACATCATCATTCCACATCTGCTCCAGCATGCTCCCTGGGTCCCACCAGAAGGTTAGCAGTGGGAAAACCAGCACCCATGAGCAACAGGATTCCTTCAGAGAGGGCACTGATGTTTTTTATCAGTAGGGGCCCCAACCCTATGCAGAGTGTGTCCTGGAGATGCTGCGGCAAATGCACACTCTGCCAGAAGGATTCCTTTTACACTGCTGCCATTGGTGGACTTGTTTGAGATCTGTGGTTTTCTTAGATCCTACATCTTCACCTCTGAAACCTGGGTGAAGGGAGCTTTGTTTTGCACCTTCAGTTTGGCCTGAAAAAAGAAACCCATATCTGTGCTTGAAAGAGAAAGGCAGCCTTCACATTAGGAATTCTCTGCAATGGTAATTGAGTAGTTGAGTCCGTGAGGGACTTGCTGGATCCTTTCCACCATCTCCCCAGCATTGCCCAGGTCCCAGAATCCCCACATCAGGTTTGATCAGTGGCTTTTGGGGAGGTAACTGTGCTGTCTGGAACTGGAGGTGTAACCCATAAACAAGCGAAGGAGTGGGGACTGCATACCAGCACCAGTTCCCTTTTACTTACTGTTGGGAAGGAATATTTCTGGGAACAAAGAACATCTGGGCAGTAGGCTGAAGTGGGCTTTATATGATGAAGCTTGTAATACTGTCCCATCTGGAGAGCAGCTCCAGTGAGCTCTGTGGGGAGATAAGAGACAGAGTCAACCATAAATCCACTCCTTTAAGCATGACAAGTGTGTGCTTCATATTCCAAAGAGAGGAGGGGGAAAAGTAAGTGGAAACATTTTTCTCTGTGCTGAACACACGCAGAGCTCAAAAAAGGCCCGTCCCTCTATAGTGTGATGGGAGGTTGGTAAGCATGGAGCACCCCCAGGGTGCCAACAAGAACAGTCAAAGGCTTTTTCTGCAGTGACAGCTTCATTCCCGAGTGACAGTCAGGCCTGGCAGGGATGCGCAGGAGCTGGAGGATGCTGCCACACACACAAAGCCCCTGTGCAGTTCGAGCTGGAGGTAACTACCACTAGGGCAAGAGAAGGAACCAAAACCTTGGGGCTTCCACCTTGGTGGGGAAATTGGCCTCCCATTTCTCAGAGCTTCTCTGCTGTTTATTACTAACCATGATTTATGGCATTAATAACAAAAGCCTTGCAGATGTGTAAGGCCCAGGTGAGGAATCAGGCTGTGGGCATGGGGGAATAGTATCACTGTTAGGGAAAAAAATAAAAAGGTGTATTATTTCCCCAAGTGGACTCTCAGGGTTCAAATGAGCTCTTGCAGTGTGTGCCCAATGGAGTGGCAGCACATTTCAAATGCACACCTTGCAGATGGCATGTGATGCTCCCTGCCGTGGTCTGCCTCCCCTGCAGCAGTGCGGCCCCACAGTCAGCCCACCCAGGTAACCCATGTCTGGTGAGCACCTGTGTCAGCCAACTTGGAGGAAGGTATAAATACACCCTTGTGTTTATCTAGGATTTCCCACTTACAGCCTTTGGCTTTCAAATAGCCACCCACTTGACAGAGACAAGCAGGCAGCATCCTTGCTTCTGTCCTCTAAATTTCTCCTGCAGTTCCTTTTTCCTTCCCTTGCTGTCTATGATTTTCCAGATTAGGTTGTTTGATTGCAATATTTGACTCTCTCTGCAAGTTCTTTTTAGTGTGTTTAAAGAAGTAGATTATTTTAATACACATCCAGATCTTTTGCGGACAGTCTGCCACTGTTCATAAAGAAAAAACATTTGCAGGGCTTCAAAAGAGCACATTGCATGGCACAGTGCCTAGTGCAGAGCTAAACTGCCCTGCTCCCTGCTCCAAGAAACTTCCCATCAGAAAGCACTGGAGATGAAACTGCCTGGGATGGTGGAGGCCAAAACATGGAGAGAAGTGAGGCAGGAGGAAGAATGCCTGGGGCTGAGGTAGGCATTGATGCACTGCTCCTTCTACAATTTGTGTCAGGAATGATCAGTTGTACCTGGAAGGCTGGTTGTACCACATAGGGAGCAAGATGAGTTGTCAACATTTGAGTAAGAAAATATCACAAGTAAGGGGCTTCAAGGGAGGACTGTCCTTGAGAAGTCAGTCACAGGTGACATTTGGGGCAGAGGCATGGATGATGTCATGGGGACTGCATCATGATCACATCTTTTGTGCCTTTGTTCACATTGTCTCTGTGCCATTTATAAAAGTCATCTAGCTACACCTGGACCCAAAGGAATAGAAAACTCTCAGCTTGCATATCTGTCTGAAGTGAAAGTCAGTTATTTATGTACCAGAATGTGCTGTCTGGATCTTGCACCCCAGGCTGACAATAACTCAAGCACCACTTTTCTTGGCTTTTAGTTACTAAAAAGTAGGATTTAGCATAAAATGTGCTTTGTGCTGGCCCATGACAGAGATGTTATTTTCATTCTCTTCTCCCTAAACTATATTTTCCTATAGAAAAAAGGGGCAAATAAAAAGCACAAGTAAGAGGAAAATTAGGAAACATGCTTCTTCCCTGCAGAGTGCTGTCCTCATCTGATCCACACCCCACTTTAGTTCTTCCTTCTGCCATCTCTCCCCAGTCCATGGCAAAAACATCAAAGATGTTTTCTAGGAGCTGGCTTGTGTGTGTGTGTCTGTGTAAAAGGGAGAGAGGGAGACCATTTCAGACACAGGTTATTTATTAGAGGTTTAATATTGTTCTATATAGAAATTAAATGGAACAGCATTCAGATGTGCCATTAAAATTTACTGCTTCTTGCTATTTAAAACCCACATAATCATTTCAAGTAACACTGATTAGGGCCTTGCAAGAAGTGAAAAAAACCCAACCAAGTCAACTCAGGCATCACCACAATGTCTCCACCTAATAGCTGCTTTATTAACACAAGTCTGGAAGCAGGACTGCCTTGTGCTAAATTTATTTATTTTCCATTTAAACATCACTTTTCTGTTGGGTTTCTTTTCTAAACCATTTGCATGATGACCACTTCCTTCTTGACAGACTGCCTGACTCTATGGTATTTAATGTTTCACTGATATAAACATGTTCATTTCCCCAAAAGTGTGATTTTTTTTTTTTTGTCTTTATAGATTTGACTTTTGTATTTTGTTCTCAGCTTGTTCTTCCTGGAGTGAATGTGCCTGAATGCACATATGTTCAAATGCATCCACACAAAACACATGGTGTGTCACCCTCTTCCCTTTCTATTTCTTTTATTTACACACATATATATATACCTCCTCCCAGCACTTTATTTCATATCCATTCCTAAATATATGTTCATATACACAAATGCATGTGAAAAACTTGTAGTTTTTAAACAAAGCTGGGCTCCTTTCATTGTCCATGCCTTGAAACCCAGGAAAGTTCTTACAAACTACTTAAGGTTTGGATTCTGGAGCTGTTTCATTGGTGGTTTTGCAGATGTATTAATAAGAAGGCAGGAAAGCTATATTGACCTATGTGGTAAATGTGTATTTGCTTCAATTATTGATCCTGGTGTTCAAATTACAACATATTGCTTTAGATCACCATTCAGTCTCCTTAGCTGGAGTCCTTTCACAGTACCAAGTGAGAAGGCCATGTTTGTATGATGGGTTTAGCCCAGAAACTCAGGAACAGGTGGGGATGGTGGTGACTTTGAAAAACATGCTGGAGGTCATTCACATAATTATTATCTCATACGTGGGTCCTTATGAAGATCATCATATGGTGATCTGGAGATTGTGAGTTGGATAAAGTAGATACATAAAGGCTGCATCTTACAATATCTGTTTACTGACACTGCACTAATCAGGAAGATGATGTAATGTACTCCTGCCAGACAAACACTAAGATGTTTTTCACATACATTTTGTTAATATTAAGGCAAACACTCCTGGATTCACTGCCATCGCATATGACTGGAAGAGAATAAAAAGGAGACTGCCCAGAAGTGTAAGCCATAAAAAAAGCAGCCTGGTGGAGGCTCTGAAGCATTATCCCGTCCAGTTTCCTATGCCGGGGGAAGGCAGGCTATTTCTGTGTCCTTCCTGACAAACAGCTGTCCAACTGTTTCCATAGAAGTTGCAGCAGTAGAAGTTCTGCAGCTTCCTCAAGCAGTTTACAGGTATACTTTGCTACCCTCTCTTCTGGAAAGATTTAACCCAAACATCTGTCTCAAAAAAATCAACACAGTCCTGTTCATTTTCATATTTATGTCCCTGTTGGACAAAACAACTGGGAAGAGCATTTGAAGACAGACAGGAACTGAGAAATCAGAGGGTTTCATCTTGTCTGAAGACCAAAAGAGGAGGTAGCCTGAGGAGGTCTGCCCAGAGCAAGCTGTTCCTGCAGTAGGGGTAGGTGAAGTGTTGACAAGGTTAATGGTTCCCCCAAAATTAGCTTTAAAAGTCTTCATTGAAAGGAACATAGTCTCTAGGATGGACTATTAACACAGTCTTCTTGCATGGATAAATAAAGCTTCAAGGAAGTTAGATACAGAAAAGTAATAAGTAAGTGTTTTCCAAATGACTCCTACACCTTCCAACTTCCTCTACACCTGACATGCCTTGCTTGAGAGCTAGAAAAACGGGTGAGGAGGTGTCAGGTGGCTAGTCAGCATTTCATTGCTTTCACTTGGGTTTTATGGTGGGTTTTTTTGGGGTTCCTTTTTGTAACTTTGTTTCCAAGTTCATAACCAACAAACTAACTCCTCACTTTGCCAGAAGTTGTCTTTTTTATACATAAGCTTGCTGGTTTTTTAACTGAATGGAAGGGTGCATAGTAAGAGCAGCTTCTATTTCCTCAGCCATGGTCAGACAAGCAGCAGATGCTGTCAGAAGCAGCCCTGGCTGCCTGAAGCCTCGGGAGATCTTGGAGTCATAGTACATTGGGAAGCATTTACTTTCAGGATGCTCAAAGGAGACTGATGGTTATCCTGCCAGGTGTAACCTGAGGCCCTTTCAGCGGGAGTGTCTGTGAGACGACCCACTGGCTGATGCACCCCGCACCAAGGAAGATCACCCATGACTGCCCTTTGAATGAGAAACCAACTGTGAAGAAGCTCAGTCAAGCTCACTTACACTTTTGCTCACCCTTGAGTTTCTCTCTAGCCTGGTCTTTGCATTTCCTCAAACATGGTTTGAAACTCATTCCTGACCTCAGTAGAAACACATGCTTTATCCATCATATTGATCCAGTTTACAGAAAAATAATATTTTACAAAATATGGAAGCTTTAAATGCTGGTGTCCTCTGTGCTTCCCCACTGGAGTAAGTGACCTCCCACCTTGGTTTCCCTAGTGACAAAGCAGACAGTGCAGGCTGGGGACAAGCCAGCTGCTCAGAACTGACTGATGCTAGTCCAAGGTGTGCTGTTCATCTCAACCTCCTTTCATTTGTCTGCACTCAGTAGAGCAAAAGAGCAGCACTACATACAGCTAGTATCATGGTAGGGATTTGCAACATGATGCCTCAGCACCACAGCTGGAACCACATCAGTTAATTTGGTGATTAGTTTGTCCTGCTAAATGTCACCATCATGCGATGGTGTTGCATTATGACTGCTCATTTTTGGCATATAGCCTCCTCTATAGCCTCAATATCTTCTCGAATATAAGTCAGGTGAAGCTACTTCAGGTAGTGAAGCTGCTTCACAGGTGAAGTGGATAATGGGATGGATGGCAGCACTGATGGAAGATTATCTGCTGGGCCAACAGTGTGCCAACACCTTCACGAGGCTTTCCTTACAGAGAATTCCAATCACCACATCTCTATAATAACATATGCAAAAATACTTTGGTAACATTTTCATCTGTCCGGAAAAAAATTGCCCTTCTGCTCACCAACTCTTCCTCAGAGTTAATTTTGTTTAATGAAATAGAATTTTCAAACATACATATTTTAAAATGCATATTCAATACATTTCTCTCACGCCTCGTTTTTTTCTCTGAAGCTTGACACATGAGAATGGTGCATTGATCCATGGATTAAACTTAGTTACCTTGGCTAGAAATTGGGCCTTGAGTGCCAAGATAACCAGGTCAAAGAGGGAAAAGCATGAATATTAAAAAAACACAATGTTTGACTGACAAAAGCAATTTTGAAGAGATGTGCAGGGTAAGGGGATGTGAGGAGGAGAGCCCTGGTTTACACTGAAAAAGTCTGTTATGTAATTTAAACATTGTAACTGTTGGTTTTTCTTCACCACCCACTGTTTTGCCCAGATGGAATAGCCTGAGGAGGGTATTTAATACTTGGAGTCGCTGGAGAGCTCTAGGCCTAGTGCTGATGGGAGCAGATTTCTGTCTGCTGCTGAGAGTCCCCACTGCCACCCAGCATGCAAGGCAGGGGAGCTGGTGCCATGAGGACGGTTCTGCCCCATGAGCCAGAGGAAGGGCAGCACCAGCAGAAGGCCACCTTCCTTCCTTTATCTAACTTCCTTTATCTAACAGCTGCCTTCCTGAGGAAGAGCTCAGGAGGCATTTTCTGAAGAAACACATGCACCCTCATACACCACTTAGAAAGGTCCAGATTTGTCAGAACAATTTCAGTTCCAGAAAATGGCTAATTCCAAAGCCTCTTCTGGTCTGAAGACCAGAACTCTGACGAGAAACAATGGTCATCCTATCCTCTTTTGGCATCTCCAGCAGGAAAATGTAGGGATTCTTCCATAGTTCATTGATACAAAACCAAAGTGAAAATCGAAGAAAAACATTTTGGTTGACCAAATCTCTGTTTTTTCTGTGGGTTGTAGGCATGCAGAGATATCAGAGAGCTTCCTCACCTCAGGACAGAAGGACAGAGCCTGTCCATGGATGGTGCCCAGACATCCCTCTCCAGAGGCCCAGGAAACCTTGACAGAAGCAATCCATTTATCTGGAACATTCCTGGTGCTGACTTTTCAAGAGCACCTTCAGAATGCTCTTTACGTCTTGGGTTGCAATACAAGATGTAACCAAGAGTATGTATTCTATTGCCAGCTGTTAAATACAGGTGGGACGGTGTTCTTTATCGCTTCCATGACCCAACCTCCCTCCAGGGGAATATCTTCTGTAAATAGGCCACTGAGTCTCACTGCATGACTGATAAAATGCCATCATCCCATTGGGAGATGCTCCACCCAGGGGGAGGAGCTAAGAATTCCTACCTGGATATAATCTGAGCCTTGGAATACCTCAGGCAGCCTTTCTCCACTGGATTTCCAGAAGAAGACTAGACCCATGTACATCACCAGACCTTCAGAGGAAAACAACAAAACCCCTCTACAAGGGTTGCTTCAACAGAACCACATCTGTCACTCCAGGAGAACTGCAGCTACTATTTTATCAGACTGTTACCGTCATCCTGACCAACAGGGTATCAGGTTGTATTCTGACTCTATCAGTAGTTTGTTTTTTTTGTACTACTGCATTTTTATTTTAATTTTCCTAGTAAAGAACTGTTATTGCTATTCCCATATCTTTGCCTGAGAGCCCCTTGATTTCAAGATTATAATAATTTGGGGGGAGGGGGGGGGGGTGTTTACATTTTTTTCCATTTCAAGGAAAGTTTCCTCCCTCCTTAGCACACACATGTCTCTTCAAACCGAGACACCATTTTTTCACCACCATGTGAAGCCAAAGCTATTGCCAGACAGGAGGGCCTTGTATTACTTTACCTTCAGGAGTGGTTTAGCCTTTGCTGTGAGCTCTTTATCAGTTTCCCTTTGACTTCCTGCACATATATACGAGGACCCACTGCAGAATCATAGGCCCAGGAAAGAAGAGTGATATTACCTTGAAGCAGTAGAAGCCAGCCCATTGTTTTGTTCAGAGGGTTGAAATAGAACTCAAGTGATGCTTTTTTTTTTCTCCTGAGTTTTATTGTACAGGCAGGGTGTTCATGGTTGGAATATGGTGTGGGTATTTGGCTTTGAGTGTGCATTGTGTGCATACATATACTCTTCCTGGGAGACTTCCCAGTCAGGGGCAGGCAGTGAATGGGAGCTGGATTTACTGGTTTTAGTCTCTAAACTGCCACAGCCCCACAGGAATCTAGGAGTCTATTAAGAAATCTTGCAGTACAGGATAACCAGCAGCTCGCATGCAGCAATTTCCAAACACTTACAAGACAAATAACAGAGCAGCCAGGCATGACCAGACCTAAGCTCTGTCAGCCCAGTATCCTGTCAATGTGTAGGTGCAATGCAAGGATGAGGAAACCTACACTAATGGTTATAAATATTAATGGTATGGTGAAGGACTGACATTTGTAAGCAGATGAAGAAATACGTATCTCAATCCCACTAACCTGGTCAGCTAAATCAGCATCATTTGGAATGCCTAATTCTCTCCTCTAAGGGAGTCAAGAATTGTCCTCCTGACTATGTTATTGGTGTAGTACAAAGGCACAACACCATTGAGGCAAAATAGTTAAGAAAAAGTTTAGACCAGGATATATGTTTCTGTGAGCAAAAGTAACTATTACATTATGTTTTAAGAAGCTAAGAGGATTTGCTTAATAAAGGTGTTGAAGACTAGATGCAGGTGAGTTTAAGAAAAATACTGATTTGACTTAATGGTTTTCCACATCCTACACATTTCCATCATACCTTTTCATTTACTGAAATAAAGAGATTTTATATATATTTTTTTTCTCTCTATAGGATTGTGGAATTTCCTCAGTAATGTTCAGTTAGGATCAAGGCATTTGCAGCTTCACCAGTATAAGATCTTGACCTCTGTCTTTCACAAGTGCATCAGGCAGCAACATGAAACTTTAAAATGCTGTCACAACACAAGTTTGCAAAGTAGTCTCTCTGTGAGCATTGATAAAAAAGACCTCCAGCCATTCCAGGACTGCAATCTTTTGTACACTAAAATGACAATTGCCATTGAGCTTGGCAATAAACTTGGCTGAATAAGTCAGACCTCATTTCAGCCCACAGATCTTGGATCTCCAAATGACCGCTTGCCAGATTTTCATCTGTTTCCTCTATGGGGAATGTGGAGTCCTTTTCAAACCCTTTGAGCTTAGTTTTTCTTCTCCTCTTGGCTTTGCTGCCAGATGATAAAGATTTAATTTTTTTATTACCATTACAATCCATCTGGTTTTGAGCACAGAAGCAAGCTGAGCTTTCAGAGTAGCTTCTGTTCCTAAGAGAAAATTGTTTTCACCTATCCTAGTCTGCTTCTCTCTTGGGCACAAAATACACTTAATAGTGGGGGTTATCCTTGCTCTCCCCATGCCCCAGATCTCACCTGTATTGCAGCATGTTCTTGAAAACAGAGAAGGATGTCTCTTGTTCTCCTCATTCGTCAGCCCAGGGGACTCTAACATGGAAAGTTTCCATTTTATCTTCAGTCTGAATTTATGCTTGGTTTGGTTTAGAGTGATATGGAGATGAAGAGCAGTCCCAAGTACCACTGTCCAGATGCCACAAAAAAAACAGTGTTGCCATTACCTCTAGTAAGCCTCAGCTTCCTGCTAACCTCCTCTGCAATCTAGTGACAATACATTGACTTGGTGGCAAAACCTGTGCTTGCTACAGATATGGTGGGCTCTTTTTCATGAAAACAAGGGTATTAGCTGTGCTGATGCATATTGCTCCTGTCAAATTTTTTTCTGCAGTGCAGGCAAAGCATGGGCTATTATTTACTCCTCTTGTGCATTGTTAGAAAAAATATTACATCCCAAAGCTGGCTTCTTTCCACTGATGTCTGAAATAGCCAAAGAATTTCCCTTGCCCTCTGTTTCTAAGAGCTCTGTGATCTCTGGATGAAAGCTCCTAGATATATGTGAGTTAATTAATCTTACCAAACCAAGCTCTTCAGTCATCAAAAAGTTCTCACTCGTCAGTTGTGCACCTCTCTGTGGAATATCAAACTTTCTTCGCTTTCTAGTACAGCTCCAGAGGCAGTATTTCTCTAGAATAAGAGCACACAATATTTTAAGTAAGTTTTCTCTGGTATTTGCAATGCCTAATATTAGAGGCCTCTGTAACAAATGACAGGACTACCAGATACTTCAGTGAGGTTATTCCATAGTAATCAGGCATACTCAAGATCTAGAAATTCTGATATTAATATTAGCAAAGTGTATAGGAAAAACCATAGGCAGATGTTCCTGATGAGATATCAGTGCTTCACAAATACAGCCCAGCAGTGTGCATTTTTACCTTTCAGTTCATATGCCCATTTCATCCATAGCTGTAGAACTTTCTGCAAGCAGAGTTGATACTGAGGGTTTAAAGGTCAGAACTAAAAATCCAGACACTTTTCTGACCAGGCTGCAAAAGCAATAAAGAGTGAAAACATGAGAAAAACGTTCTCAGCTCATAGCTTACCTGCTCCAGGGGTTTGGTAGGAGTTGGATTGAGGGGATAAAAGAGAGTGGAAGAGACCCAGGGCTGGGGCTCAGAGCTGGAAAAAGAAACAACAGCGAAAAGGTCAATGTTCAGATGATGGTATCACATCCTCCTTTCATCCCTGAGGTTCACACGAAGGCCGGGATCCTTGCTTTGCTTTACTTTGGGGAAAACTCTTGCTTTATTTGTTCATGTTGAACTGCTATCAGAGCTCAATGTCTCAGTGTTGTGTTTTAATAACATCAGTTTCCCTGGACCAGATACATATGAAGCCGGTTAGACGATTCTATAAACAATGGATCCAAGTCACGCAATGCAACATTTCTGATTGCAAGATAACCTTTCCAAGGGTGAAGTTAGCGAGGTGAGGGGTTGGATTCCTCAGCCAGGCACGAAGGGAGACCTTCAGTGTTCAGAGTTGCTCCAGTGGGACAAGGATCCTCTTCTTTTGGGGGAACAGCTCCCTGGTTTGTTTTTCTACTCCCCAGTCAGAACACTGGGTGACTTTTCTGAATTCTGGCTGCCTGGAGCATACTTTGTTGACAGTTCATTTAAGGAGATCTGCACAGAATATTTTCTTTGAAATCGGTTGAGAAGAGGAGTTACACTGAAGTTTTAGTGAGTGCTTCATTTTTATTTTGGAGTTTAAAAAAGAGCAACACTTGTGGGAAGATGTTTCCAAACCAAGAAATGGGAAGGTTCACTGAACATAGTATGGGAAAGGTCAGAAAGGAAGAGAGGATGGAATCAGCCAGATGGAGATTTTGGAAAAGCTTCTCTCAATTTCTAGTATTTCTAGTTATTTGTTGGTGAAGATATTAGATTCTAACATGTATTTTAATCCAATATAAAATGCATGTGAAGTTTGATTTTTTTTTTTTTCTTTCTTTAGTACATAACACGAGGGAAAACCTCAAATTGTCAACCTGTAGCTTTACCTTCACCAGCTGATGAGCATGGTTACCACCACGTGTGAAGGAGTCTGGCCTTCACATTGATAAACAGCACCAGTTTAGCACCTACAAATACTCTAACTGGATGTCCTGGCATGAGACCCATTCCTACACTTTTCTTAGGAGAATGATGCCCTGGAGGTTTTTTGTGTTCTTTTAAATGGATAACCACACACGAGCTGAATACAGAGACATGCAGGCTTTATTCTTTTCTTCCTGTAGCAAAGTTTGTGTACAAAACTACATAGGTCATGAGATGCTGATGTGGTTTCTTTCATTATTCAAGTCCTTGTCTGATGGTGTTAACTTCAGATACATTTGTGGAGTGTAAATCACTGTGAAAACAGCCTTTCACTGCAGCTAAATGGGTGGTTCTCAAAGTGAACATGGACTTTTTTCTTCAGGTACCAGAAGCAGTCTTGACATTATGGCATAGGGCTTCATCCTTCCTGTGGGCTGATTGACTCTCTCTCCATGTGTTTAGAGGAGACTGGATAGGGGACTTTGATTCATTTCATAAAATTGGAGATTTAGGTCTTCAGCTTAATCCTGAAGTATAAATTTTCAGACCAGAGATTACAGTTGTAGTCCATTTTTTTTTGGCTATAACCCATAAATAATTTAAGTTGATCTTTAACCTAACGCTCATCTCCATAACTCTCATCATTTTAACTTGTGGTATCCAAGATTCATTCAGGGAAAAGCTTCATTCATCTAAAGCAATGGGGGGGCATCAAGGGGAGGCTAGACAGCAAATTCAAGTTGTTAGTCTCTCCCAACATCCTCTAAAACAAACTCTCATGCACATGCACAAGAAGATAGGGGAATAGACACCTTGAATGGTTTCCTAATTCAAGGGATGGTCTGGAGTAGGATTACAACCATGGGGTATTCCAGACCCTGTCTAAGTTACCAGTGTCATGGTTGGCTGACAGATGTGGCCATGGAGCAACCAGTTGATTCTGCCAGGCTTGGTGACAATTCCTCTGCAGATAAAGTGCCAGTTGGCAGCAAGTGGCACATGGATGCAAGCGACTGCCTGCTGCATCTTGTCAGCTTCTACTTTATGTTGTGGAGAACAGCTCATATTGCTCAATAGTCAGGATCTCATATAACAGCTCAGGCTGCACTGGATTATCAAGCTGTTCCATGCACAGAGAGTCAAAAGAGGACACAGTTCTAGCTGCACAGACCGCCCTTGTGAACTGGGTTGCTGTATTTTAGATCACTGATTATCCTACTAAAGTAAATCACCGGCCCATCCCTCTGTGCATATAGCTGTCTGTCTGCTTTTCCATACAGAAAAAGAGCTAACATCTGACATATGTTTGTGGAAGATTTCTTTAATTAAACAAAAATTAATTGATATAATGAGAGTTCATTTACAGTTTACAGTGGTTTATGCATATACATATAAAGCTGGGTTTTAGAAAAGGCTCTGGCTGAGTATCCAGGGGGATTAAATTCTCAGCTTTGCTATAGGCCTCCTGTTTAAACCCAGGCCAATCATGCAAAGACAGATCTGTGAGGTATCAAGGTATTTGATACTTAAATATCTATTGATTTCTTCTGTTATCAGGGCTATGATACCTTTCTGTCTCAATTTTTCCACCTGTAAAAGGGAGAGAACTGAAGGTCTCTTCACACACTGTGGCTGGAGCATTTGTTTAATGCAAAGGATACTTTTGACTCTGCTTCAGTATAGCAGCAAGAGAAATTGGATCTTGTTCCCAGTTATGATCTTTTGAGTACTACTGTGCTGTGAATAAAAATAACCCTTAATGCAGAAAGAGTGACATCTACACTGACACTTAAACTAACACACTCTCTGTTTGTTTGTTACTTAATTTTGTGAGTGGATTGTTTTTTTCTCGGAATACTTGTATATTCCCCCTAGCTATGATACTGCTCTCCAGCTGCAATGTTTAACAATGGGAAGATCCCTGACCTTTTGTCCTGACCCAATACTAACTGACTGGATTATTTTAACAAGAGGAAAAGTAAGTTTTCCCACTTCCTTCTCAGTTTAAGCCTTGTGTAAGAGTCATGGTCTCTGTTGAACTCTTTCTGTCTCTCCCTTTTTCTCCTCCCAGCTTTTTGCTGAGCCAAATAGTCTTTTCCACATGACATTATGCTCCATTGGTTTATAGTTTTTTGTAAAAACCAATATCCAGCACTGCCAGTGAGCATTAATTATTGCCTCAATTATGACACACAATGTTTTTTTGGGTAAAATGAAAGCCACCATCATCAAGAATTCATGACCAGCCCTCTCAGCAAGGACCAGTGATCTATTGGGTAGACATTTTGGAAAGATTCTTCAATCCATAAGTCATGGTATTGATTAAAAGCAAAAGGGGGCTAGCTGTGTTAAAAACAAAACATTCTGTAGCTTTTCCAAGTTAATTATTCAACCACAGAGGCATTCTACCACCCAAGAACTGCACTCACTTTCTTCTTGAATTCTAATGGAAATGTATTTTCAATTCCTTTGCACTGGCCATCTCCTGGGCCAGAGTGGCCAAGATGAACTACAAAAGCTCAACACAAAATGCCTTGCCCAGGAGGACCCTCATTGCCACCTGTTGTTTCTTTGCAAAGGCATTTGGGATGATCCACCATTCTCTGGTACTCAGGACATCCATCCTGATGTGGGAATTCCCAGGTTGCTTCCCCATATCAGGAAATGCCTCTGTATCCTATTTTTCATTAATGTCCTGAAGCCCCTGACCAGACTGACATGCTCAAGCCTGTTTCTTCCCTGACCTCCTTTAGCCTCTAAGAAGCAGAAAAAAGCAGGTGCCACAGCAGGTTCTAGTTTTTCTTCCTGCCTCTTTTATCCCCAAAGGGTTTTAAAGAAGTGGCTGAGCTGTTCCTCAACAGGGACCTGGCCTGCTGTTTAGTCCTGCTGGATTTCAAGCTCTTCTTGCCAGGCTGCCCTGGTGCTCGTTCAAACACATGTCAACACATGCAATATGGACACAATACCCTCATTCCTACGGGCTCCAGGACCCAGCAGAAGAAAGCGCAGGCAGAAGATCAAACATGGAAGGAACAGAAGACAGAGGAGCTGCTGTTGTCGTCTGTGTCTGGAACAGAAAAATGAACACAAGGGAAGAGACAGGGTAGGGGGATAATTACTTTCATCCCAATTTTATTCCCACAATTCCCAACCACTTTTGAAGCCAATTTTCCTTTAATAAAATATACTATTAATGACTCAAGTAGAAGCCTTTTGTGCAAGACAATACTCAGTGCTCCAGACAGAAATATTTTGCCTTCTGCACAACATACATGTATATATATTTATATACATAAATTGAGCTGTGACCATAGCCTGCATTACCCTAGTTTTCAAGTTGAATAAGTTATTTCAAAATATGTTTAACATACTTCCTTTCCTTTCAAACTAATGCTTTCATAGTTCTCCCTCTCTTCTAGTTCTTCTTATCCCTTAAAGAGAAACACAAGCCAAACAGCAAAAAGAACTACATCCCATCATTTCTGGAAGCCATTCATTTGCTATTTCTGTTCATCACAGCTTCAGAATGAAGGAATTTAAAGAGCTACTGATGCCTTTTGTTGGCATATATATCCAATATTGTCTTTCAAGCAGTTTAGACACATCCTTCTTCTCTTTCTTCTTTAACAGCCTGTCAAAGACATAGGCCTAATTAGTTTATTGTGGGTTTGTGTGTGAAGAAGTTATTGAGGGAGCGCCAAGTCAAAAAGTCAAACACAAACTGATTAATTTTCACAATGCACCCCTCTGAGGTGGGGAAGTTCTGACAAATCCACTGGGTGTTCACAGTTATCCTGTGCTCTGCTCACGGAGGCTGGGAGCCATATGGAGAGCAGAGCACTGGCACCACATTTCCCACTTCCCAATGCTCACACTCCGGGTGCTGGGGCTGATGCTGAACTTTGATGCCCACTGAGAGCTCAGCCCATTAGACCTGTCACTTCCTCTTCTCCCACTATCAAATAGAGACACTTCATGACAGCCCTTCCTTGAGGTCAGCTTCCTGAGCACAGCAGAATATGCACAGTTTAGGAGTGTGACACAATCCTTTATTGGCTCACAGAATAGGTAGCTGGGGTTTGATAATCCAGTGGGATAAAAATCCATGTGCACATCTGTGGCAGCGGCCTCAGGGGAGACAAAGAGTTACATTGTCCCACCCCAAACCCCTTGTGAAGGGTGGCCCAGGTGCTCTGATTGGGTTTGAGTCCCTGGGGGGTTCTCCCTTGGTGTGCTTCTACTGGTCCCTGACCCTGAACTCCACCCTCAAAGGTGGAAACCCTCTGTTCTGTCCCTCAAAAACCCCTGCTGTGCCTCTGTTCAATGCTTTCTGTTCTGGACCTGAGTTTGTTCCCATGCTGAATAAATGGTTTCATGAACGGGAGCCTGTCTCAGTTGGTGTTTCATGCTGGTCCCCAGAATCCTGCGGCTTCCTGGACGAGATCCTGAGGTTGCTGACTGCAACACACATCACCCAGATAGGGCACCCAGAGTCCTATCTGACCAGGCAGGCACCAGTCAGGAGAGGTTGGATTGGCCTCTGCAGATCCTGGGAACTCCCTTCCTTGCTCTGTTGTCATCTTTCCCTGGCTTCACTGACAGCAACAATACTATCTCCACACAGGCACACTGAAATCCCTCACAAGCCTCCACAGGGTTTAGTTTTCTTTGCTGGTTTGTTCGTTTGGGGTTTGTATTTTTGTGCTTTACAGTTTCCTACATTTCATGGTAGTGCTTTCCCTATGAATCCTTGAGCAATGTATGAACCCATCTCAATAGTGCTTTCTCTGTCAGTAATTTTACATTTCCCATGTCTCTGCAGGCTTTCTCACAGTTCTTCCTCAGCAGCCTGAATCAAGGTTATGAAGCTGTGTCATATCAGAGCAGGGCTCTGCTCCTTAGCTCACAAGCAGCTGAATCCAGACAGGGTTTACAGAGGGGAGCTACAATGGTTACTTTGGAAGGTCAAAAGGAAATGACTGGGTGGGCTGGTGTTGAAGTCTGGCAAGAGACAGGGCTAGATTGGTGGCTTTTAGTTCAATGAAACTTCCAGAAAAAAGTTCATGAGCCACAGTGGTTCCCATTCCCAACTAAATACAAATTAGACTGACCTTTAAGAGTTTGCTTAGTGTAATGCTGCCCAATGCATTTTCTTGCTTTCTGAGATGCCAGAGAATATCAGGAAGAAGGAAGGTTTATTTCCCCCAATGGTTTTGTGGAACGCCTTCTGAAGCCTTTCAGATCAGCAGTTGTTCGCCTGATCCTAAGCTTAAAACACTGTCCTAAATGATTTCCAAAGGTCCCTTCCAGCACTATTTTGTTTAATTCTGGAAACTCAGAACCTCTTGAATTTCTGTCACTGTTCTATTGCCACCAGCTACATGTCTTCAAGCTCTCAGGACTATCTTTTGTCCCCTAGTATGCTAGCCAAACAGTTTCAATACAACAGAATATTTGTCCAGAAGGGGATTATTGTTCCTGCCACAAAAGGTTATTTGAAGTCACAGCTGCCACAGGAATGAGTTTGATGGTGCTGCAACTTTCAAAGACCTGAATTTATCTCACTTGGAGCTGTTTACAGGCTACAAGTTCCATGAACTTTTGCAGGTGGCAAGGCTAGAGCTCCACCCACTCAAAAAAAACATCTCAAACCCTAATTCTGTGAACTTTAAATTGTGTTTCAATAAAGCTATTTACCCCTCTGCCTTTATCTCTGCTTTTACAAATTCTTCCAATGAAGCTTTTTTTTACAGTTGTGTGCTTATAACAGCTTCAAAACAGACAATGAAATAATATTAAGAAGTGATCACAACACATCCAATTCTACCAACAACTCCTCTGAGCCAAAGTCTCGCCTTTCTTCAGTATAGAATATATAAATATATGTTCAAACTAGTGACTAGGAGGTGAGAGGAGAAGTTATTTCTGTGTTCAAGGAACTGACAAGTGACAACTGACTTTGAGGTCACCTACCTGAAGCTGTGGACCTCAGCCCATGTTTCCATAGGGGGCCCATCAACATACTGGTTTGGCATTGACCACAAGATCACTCACTGGTTTAGCTTTAAACCTCTATACGCTGGGTCAGATTTGCAAGAGCTGGTTTTTGTGGTAGGGCACTGTGCCGCAGCCATCAGCCTCATTTGGATTCAAACAACGTAATGAGACTCGAGGGGTTTATCTGAAATATGAAAACACCATAAATATTCATTTTGAGAAAATCCTGCTCAGACAGGGAGCACAGAGCAGACTGATTTGTGCCCTGCTAATACCATCCGGCTGTGAGTGGGCAGGGAGACCCCAATACTGCCTGTTTGTCAGACCCATATCAGATCCATGTGGCTGGCTTGACATCCTCCTGCTGTCAGCAAGCTCACAGTCCCCCGGGGAGCCGTGGGCTTCCACTGAGCAGCCCAACAGTGACTTGAGTGACTTGCCATTCAGCTTACAGCAAGGAAAGACAGTTCCCATGCCTTTCACGTATGCTGACTGGAATGTGTTGCACATGGGTGCGAGGCAGGCACGATAAAGATATACAACGTTGGCCTGATTTAGTGGAAATGAAAATAACTAGACATATGTTAAGCACATTAAAAGCAGTGGTGCATATTGTGCCCTGCTTACTGTTACTTCTCCTTTTTCTTTTTTTTTTTTTTTTTCAGTTGGAGGGAAGATTCTTGCAGTTCTTCTCTCTGTGCCCACACACAGCTTTACTGGGGAGAAGGGCAAATTTTAGAAAAATAGTGCAAATCTGTTCCATGGTCAAGATAATGTCCATAATGATCAGAAGCCATGTCCTGAGTCAGAGGTGGAGTTTTCATTGAATGCAGTGCTGGATCAGATCCCCTTGTCTGTGCCCCAGCATCAGCAACTCAGAGTCCCCTCACCAGTCACAGACATCTTCAGAGGAAAAGGATAGGCAGCAGCCACCTTAATCCAATTTCATCTAAGTATGTAATTAGGGCTGTACATCTGGGATCACTTTTTCTCCCCTCCAAAAGTTAAAAAGCTTTATGAACTAGAGGCAGGAAGAAGGGTTTGATCCAGCTTTGGGTGTTGAAAAATTTCTCTCATCTCAGCTCAGCTGTACAAGGCCCCAGAGGCTTGCACTCACCATTTGATGGCCCTGAGGGAAGCCAAAAACTTGTGCAGTCATCCCAGGACTGTCTCATTATAACCATTTCTCTGCTGTGTGTGCATAGGATTTCTATTTCTCCTCAGTATAATCTTCTGGCCTTCTTTTGCCAAGGTGGGATGCCACAGCAGTGACCAGAGGCTCACCTGAGCATCCCAGACTCTGGGCTTTTGACTTTCCCAGACATTCTTATTCAGAGACACATACCTTATGGGGGATGATTCCATGCAAAGCTTTGTACAAAAAGGGACATCTCTACCATCAACATGTTCCCCTTTCCACTCTCCACATATGACAAGGTTCAAAAGAGGCTGGATATTTTCAGAGATAGCAAAATTACTCAAAATACAATATCAAATGTGAAGGCAGTTTGTCCAGTCCCTGCTTCAGGAGAGGACTTTTTTGGCCTGGCATTCACAGCCAGCTTGTGGTCTGGGGGAAAATATTGAACATTTCTACCTCTTTGTTAAAATTCATACAGATAAACAATTACCTTAAGGTAATGAAAATTTTTGAGTGGAGGGAAGAGATGAAGAGGAAGAACTGGGGAACATCATGCTGTGGATGTACTGTTGAAGGAATTCTCTAGGCAATGTAAATGATCCAAAAGGTTTACCACTTTCCACCAATCCTTTCATAAGAGTATCTTTTTCTCCCTCCAGTGGGACAACACTAAGTCAACTGTTTGTGTGGCCAGGTGTCAGCTGAGAGCCTGAGGCAAAACACATTTTGGTGAGGACACAGTCAGATAAGTGGAAGCAGTAGACACTTATCAATGCACTTTGGGGCTTAAACACACAATTTACTATCAATAAGTAGGAGAGCACAGAAAAGGCAGAGGCTATTCCATGTAGAAGATCAGACAGCTGTAGAAGCTGAATCAGACAGCACCACCGACCTTCTAACCCTCGTACAATCGAAGTCCTGAGAAAACTAAACTCAAGACAAAAACAGAAGTGAAGACATTGTGTCTGGTCATTCTAACTCTCTAATACTGACCATTCTGACAAGGA
Organism: Poecile atricapillus; assembly: GCF_030490865.1. Classification (NCBI taxonomy): domain Eukaryota; kingdom Metazoa; phylum Chordata; class Aves; order Passeriformes; family Paridae; genus Poecile; species Poecile atricapillus. The sequence goes on along the minus strand of NC_081249.1, from coordinate 140,756,626 downwards.
GAGATACAACAAGGACTCTGCTAGGAAAAGAGATAACAGAAGACATAAGTAGCATAAGAATAATCTAAAGATTGTATTTCTAATACCAAGACAAAGTCAGTGTAGAAAATTTTGTACAAATGTAGTGACCTATAAGTACTAGTAACCTAATGTAATAACCTGTCTTGGCTTTGCTAGCATGAGCAATATCTGTCTCTTCAATCTCTGCAATTCCACGTGGGCTCACAGGTGTCTCCTCCTTGAGAGCACAGAGGGCTGGTCAGGGCACACAGGGCTATGTGGAGCTGAGATGGGGCTGATCACCTTTGGGCAGTCTTGTGCTGACACCTGGCACAGGCAGGACGGTGTGACCAATTGCTCAACATCTCCACCACCACTGTCTCATCCTTGATCCACCATGGGCTCCAAATAAGCTGGAAAGATCAGAGCTTGCCTGATTTTAAAAGATTATCAAGAAGAAAAACAACTGATTCTGACCCCCCTCTTAGGCCTTGCTTCATCAGATTGGCTGGGCCAGTCTTAGCCTTTATAGAGGCAAAAATACACTTCTCTAACTGCAGCTTTTGAGCCAAACCCTCAGCTGGTGTGACACTATTTTCAATGGAGCTGTGTTAATTTACAGCAGCCTTGTGTCTGACCTTCTTCTGGGGAACAATACAATGTGAAGAGAATGAGGATTATAGGGGGGTAACCTCAGCCTTTCTTCTAATATAAATCACAGAGGAGCAAAGTTGGAAACTGACACTGGTCAGAGAAAGCTGATGGAATTGCACTCTGCAAGAGTATGCCCTTCCATCAAGATAAAACCGACACTGCTGTTGTTATGTGAAGAAGAAACCTGGGGGAAGGGAAGGAATTTCAACAATGCCAGTAAAAAACACAAGATGTTTCAATATTCTGGAACAGAGAAATTGCCCTTTCCTTTTTAATACAAAGTTTTGCTATTTTTTTTTCCTAAGTCATGCTATATTTAGTATAAGAAAACAGTTCAAAAATTAAAAATCCAACATCAATCGTAAGTATTTCAATAGTTCCCAAATATATTTTCCTGTAGAATTTTGTGCTGTAGAGATCTTAACCTGGGGAAGGTTGATCAGATTTGGAGCAGAACCAAATTCCCAAATCTTGAACTGTTTCACAAAGCAAGCATTTCATCCACTTCACTGAAAAAGTCAGAAAACTTGGGTTTGTTGCAGGAAAAACGTGAATGCTTCCTTCTACTTCCTAACTGCTTTCTAGTCTTCCAAAACATTGAAGATGTCTGGTTTCATTTGAGACTCAACAACCTCAGTCCCAGAGAAGTTACAAAGAAGCTTGTATGAGCAACTTACATTTACCCACTTAAAAAATAAATTCAAATGCACTAAGCAAAGGATTACAAAGTCAGATTTAAAGATAGACCCTGAAGAAACTTATTTGTAGATGGGCTTAAAGTATGGCTGACTCAACATTATGAACTGCTTTGAGGTCTAGGGATAAAAGGGCCTATGTTAGTACTAGGTATTATTGCATTTTATTGTTAATTTCAAAAGCTAAAAAATTAATAACAAGTAGAAAAAAAGTCTTTCCGTGAAATTAAGGACTTAACCTGTTAAGAGATCCTAAATGTCAACACTCTGGCATTGGGACGGCCCCTCCAGTCCTTTTTACCTTGCTGGCCCTTTTTAAACCCCTTCACTGTGGAATGAATAAAAAAACTGCAGGCACTTGGACTTGAAAATCTGTAGGGTTTTTCATAACCTATTTCTTCTGCTGTAGGTGTTGTCACGTATGACTTTGTTGCTTGTCATGCTGTCAGAGAGAGCCCCTACACACACTCTCAAACACACGTTTTTCCTCCCATACACACTCTATCATTAACAGGTAGCACATAGAGCACAAAAGGGGGAGAAACAAGAAAGTACTGGGCAATCAACATCTGGTTTGAATAATTCCCCTATTTAAATTTTTACTTAGAGAACTCCCATTGGTATCAAATAATCTAACTAGGTTATTTTCAGCTGAAAATCCTGGTAGCACTCTTCCTTTCTGGTTTCATGTTCAGGATCGTCACACCTTGGCTCCTAAAGCCTCACTGGGGATTTGTGTTGCAGGT